>NC_072731.1:216384981-216702836 GCF_026930045.1 Uloborus diversus | reverse complement strand
TCTTTGTTTCAGTCTACGTCATCCTCAAATTATGTTTCAGATTCTGAATGCTCGCTATATAATACATTATGTTCATAACTATTTAAGACATTATGTTATAAATAGTTGCATTTATAAATAACAGATAAAAAATTAGTATGGTTGAAAAATATGAATATTAGTACAATTATTTTAGCCTGTAATGCACATTACACAACACGTCCATCTGTACCTATATCGATTTACTGTGTTTCTAATGCTTTTTTATAACGCTTTATTTTATAAAAAGCATTAGAAACATATTAGTTTAGGTGTCACTACTGTAATTTTATATTAAAGTTTAAAACAAAACGTGCAAAAAGCCATTCGAATTAGAAAAGTCTTTTTTTAAATAACTCCATAACATACTAATTTCGAATGATTATATTTCCGAAAGTAATAGGAGTGACACCGATTTTTTTAGTTCATATGTTAGACGAACATGTTGGTTATCAAACTTAATTAGTTTCAGATCTCTGCTATGAGGGGTCTAGTTGTATTCAGATTAGCCAAATGGTCAACTTCTATTTCTCCGGGATACCATGTTTTCCCAAGCTTTAGTGCTACAAAATTATCAAATATCAATAAGAGATGGCCGTCTTTCTGAAACTGGGTGATTTGATTTTTTATGTTTTTTTTGTTTCAATCTACGTCATCCTCAAATTATGTTTCAGATTCTGAATGCTCGCTATATAATAAATTATATTCATAACTATTTAAGACATTATGTTATAAATAGTTGCATTTATAAATAACAGATAAAAAATTAGTATGGTTGAAAAAATATGAATATTAGTACAACTATTTTAGCCTGTAATGCACATTACACAACATGTCCATCTGTACCTATATCGACTTACTGTGTTTCTAATGCTTTTTTATAAAGCATTATTTTATAAAAAGCATTAGAAACATATTATTTTAGGTGTCACTACTGTAATTTTATATTAAAGTTTAAAACAAAACGTGCAAAAAGCCATTCGAATTAGAAAAGTCTTTTTTCAAATAACTCCATAACATACTAATTTCGAATGATTATATTTCCGAAAGTAATAGGAGTGACACCGATTTTTTTAGTTCATATGTTAGACGAACATGTTGGTTATCAAACTTAATTAGTTTCAGATCTCTGCTATGAGGGCGAGAGTAGTAGTTAGATTTTAAACATTTGCATTTTTGTGAAATTTATCACATAAAAGTTCTAATATCTTCTGGCGCCCTTATAGTGACACCAATTTTATTACATATTTTTGATGTATGCAAGTGTAGCTTGGAATTTATGTGAAAACGTTGGTGTCATCATGCAGGCGCTTTGAGAAAATTGGCATTGAATGTAGTGAAAAAGTTCATTTTCGGTCATTTTTAAACGGAGTTTGTGGCCGTCGCCCTCGTAGTGACACGGGTTTGATAGTTGTAACAGTATCTAGGAAGACCATATAATAGTATAGAATTTAAAAATCTATGTCATTATAGGGGCTCTTAAAGCAACAAGAACTTTAAAATTTGCAAATTTGAAAAGCACGCAAAAATGTGCCACGCCCCCTAAATTTCCCAAAAACGGTAAGGTAGACAAAGCTCATATTTTCCACAAACATTACATTCATGATAAGGAACAACATGTGTGAAAATGAAGAAAATTAAAAATGTCAACAATCACAACCTGCCTGATCCTTACAGACAATGGCTCTTAAAGAGCGTGCGTCCCATCCTTTGCATGAACCAGAAAAAAGTTTTCCTTATTTTCATTAAACTTGCCATAATTTGACTTACTGTCTTCTGACTCTGAGGTAGAGATTTTGCAAATGTAAACTATAATATTTCAATGATTTTTGGAGGCAGTAAGTCTAATACGCCATTTGTCTGTGAATTTAAATATTTTGAATTGAGAAAGATAATGTGCTATTTCATGCTGCCTATTTTAAATCATAATACTAAAATAATTTTGGTTCTTTTTTATCTTACTAAAAGTAAAGCAGATGAAGGGCCACGGGGAAGAATGATCATAGTCCACCATGCTCAAATTTTTTTCATTACGTTTGTGAGCTTGAAATCTCGAATCGTTTCCAAGTTAGCCTCATTCTTCCCTGTTAAAACTCACTCACTATGATGATTCTTGCCTGAATAATATTTCTTTTGAATACTGTCTGTAATAATCTATGTGTTCCCATAAGTTAACCAGGGTTTTTTAGAAGAATGGACTTTGATTGTTCTTCCCCGTAGCCCTTCAGATGAATACTGACAGGATGTATCGTATTGCAAGTCTCAAAAAGAAAGCTGTCTTGTGAATTTTGTTATTGTTTTATTTTAATAATTTAAACAAAGAAACATTATAGGTTTTTCAAGTTTATATAGATGCTCTTTGCTCTATGTATACTCTTCAAGTAAAATCCCTTCTTTACGGCATTCCATTTCCTACCACAATCTTCATAGACTATCTCATAGGAAAAATCACAAAGAGGTTAGGCTTGGGTGTCTCGTCTTATATACTTGATCATATAGACATTTAGTCTATATTAGACTTCGGTATGGTCATCACAGCAATAGCATGTTGTTTGACCCAGTACAATCAACCTAGCACTGGGGTAAACTACCAACCTGAAAATGCTTCACTCACTGTTCAATGCTGTAACTATTATATGCTTTTTATCAGATGTCTTTGAACGACAAAAAACGATGATGTTTTGGTGTATTCTAAAACACAAACCGCTTTCCTCTTTTATCCAGCGTAGATGGCGCCATTTTAATCAATAGTCCCCCTAATGGTAAATTTGTACCCAGGAGATTTTTCGCTCATCCTATAAAAAAAACTTACTACACTATAGAAAAATTCCGAAACGTTACTGAGTGTTTCCGTGTAACGTTTCGGGATTTTAATGGTTTTTATACACTTCGTGGAAAAATCAAGTATCATTGTCAAAAAGATTCCTGAATTGTTACAAGTCACACGAATGCAGGATTCTCACTGTTGTGCAAAATATTTTTAGCTCACAGTTTAAAGATTAACTGAGCACATTTATAAAGTGTATCGTTTTTGTTCTGCCCGTCCAGACTGATTAAGCTCCCTGAGGGAGCAAATAAATCTATGGACTGCGTAGCTTTGCAAGAATTGCAGGCGAGTAAATTTTTTATTCTTGCTTGTAATTCCGTCTTAGCTTTGGCCATGTTTGCAATACTGCTTTTGGACCTTTCTTGGTAAACCAGGAAGGTACCAAACTATTATACTATGCCTAGCTAAGTTTATACTCTAAAGTTCCAGATACAGAACTGGATTTAAACGGGAAGATTTCTAAATTTTTACGGAGGCTTTCACGCTAATTTCAAGAAGGTTTCTGAATTTTAGCGGAAAAGTTCCTGGTTTTTGTAAAATATGTTACTGGCAAAATTGGTCACACATCAGCTGCCCATTATTTTCCAGGAACTTTCTGGATCGTTTTTACAGTGTATAATAGTTGGGGCAAAACTAATCTGGCAGCATCATAGGAGTTATGCTGTGATTAGGATCTGCGTAGCCTCCCAGGTTTGGTTTGTCCCAACTTTGGATTGAAGCTTCAAAATCAATTTGTTTCGAATAAATAAATAAACTACAGAATTTATTATTTGTTTTGTCTCGTTCAGTATGAAACACCCAGTACTTAAAAAAAAGTTAGTGTATACATTCAATAACTAATAATTAAAATATAAGAAAACATGTGTTGTAAAATTACTATATGTCTGCGTAAAAGTTGTTAGCAAATATTTAAGAACGTATCCTTTTGTTGGGGTAGACCTAATCTGACAGCATTGTGCAGGCTACATAGATCCTAATCAGAGCATTGCGACACTGCTAGGTTAGGTTTACACCAACCAGGGGCGGACTGGTCAGGTCGGCTAGTCGGGAATCCCCGACTGGGCCAACTGCTTGGGGTTGCCAACTTAAAAAGGTGACCCTTTTTTGTCCAACAAATTTCCCCCAAAAAATTGATTAAATTTTTACCTTTCTAATTCAAGTCAAAATTGTGTATAAACTAAAACGGGAAAAGGTGTCGAACCTTTTTCATTTTTACCTCGGGCTACACCTCATATTAAGAAGGATATCGCAGCCCAGAACAAATATAAAATGTATTATTTTTTTCTAAAAAGAATGGAAAAACAAGGAAAATGAAAGACAATCACAAACCAAAACTTGCTTCCATTATTACTTATTGCTTTTTTTATTGATACGAACATTTGATCTGTTTTTTAGAAACCAATACATGACTAATTGGCTTTACAACTATCATTCATAAGGCCGAATGATAATGATCAGTTATTTTGAAATGTTTCAGAATATATTTTGCGTTTCATAACATGTAACGCGGCCACATAGATAAGCTTCGCGGGCCCCATGTGGTCCGCAGGCCGTAGGTTGGGCACCATCTGCTATACATGTATTTCAATTGTAGACCAGCAACCATTGTGCATCCGTTACATGGTGAAATGAATTTAAGGCTTTTAAAAAATTTGTTAGTCAAGAAGACAACAATAGAAGCACTTGGGATACGGGAACAAAAGTTACTAAAGATAGCTTAAAATTTCCATTTTATAAATTTCCATGGGAGATCCCCGTAACCCTTTTATCTGCACTATAGTCTAAAATTGATTTCAGTTTCAGAAAAAAATGCCCAGAGGAAACTAGTGTTTCCCCTAGACCAAAAAGGGGCAGCGCGCTTTCAGTAAAAGGGCACTTTTTGATAGAAGTTTAGTCATTCAAAAAATATGCTTTTTTTTAATAACTTTTTGGTACACTAGCTGCATACAAAGTCCAAGTGTTTTCGATAGTAATTATTTTTAAAATATTGAAAATATTTTTGATATTTAGTTTTAAAAATAATACTAAAGATATTCAGGCATACTCCAATCAGAATTATGTGGTAAAGTGATTGAAACAAGGGTGTGACGTTTCAAGGACATGCTTGTGTGAATCTTTTTTTTTTTTTTGAAAAATATTTTGCTTCTGTGATGAAACTTTTAAGAAGCAAGGAGAGTCAAAGGTTAGCTTAAAGGCGGAAGGACAAAAAGGAAGGCGCCTTGCTAAAAAATTTTGAGGCGCCTTGCTAAAAAAATACTTGGGAAACCTGTCCTTTTTCCTTTTAATGTTCCAAACAGTTTACAAAATTATGTTTTTAAAACTTTAAAAGTTGAAAAATTCCAAAGGAGTCGCCAGATTTCCTATAGTAACTAAATGCAGTAGTTGGAAATTGGGTCGAGCAGACTTCAGTTTTGAAATGATTTCAAATGACACCACTGAGCCTCTTTCTCCCTCTAACGTAGCCAAAGATTGTTTTGAGTTTTTTAATAGTCGAAGAGTATTAAAAAACTCAGCAGAATAGTTTAAGAGTCGAAAAGTTTTCGTAGAGAAACCCCGATGCTTCCCTGTTCCATTAATTTTAGGTAGCCAAAAATTACATTCCTGAAACTTCACAGTTCGGGGAATTTCCGGGAAGAGCCCCCGACATTTTATTATAAACAAAGATAGGCAGAAGTGGACTTCAATTTTGGAAAAAAAAAATCGTGGAGAACCCCTTCTTTTCCCTCTCCTCTGACGTTACCGAAAACGGTAAAAGTGCGGTTTTTGACACCAATTTTGAAAATATCGCTTTGAAGGAAACTAGAGCCCCTCTTCCAGACCCTTTTCTCCTTGAGCCTGTATAGATCAATTAATTTCGAAAAATTTCTGGGTTTACCTGATTCCCCCCCCCCCCTCCCTTCCTCGCGTCTTTCTTATGCTGTCAATACAGCCTAAAGATGTGCTTTTTCTTTTAAAACTTGTAACCATTAGTATCCTTCTTTCAAGGCACATAAAAAATCTGTCAGTGTTAGCTTTATTTTACGATTCGCATTTTTTTTCGAACTTTAAAACTTGATTTAATAAAGGAAAATAGGAACTAACGGTAGTTTAATGTCTTTGCAATCGAGATGCGGCACTGTTTAATTTAATTTTTTTAATTTACAGAGGTGGGCCAAAATATCCATTTGCCGACTGCGCCAAAGTCAGCCAGTCCGACCCCTGACCCCAACTATAGATGAAGCACTTTATACAACATGATAAAGCAGTTGATAAATTTTCTGACCTAATTTCAATTACATTTCCGTTTCTCACTGCAGCCTTATTTAAGAAATTAAATATCATTAAAACATTAAAATGAAGGCTAAATTATATCTAATAACATTTTTTTAATTTTATCATACACTTTTATTAGTAGTTTTAGTATTGCTTTAAGATTTTAAAATACAAAATTTTAACTCGTATTTTGTTGTTTACAGAAAGTGGTTCAAGATGGCTGCCCTGTAAACGTAGAACAAGCTTTGCCAAACAAATAAGGTAAATCCAACTGATGTTTATTATTACATATTTTTTCTCATTTCCACTTAATTTCTCTTCTTGGATGAAAACTACTGTGAAAAATTTTTTCTCTATGAAATTTATACCAGTTTAGTTTACAAATGAAATTAGGGCAAATTATTGTTCATTTCAATATGTTTCATAGATGCATTAGTGATAAATTCATCAAGCAAATATACAAAATAAATTATTGAAATCATTAAAATGAGTGACGTTTTCCTTTTTCCACTTCAAAAAAGAGCGTTGAATCTATTCAGCTTCCAACACACAAACTCTTGAAAAGAATCTCTGAGAACTTCTCAACTTACAATCTTTTATTGTTTCAATAAATATTTTTACGACCCTTTTCTAGGTTTTTATGTACAAGATGTTTTTCTACACCTCAAGAAATGTTCTTTCAAGGGAGGTTTTTTTTGGGGAAGATTCGTAGAGCTGAATAAAATTCTCTGAGTAAATTCTTTTTTTACACTGAAACTCAGGAAATGTTTTTTCGTAATCCGATATTCTCAGTACAAGTAAAAAAAACTTAAATACAAGTCATTTATATTCTAATGCTTGAAGTTTTACTAAAGAATCATGGAAACGACAATAATTTCGACCGAAATGTTTTAGAAATTAAGAACAGTTGTTTGAAGTAGCGATGACAGTGGTCGGGGGAAAAAAAAGAAAAACGAAAATTTGTTGAAAAAACTTTTTTTTTTTTTTTTTTTTGTATTTTCCGAAGGGGTTTATTTCCACTCTGGACAAATGGAAAAATTTGATATTTCTGAGAAAATGTATTCAGTAATTTATAATATTTACATTTCAATGCCGTTTTTGTTTAAAAAATTGTGCTCGTTTTTTAACTTTGATAATGCAAACTGTTAGATCATTAAGTTTTTCTGTACATGAAAGTATTATTATCTGCTTTTTTCACTAAAAGTGTTATGTATACACAAGGCAGAATTAGTATATCAATATTATTAATTAGGGGAAATATTTGAGTAAGAATTTAAATATATTATTATTTAATGGGTGTGTATATATGATACAGATGAATGAAGATTAAAATAACTAGGGTACGTGTGGTGTTTTGAACAAAAAGTATATCTACTGGCTAATTTCATAAATAAGTTTTAAAACTTGGTAAATTTTTCTGTTAAAAAGAAACGAATCGATTGCACAATAAAATTTTTGATATTTAGCATTTGTTAGAGTTTTAGTGAAAATATACTTTACTTTATAAAAAATCAAGTTCTCAGTTTTTTAAATGTTTCAAGAAAAGCTGATTGTTTTCCACCGTTTCGCCATTTTCGGAGATATTGAATCTCTAGATACAAAAACTTTTCATTCTTAGTACGGAACCAACTGTATATGTGATAGACAAGCTATAAAAGAATAACAGGAACTATCTAACGTTCTTTAGCACAAATAAACACATAACAGAATGCACATGTTTCGGGGTTTCAAGGAACCCCTTTTTCAATTCAAAGGTGTGAGCTTCTAGATTCAAAGACACCCAGTAAAAGGTGCTAAATAACGTTCGATATTTCCTGTTAATCCTCGGCACAATGGTACTTATTTATTGCTTAAGCTATAAAGGAGTTTGAGTCGCAGAAGAAACAAAGCACGTGTATCTAAAGAGATAAAAAAATCCTTTTTTTATATCTTATATATTTCTTTAAAAATAAAAGATATTTCTGTTTAAAAATGTGATTTTGCACTCAGAAGATAAAATTAGAGGAATTCAGGGCGGAACGAGATTCGGTCATTTAAAGGCGTCTGATTGTAGAAAAAGAAGGTACGGTTAAATACGACGGTCGTAAAGAAGAGGAATCTACGTTTTTAGGAATATAAATAGCTGTTTTTTTAAATACCATAATTCTAATGCTAATAACAAAAGTAAAAATAAAAAAGGAACATAGCAGGAATTGCTGAAATACCACTTTCTTTATGAGCCACTCGCTGATATTTACTTCTTCTGGCATTGCGTAAGTGCTGTTTATGGAACATCGCCTTTTTTCTTTTAGCTTATTTACTCACTTGTTTAAACTCAGATGAAAAAAAATGAAGGTAACTACAGTTTCGCTATCCTAACCTACAATTCCACGTATTCAGAAATGAAGTAAGATTGCAACAAACTAAACATACTTTTTCTTCCAAAATCATTGCATTAAGTAGTAGCGTTTTTGCGCATCATCTAAAACTATTAACTTTTTAGATTAGTTTTCCTTCCCCCACATCAATAAAAAAAAGAAGATATTTTTTATTTAGATCTCAGCAGAACCTCTGATTCTATTTCCTGAATGATAGGATGCATCAGCATCCATATTGTAAAAACCATAATGAAGTCCATAAATGAAGCATTAACTCATCCGGTTTGCGTTTTTTATTGACGGTACATTACTCCCGGAGGGTAAGCTTATCAGGGCAGAATGCGTCTCTCAGAATTGCAAAACAGCATTCGTGCAATAAAGCTATGTTTTTCGAGAGGAAAAAAAAAAAAAAAAAAAAATATATATATATATATATATATATATATATATATATATATATATATATATAAAGTAAAGTGTGCAAAATTTGAACTCGATCGGTCAATAATAACACGTGCCCCTAGGCCGTTGAACTTTAACACGTTTGATAATTTTCCAACAAATCTTCCAAGATTTTACTTCAGACCCAGCACATCTTTTCTCCTAGGTTTGCAAAATATTTTTACAGTGAGGTAGCACTAAAAATAATCCTTTTAATTACTTTATATCATCTAAAGATTTTACGTTGAATAAGAATGAAATAATGCTTTAGAAACTTTCCTTAATCGCACGCTTTTCTCAATGTATCTCCATAGTGTGTATTTTTTTTCTGACAGTCTTGGACGGTTTCTAAAATAAACTGCTTTGTGAATCATATTTGGTAAATTAATTGTGAAATTTTTCGATTAATATATTGTGCTCCTCTTTCAGTTGTATCATTCACAATTTTCAGTATTTCAACGATCTCTCCTCCCTTCAAATAGCTTCCTTCATTTTGCCGTGAATCAGGATCAAATAGGAAAAAATCTTTTAGTATTTGCAACTTATCAAACAGTTTTATTGACTCGTTATTGATTCTAAAAAAAGGGAGATATTTACTAAGAAAATATTCCAAATCATCTACTGTTATCTGAAATTTGTTAAACAGTCATCAGACACGTCTTTCTTATCACAAGCATTTTTTGGACTAGTCTTTTCCTGTCTTCAAAGTTAATTTCTTCATCCAATACGGACAAAGCTACTAGTTTATTCCCTAAATACTATGATTGATTTATGATTTTTTCAATTACTGCTTCTGCGGCATGTTTGTAGTCATTTTGCACGCTGCTAGTTTTTCAGACATATTATATTATTCAAAGGAGCCTCGATTGGGTTGCTGCGAAAAACCATATTTTCATACAGCATTTAATTATAAAAATTTTGTAAAACAGCATTGAAGCGCTTTCTTTTCATGTAAGGTCAATTTAAATTGTTTCCTAAATATATATGTGGCTCAGGGATAAGCTCCAGGTTGCCGAAAACATATACCTGTAGGAGAGTATTCACCAGGAAATATTATTACAAATTATGAGAATTCTCTCTAATCTTTCTCAATTCCGCTTTTTACGCGAGAAATAATATGTCATTAACTTCGTCTTTTAGAATTTAAGTGGTATGTGTACTCGATTGAAATGTTATAAGTTCTGAATGATGGAGCTCTTTCCACAAAATTTTGAAGCGCTTAGATAATTGAATATCTGATCTAGAACTAAGTAAGGCAAGAACTTTTTTAAAGACACACTCTGCAGTACAATTTCAAGTACATGATGATGGCAATCCAAATGTAATATATCACCGTTCAGTTTTTGCCCTAAAAAATTGCGTGCACAACTTATACGGTTGGTATTGCAAATCGTTGTATCAAACACTACAGCTAGAACAGTTAGCAATAAAGAGCTATTATCTAAGATATCATATACAACTGAAGAAATATCTAAGGAATTCCGAGTAGCTGTTCAATATTAGGACCTAAAGCCATCACGGTAATCCTGTCGGCGTTCTTTTTCCAGTTACATCTGGATGAAGCTTTAGTATCCCTGTGATAACTACAAAATCTAAATTTAAATTCATAAAATTTAATTTTACCTCTTGAAAATTTTCTTTTGTTCTCTTAAGGAATGTACGATTGATCACTAGGTCATTTGGATTTAAATTTACTACATCTACATAGGCTGTAAATAAATGAACAACATCTTATTCCTTTGGCAGCATTTGTCTAACAGTGATGAAAGGCGAACAGATATCAATAGTTGTCAAGTTTTTTTGCATTGTGGTAGACAAGCTGTAGAAAACAAAAGTTCAACAGGTTAGGATAGATACCCATTTCGGTTTCTAAATCTTGTGAATCGCAAGAATTTGATGATAATAAAGGACTATGTACTGAAATACAAGAAAATTAATTTAAGGTATAGATTTCTACATTTTTCTGATCTGGATATTTTTTTATTTATATTTTAGCTATGAAAAATACAGTATATTTTTATGTTAGGAATAATCGAGGATTTTTCGAAATTTATATTTTAAAAATTAAAAATTGCATAAGCATTTAGTTATGTTTATAACTAAAGAACAGCGAATTGAAATATAATTGCAATTACTTATATTTATAGCATTGAAACCTCGCGACTCTATTTGCCACACGTATTACATACACAGGGAATTTTGTAAATAAACACCCCCTAAGCCTGGTGGAGGCAATTTGTTGTTGTCAAATATCGTTCATTAATGGCTTAGGCCATTCATTAATGGCCTATAGAATCCCTTGTGTTCATCTTGATGGGAAGAAACGTTCTCCTGGCGCTTGCTTGGAACAGGCGCAGAAGAGAGGTACGCTTGACCCAAGGCCATTGGTGTACATTTTATTCTCCGTAACATGTTAAACTTTACAGAATGAAAGTGAGAGAATGGTGTGTCTGGAAGTAGCAGTATCTATTGAGGTTCAAAATTATTTTATCAATATAAAACGTTAGAATATTTTTACATAAAAATTAGAAAATCCGCAATTTTTTCTTCGAAACTCAAAGAAGGGGACCCTAGGGGTACGTGTTAATATTCATGGATTGATTTAAAATTTTGCAAGGATCATTTATTTGTACAATGGAACAAATTGAGGGGGCGTCGCGTAAAATATCTGCAACTTTAAAAATAAGGACCAACCTAATATATATATATATATATATATATATATATATATATATATATATATATATATATATATATATATATATATATATATATTCAAATTTACAATCTTTTGCGCCCAATTATACTTACTGTCAAAAGTATTAGCAATAAGCAAAATGATTTACTTGGTGTAATGTGTTATAACACAGAACAGATACTCAAAATGAGCATTAAACTTAACGTCTACGTTTTTTAAAAACTTTGACTTAAACTTCAAATTATGGTCTCTGAATCTCTCTGCGAGTTCATGTAGACTGGAGAAAAATAAATTTCCATCCTTCTGAAACGTCTAGTTTTACATAACTTCAATAAAATTAGAAAACTAATATTTAGTCAACGAGTACCTATTGGCACTATTAAACGAATGCTTAAAAGCAAGATGTCGGAGGAGTTTTGGAGCAGTCTTGCCGCTAGAACTTCATCAAAACCATGGAAAGACAAACTCTCTCTCCTATGAAATTAACACGGATATGGAATGGTGGCCGAGTTCAGGCTGGTCACGGGACATGATTGCCTACCCAAACACCTACAGCGTTTCAATATCATTTCTAGCCCTCTCTGCATGCTCTGTAATCTGTGATATATTTTGGATAGGGACCACCTCCCCTATTGCCCGGCGTTAAGACAGCGAACTCTAGTAGACCGCTACTGGGAGGCGAGGAGCCGTTTGGTTTCATAGACTTTTTACTGCAGCTCTTTGTTTATTTTTGTATTTGTTCTCTGAGTTTTTTGTTGTTCTTTTTTCTTTTATTTCATTTGTTCATCGGCTGTAGTGGTCTCGTAATTTTTGCCATTGGAAATAAAAATTTAAAAAATAATAATAATATTTGAATTTTGACATCTTGAATTCAAATTAGGTTTTTCGCAATCACAAGTGTGTGTATGTAGGCGTGTGTGTTTGTGTGTGTAGGGGTATGTGTGTTCTTGTGTAGTGGGTATGTATATGTGTGTGTAGGCAGGTGTGTTTGTCTCTGTGTGCAGGCATAAGTGTGTGGGTAGTTGTGTGTATGAGTGTTTGTGTGCGTGGGGGCGGGTTATGTGTATGTGTATGTAGGCATATGTGTTTGTGTCTGTGTGCAGGCATGAATGTGTGGGTAGTTGTGTGTATGTGTGTGTGTATGTGTTTGTGTGTGTATGTGTAGGGGTCTGTATGTATGCGTGTGTGTATGTGTTTGCGTATGTGTGTGTAGGTGTATGTGTGTGTATGTGTTTGCGTGTGTGAATGTGTTTGTGTGTGTGTATGTGTTTGTGTGAAGGTGTATGTGTGTGTATGTGTTTGTGTGTGTGTAGATGTGTATGAATGCTCTTGTGTGTAGGATATGGATGCAACCTGGAGACGATTTTCGCTATAGGAGCAGCATCGTGAGGAGCCGGTCGACGGTGATGCTGCAGAGGATGGCGGGGGGGGGGGGATAAAATCATAGGACATCAAAACAGTCAAAGGAAAGCAACAAGCAATCGTGATTGCTCAAAAAATATTTAATCAACGGCATTTTTCTCAGAAAATGTAGGTAATTTTCCTTTGATTCACAGCAATTCGTAACGTCACTAATAAAACTATGCACTTGAATGCGTATTTTCGATGGGAAATTAAAATAAATTAATAAGTCGCTACAAAACTGTGAAAACAGGAAACGTGCATGCAATCTGTCGTATAGGTATCATAAATATATTTGCAGCATGGAATTTCATGCTTAATGCACCTAGTCAATCAAGCTATAAACGGTTGGTTATAGTAGTTGAGAGTTGCAGATTTACCGTCGAATAAATGATGTAATCGATGAGAGCGTATGGAATCAAGTTAGGTTACATATTTTTTGGTTTCGGGGCACACTTGCCCTGAATATTTTTCAGTGCAATAAATAGAGACATGAAAGAGCTAGAAGGAAGTTTTCAGAACATATTTATAGCAGAGTTAATAAGTTGCAATATAAATACAATGCTGGTAAAAAAATATTACCACCCTCGCATTTTCACAACAATGGGATTATGTGAGAAGTTATGGTCAACCGGTTAACAATGAATGTATGTGAAATTCTGCAAAACATATGAAACAAACATTTAATAGCAGGAATCCGATAGTTTTTTACGTAGGCTGTATCGAGGCTGTTTTTATCGGATAGGGTATCGGTTTAGGATAGTTTTTACCTATGGCGCGGAGCAGAATCATCCTGGAAAATGACGTTTGGAACTGAAGTAAAGTGATCCCGGATAGTAGGAAGCAATTTCTCCACCAAAATTCCAATATACACCTGAGCGTTTACTGTTGCTTGCACAAAGTGAAGCCCACCAACTCCTTGATCAGAAATACATCCCCAAATCATTTGGTATGCCGGATGTTGACTGTGTGTTAAATGCAGTCGGGATGATATTGTTCTCCTTTGCGGCGCAGGTGATGAAATTTATTTTGCCACCACTGTATGTCACTACACTTTGCGTACGTTGAATAGAGCAGTCGGTTAACCGGTTCGTTAATTGGATGACATCAGCAGTGATCGTCCGTAGAAAAAATATACCATCGTGCTTGAAAAGTAAAATAAAGGAGCAGTACCGTATAATTAAACAAAACCGTTGATTACTGCAAACAAGCGTTTCGGAGTTACAAAAAAAGAAGAAAAAAAAACCTTTTCAATGCAAAATAAGACTTGTTGTGGAGGAAAAGACATCGTACAAAATCAAAGAGGCAGTTAAGCAAGGAGCTTAAAAATTGAAAATAGCGGATTAACCGAACGGCCAATGAGATAATACTAATCCAATTAAGAACCAATAAGAATGCAAAAAAATGAGCAGGAGATTTCTCACAGGTACGCAGCAAGTGCAAGGAAGAATTTGATTGGAGGAAGATTAAGCAAGAATGGTTAAACAAAAAAGGCAATTTTAACTACTGTGAACCTCAAGAAAAAAAAAGCTGTATGAAAGAAAAAATACTAGGAAATAAAACAAAACACAAAAATTTTGGAGAAAGAAAAAAGGAGATGTAATGAAGAAAGAGGAAAATGTTAACTGCATTACAAAAACAAGTTAAAAATAAACTAAGCAAGGTGACGAAAATGAATGGAAAAATATTAATAAAAAATAAGAAAAACAGGTAAAATGGATACGGAAAAGACAAAATTTTAAAAATGGAATACAGACAGTAGAAAATACGTAACTATTTGAAAATCGCTAACTAAGTTAGAACTATTCGTCGAAATGTGGAAAGGGCCCCAAAAGTCTAGATCTGATTAATCAGGGTATTTTGGATAACTGATTGGATATTTTTTATAACGCAGAAAAGTGCGAAAAATATATTTTCAAAAAATTCTTTCACTTATCAGTATGTTTAATGTGTACTTAGAAAATATGATATTGTAAGTTTAAAATTCCTATTATAGCGAATGGTAAAAGAAAAAGCTATAATAAAACGGTTTAATCCGATATGAAATAAAAAATTTTTAGAAACCGCAGTTATAAATTATGTGTAACTTCGTAATTACATTTATTGAACTTTTAGAGAAAAAAAAAGAAAAAAATGTGTTTCGGGAATTTTCGTGTATGGGATCGCTTTTACTGATATTTAAATACAGTTTTATGAAAGGAAAATTAGTTTCATTTTTAGAACGACAACTGCACCTTTTATAATAAAAATGGCTTAAGTTAAAGATTAGAAAATCAAAAATTCTATTAAATTTACCCAGTCAAATAAAATTACGCTATTTAGAATCTAGTTGAGTTACATTTTCAATAAAAAGTGTTGAATAAAATGAAGGCAATTTTAAAAATAACAGCAAGACTCCGTTGAACAATGTCTTGAGATTTGCCTTTAGTTTTTTACTAGTAGAAGTGTTTTTTTTAAATAAAAAATACTATTTAAACAGTAATTAAAAGTTGCACACTAAATCAAATAAGCTTTGATTTAATTTGTTTATTTACATTACAAAGAATCTTGAGTTAAAAAAAAAATATCTTATGAGAAAAACTGCAAATCAAGAAGTCGACCTCGTGAACTAAATAATTATTCCCACAAACAAAACTTAAAAATTTCTACAGGAAAACGTTTTTTTTCTACTGCAATTAAGTCCTTTTTTCTATTTCCAGAATGTAAAGGTTACAGGAAAAAATCGTCAACTTTTTATTTCTTGTCTTTTAAAAATATCTTGTCAAGATTAGAGAGTAACAGTTCTTGACATCATGAATAACGAATTAAGAAGCTAAAAAAAGACACGGTTTAAAGCCGTAAGACTTGCTAAGATAAGAATAAGTGTCTGCTTTGTTGATGAATAATAAATAGAAACAAGAAGAAAAAACTCTTTTTTATAAGACGTACAAATATTTTCTCAGCAAAACTATTAATAATAGATACATATACAAATAGCCACGAATAAATGTACACAAGCTGTTCTGCTGTATTTGTTGCATTGAAACAGTTGAAAATGTGTTCACAAACTCTGTTGAATGTGATATGAGCCGCTCAGAAGCCAATGCGGTTAAGTCCAAAACACAAAAATTGAGAAAATTAATGTTTTTTGATACATTAGTTTTGAAAATTCTTGGTTTATTAATTTAATTAGAAAAGTGTATAAAATCTTTTTTCGAAATGTAAACTCTGCAAAAAAACAAGATAAGTACAGGATGTGTAAATAAAAACGTAAGTATTTATTGAAATAATGACAGCATCTTAAAACTTTTAGGACTTATACCTTTTGGCAGATGAAAAATATAAGAAAATTATGTAAAAATAGTAAACCAACATTTATGGTCATAAGTTTTATGTTTATTCATCATAACAAACACCATCTTCTTCCGAGTTATTCAAATGTAAATCTTGATCTCCATGTGTTGTCCTTAATGACCTGTAAAAGTCGTGTTTAGTTGGAGGTGTATACTTCAATAAACATATGTTTTTTTGTTTCTCTTGAAATTGTTCTGAATATAGGTTGAGTTATATATTTTTTGATTTACTGGCCTACATATTTTTTTTTTTTTTTTTAATCCAACAAAAGGTATCATCCTAGTCAAAATTATGTTTGAACTTAATGCTGCTTGGGTTTGACCTTTCCAATTTTATCCATCTCATATTAAGCCAATTTACTGTTAGTCCACTTGTTGATTTTTTTTCTGTTGGTAACAGCTTCTTCCAATGATTTTGTGGAAAGAAATTCTTGTGGATTCATTTCGACAACTCTGAAAGGGTTCTTTCTTTTACTATTTTGTATTATAGGGTTATAAATATACGGAATTTTTTTGCATAAGCTTCTATAACTGCAAAATCAGCATCATTGAGCAAATAACTGTGCCCACTTAATAAAAATTTAAGTTGAATTGATTCAGCTTTTATATCTTCACTCTGAACCAATTTCAGTAAACTTAACACAGTTTTTATATTTCAATTCTGTCCTGAACATAAATCTGAATACATTATAATTTTTTGAAAATCCTTTTTTTGAAAATTTAATGTGTTTAGTTAAACACGATGACACTTCTTGTGAATCCCGCGATGCTTGGGTTTTAGGCCAAACATACATGTAGCCCTCGTTAGTCTGTAAATCATAGCACTAAGATTGTATACAAATAAGTTTCTCTTGTAATAAGCCACTGATGTGGATAGTTTCGGAAATGGTAATGCTTTTTCTAAATCAGAACTAAACACGTATATTTCGTCTGAAGCTCTTAGTCGATCATTAGCCATACTATTACGGGCAATTTCTGCACTTCGCAAGTGTTCGTCATGTTCAACTTCAGCTGCATTTTTTTCTTCATCTATTGTAGATTTTTTTTTTTTTAAACCAAATAATCAGATTTTGCACAAGTACCTTTTGAAGGTTGCTTAAAATGTAAGTTAAATTTTGTCGAAAATATATGGTAATAAAACTTTTCCTTTACTTGTACAATTTGCTCTTCATTACATTGTTCGACATACAGGTTATACATTTTTGCAATAGAAAGATCCAAATTCAAGTATCTGCCACTGGGATTATGATTTCTTGTACTATGAATTTCTTGTTTTTCAGTGTTGTCAACAAAACCCGAAAGAAGAAGAATAATTTAATTTTTATTTCAAAGTTTATGCAAAAAAATATTGATAAAAGGTGGACTTATTCACAATGGCTTCTGAAATTATTATACAATATTTTCAGAAGCTATTAAAAAAGAGCTGTCTAACCTGGAAAAAAATAACCAACTAGTAAATCCTTTAATAATTAAGAAGATTATTATTTATTTCATCACAATTTCCAAAAATCAGAAAATATCCAAAAATGGACTTAACCGCATTGGCTTCTGAGCGGCTCATATAATTGATGTGAAGTATTGTCAAGAGTCTTATATATACATTTAACCGTTCAGAAACTATTACATACATTAACACTTCAGCACATGTTTTTTAAGTAAAACATTTAAGTAGAATATTCGGGAGTTATGAGATAAAAAGATGAAAAATAGATGTCACAGGTTTTTCAAAAATTAGTCTTAAGAAAGAATATATTTTTTTCCTGTTAAGAGCCATTGTCTGTAAGAATCAGACAGTTTAAAGCATTTGTGATTGTTGACATTTTTAATTTTTTTTATTTTCACATATGTTGTTCCTTATCATAAATGTAATGTAAATCCGAAATTTGAGCTTTGTCTGACTCACCATTTTTGAGAAAACAATTTTTTTTTTTAGGGGGCGTGGCACATTTTTGCCGGTTTTTCAAATTTGCAGATTTTAATGTGGTTGTTGTTGAAGCGCCCTTATAATGACATGGATTTTTTAATTCCATATTACTATATGGTCTTGTTAGATACTGTTACAGCTGTCAAATCGGTCACTACGAGGGCGACGCCCACAAACTCCGTTTAAAAATGACCGAAAATGATTTTTTTTCTATATTCAAGGCCAATTTTCTCAAAGCGCCTTCATGATGACACCAACATTTTTAGATCATTTTCTAGCCACACTTATATACATCAAAAATATGTATCAAAATCGGCGTCACTATAAGGACGCCAGCAGATATTGGAACTTTTATTCAATAAATTTCACAAAAACACAAATATTTAGAATCTAATTACAACTGTCGCCCTCATAGCAGATATCTGATACTACATTAGGTTGATAACCAACATGTTTGTCTAACATTTGCACAAAAAAAAATCGGTGTCACTCCTATTATTTTTGGAAATATAATCGTTCCAAGTTAGTACGTTATGGCGTTTTTTTTATATTTATTTATTTAATATTTTCACACCCAGATTTTTTTGTACATATTTATTTTTAATTTAATACAAAGAAGTGTACCTCATAACATAAACAGCTTTGGGCAGCAAGAGAGTCTTTTTCTTGAATAGAAAATGCCCGTTTTGATATAGGTACCAGGTGGATCTATTGTGCATAACATGTCTAGACTATTATACTAATACTCGTCTTATTTTTTTCCGGCCAAACAAATTTATTTATTCCAATTGTTCTTGACATGCATTTGACATAAACTTGCAAATGGTCAACTTCTACTCTTTTTCTGGGATACCATGTTTTCCCATGCTTTAGTACTACAAAATTAGCAGTTTTCAATAAGAGATGACCGTCTTTCTGAAATTGGTTTGACTTGATTCTTAATGTTTTCTTCGTTTTGGTCTACGTTATCCTCAAATTCAGTTTCAGATTCTGAATGTTCGCTTTCTTCAATATTCTCATTTGATGTATTGAGAATGCATTCGTTTTTTTTTTTGTTTCTTCCATCGAAAAAAACGATAGGATTTGTTTCATAGTACAATACTCTGAAGCAACAAACAGTTTTTTCCCCGTTACGAACTGCATTTCTCATCTAGTGTGCAACTTGACAGGGATGTTGTTTTTTCCCAATATTTTCACTAATCGTAAATTGTTCTTATAAATACTCCTTCTGCTTT
Organism: Uloborus diversus; assembly: GCF_026930045.1. Classification (NCBI taxonomy): domain Eukaryota; kingdom Metazoa; phylum Arthropoda; class Arachnida; order Araneae; family Uloboridae; genus Uloborus; species Uloborus diversus. The sequence goes on along the minus strand of NC_072731.1, from coordinate 216,683,351 downwards.
GAAGTGAACTTGAACTGAACTCGTAAAGATAGGGACCATCCAATTTCATTAAATTTAACTTTTGGCAATGCAGGGGTATTTATTAGTTGAAAATTTGAAGCATTTATATAAGATGTTTGTAAGAGCTTCTCTCTATACATCTTTCGTATAAAATCTATTTGCAAGTTGAGGTCAAATGTATGTCAAGAACAATTGGAATAAATAGATTTGTTTGGCCGAAAAAACAAGATGAGTATTGGTATGATAATCTAGACATATTATGCACAATACATCTGCCTGTACCTATATCAAAACGGGCATTTTCTATTCAAGAAAAAGACGCTCTTACTGTCCAAAGCTATTTATGTTAAAAGATACACATTTTTGTTTAAATTAAAAATAAATATGTTCAAAAAAACTATCTGGGGGTGAAAAGATTAAATAAATAAATATAAAAAAACGCCATAACGTACTAACTTCGAACGATTATATTTCCAAAAATAATAGGAGTGACACCGATTTTTTTGTGCAAATGTTAGACAAACATGTTGGTTATCAACCTAATTTAGTATCAGATCTCTGCTATGAGGGCGACAGTTGTAGTTAGATTTTAAATATTTGTGTTTTTGTGAAATTTATCGAATAAAAGTTCCAATATCTTCAGGCGCCCTCATAGTGACACCGATTTTGATACATATTTTTGATGTATGTAAGTGGCTAGAAAATTATCTAAAAATGTTGGTGTCATCATGAAGGCGCTTTGAGAAAATTGGCCTTGAATATAGAAAAAAATTCATTTTCGGTCATTTTTAAACGGAATTTGTGACCGTCGCCCTCGTAGTGACACCGATTTGACAGCTGTAATAGTATCTAAGAAGACCATATAATAGTATAGAATTTTAAAATGTATGTCATTATAGGGGCGTTTAAAGCAACAAGAACTTTAAAATCTTCAAATTTGAAAAACACGCAAAAATGTGCCGCGCCCCCTAAATTAAAAAAATTAATTTCCCAAAAACGGTAAGGCAGACAAAGCTCATATTTTGCACAAACATTACATTCATGATAAGGAACAACATTTGCAAAAATAAAGAAATTTAAAAATGTCAACGATCACAACCTGCCTGATCCTTACAGACAATGGCTCTTAACTCTCAAAATGTTGCTTTATTTTTCTATGAATGTTAGCTTTGAAAATGTTTTAGTTGTTTTTGGACAACATCACGTAAAATGCATCATTAAATTCGGTTAAAATTTTATATGAATACAAGGAATATTCCTCATTATATATCACGTAATTGCGACGAATGTTGTTGAAAGTTATTTATCGTTTTTAAAGAAGTTTGATGCATTGTAACTTCATTCAAGTTTTTCGGATAGAACATAGGAATTGAAAAAAACACAAAGATTCTTTAATAAAGTAAAATAAGCTTCCTTTTATGTAGTTTGCTAGTTATTTTTGTAAGAAAACATCAAACAAGATAGAAATAACAACGTCAAAAAGCACAAATTGAAGATTACTGCAGATACGTGCTTCGGCGTTAAAGAACGCGTTTTTCAATGCGAAAAAAATGAGCTTTGTCGGATGTCTTTTCATCCATAAGCTCATTTTTTGCATTGAAAAAGGCGTTCCTTGTAACGCAGAAACACGTATCTGCAGCAATCTGCAATTTTTGCTTTTTGACGTTGTTATTTCTTACTTTACTTTTCATGCCACAAAGGTGTTTATTTATCTTATTGATCAAGATAGTTTATTACTTACTTTAAAAAATTTCCACATTAGTTTAACAAAACTTTTTTTTTTTTCATTTTCGCAACCAATTTTGTAAACAACAAATTTATCTTCTGCAGTAGAATCAATGGAGCCCAACCTTCGGAACACGAGCCGTAGCATCTACGTTGCCTATTGTTCTGGTCAATGTTACAAATCGAAAATTAGATGTTCTTGGACCTTCCAAAACAATTGATACGCTTTATTCGATATTATGAATGATTGTTGCAAACTTGTATCCACATAATCATAAATTGGTTTATAAAAATGAAATTTAAAATTCATTTTGATGGAAGAAGCTAAGTAAATAATTTTTAGTTATATACGGACCAACCCTTCTTGTTTTGCAATTATCTTTCCTTTCCGTGTTTTTCCATGTTACCTAAAAAAGATTTTGATCTACACTCAAACCTGTATTTGTGCGTTGGATAGGACTCGCATTGAAAAAATCGCGTAAAAAACAAACAGTTTTATAAAGCATTTCGTAAGTTTTATACATAATTTCGTCAATTGTATCCCAATCTGATTGATATTTTCATGTACCGCACAAAAAAACAATTAGTGCAAAAAAATTGCACAAAGACAGGTTTGAGTGTATTTAAATTTTTATGTGTTCTGAACGAAAATATTCATTCAAGTATGAAGTGCGGCCAACGGGTAAAAAACCACGATTGAGAAACGGGTAAGATTGAGAAAATGTTTGATCTTTTTACTTCTTCCTTGCGCAAGTTGAATAAATAGAAGGTAAAACAGCGACGCTGCATCATCAGCTTTGTATTCAATGCAGCAAAAGTAAACAAAGCTCCATTTATCTCAAAAACAGATGCTCCGTCTGCTTTTGGCTTTTTTTATAAGATTTCTGGAAATGATTTAAAACAGTTTCTTTGAAGGAAAATTTTTTCGTTATTTTTGACATAGCGAAGACTACCTTCCATGCAAAGTCAAAGTAGTAATTGAACAAACTATGCAAACAATTGCTTCTAAAGGGTCATATAACTTAACAGAGGAAAGAGAGACATTATTATTATTATTATTATTATCTTTGTTACTATTTCTATTATTTTCATTGCTTTTGTTATTAATATTGTTATTATTTGTATTATAATATTATATATAATTTTTTAAAGATAAAAATAATTTAAATAGTATATATATTCTCTACGCTTTTTTTTCTTTTTTTTTTTAATTTTTCATTGAGCCTAATTTGAATTGGGTGACTTTTTCCGCAAGGCAGTTTTAAAAAGAAAGAAAAAAAAGAATGCGTGGAGGCATGAGGAGCATTTTCATTGGTATATATGGACCATTATACTTAAAAACGCGCATTTTGTCACGCACGTGGCAATTCATACATATATTTCATCAAAAAAATCTAATTTTATAGGGATAAAAATTTTGTCGCTTAAGAATTCGCAAGCGTATGTAGGATTTTTCATGCAATGCAATTTATTGATTATTCTTTAAATTTCAACTTTTTGAAGAAATATCCAAGGTGTCACGGTTAGAACAATGTAACAGCTCTTTTGTGAAGCGGCTCACGTGAACTGTAGTAAAAAGGTAGAATAGCTTTAAATTTTTTGTTTATATATATATATATATATATATATATATATATATATATATATATATATATATATATATATATATATATATATATATATATATATATATATATATATATATATATATATATATATATATATATATGTATATATATATATATATATATATATATATATATTTATTATATATATATATATATATATATATATATATATATATATATATATATATATATGTATATATATATATATAAATGGGGCTATTTTAATCAATCAAATTTGTTTTTATTTTATTCCCATGAGACTTTTTAAAAAGCAAAAAGCAGCTGCTTTTTTTCGATGATTCCAAATGTCAGGTCACGCACTTAACCTCTTCTACTACTAAACGTTAAGCAAAAATAAGGGAGAATAGACAGAATATTTGTACTCTATACTCAATTCAATGACAAAGTTTTCAGTCAAAATGTTTCGCCTGTTTGGAAATTCAGCGTACAATCGTCCTTTTCACCAAACAGAAGAATAGATCTTCCGAGGAGAATAACCAGCTACTTGAAATTTTCACTTCATGTGGAATTCGAACCTTTTTTAAAACTAAATTTCACAAATACATTGCATCTTTTGATATTTTTGTTTGCTTAAGAACATCCCCGGGATAAGAAAAAGCTCGATGGTTTTTTTTTTTCCTTTTCATTCTCTGCGAAAGTTTTGCATGCTGTTGCTGCGTACAAAAAATTAGATAAGTTACTAAGCTGTATGATTGCTAAGAGAAATCACTTCTAAAATCTAATTTCATTTTATGGCTTTTGAAAAAGTTACAATTTATTTATTTATTTATTTATTTATTTATTGAAAAAAATCAACAATAGCCATTTAAAAATAAATTTCGTTAAAATATCTACAAAAATTGTTATTTTTGTCATAAATATATTTATTGTGAGATTGAGGTTACTGTTCGAAATTCGAGCAAAGTATTCCCCCAAAAATCATTATTTGACTGAAATACAAATCAATACAAATACAAAAATGATGACCAGCAACAGGTCCATCTTGTCTATTTCTAGTTAATTTATCTATTCCCAACAAGGATCATGAGTCCTCCTAAAACTATTCGCCCTATTGCGAGTAACAACCGCTTCTGATAAACTATTCCAACTGTCTACAACCCTGCTGAAGTAGTAATTTGAAGTTGTCATTTTTATTGATTTCAAAATTAAATTGGGATTTGAAAAGCTTGAAACACTAACACCTGATTTTGTCATCTGTGCTGAAAATAGCTAGTAGAATTCATCTATTTTTTAAAACTTAAATAAATGGACTTATAACTTATTACTATCCTCATATAAATAACTGCCAAAAGCACTGATCGAGTAACACTCTGACGTCGCCAAAAATGAAACTCGGAATAAAATGAATGTACTTAAATTTGCCGATCTCTACATTAGTAGGAAATCATAGGTTATCAAGGATTAGCGGGAGGGCATTATTTCATTGTTGGAGCTCCTAAAATTCAGTGATTTCATTTTAAAAAAGCAGAATCCCTGAAAACTAATAAATACGCCCATTTAGGCCTGTAAACCTGATGTTAAGCCATTCCATCTCATTATAGCACCGTAAATTTAGCCCGAAAATAGGGTCGATGCACCACAAATTTATGATTAGCTGAATTTTTCAGGATTAGTTCCCGAACATGTGTAGAACAAATCCTAAAAAGTTCCTTAAGTTCCCATGTGAGCTTCTATCCAAAATGGCGTATCAAAGATGACCGCCTAGTACTTTTTTCTCCCTTAAAACTCGGTCAAAAATGAAAATGTTTCAGTTCTAAAAAACTGTAGGTTCTAGAAGAAATATTGTTTCGGTATATAACTTAAAAACAACAATAAAAAACTTGTAACAATTGTTTTGACACTAAAAACTGAAATTTCTGTGTTTTATGTGATATGCAGCAGAAGAACACCTAAACTACTAAAATAAATATTTTTAAAAATTTTTAGGGTATTTTTTTTAATTGTTTTTCTTATATATTAGTCAATAGTTGTTATTTTTCAGTCTTAAAAAATGCTGTGTATGTTTGAATTGGTGCTTGTGTTTTACCGACATTTCCCCATAAAAAGTATGATCTACAAATTGTCTTTTTCATATGAAATGCCAAATTTTCGGTGTGAAAGTTCAATGCTCATCTGTTCAGCTCTGTGAAATTGCCATAAATCGTAAAGCAGCTCCAAATTCCTTTTGTAATATTAAATAAAGATTTTTAAAAAAAAGAAAGAAAAATACACTCGCAATAACGATAGAAATTCATCAAAAAAAAATCAAAACTTTTATTTTTTAATAAAAAGATCATTGTTACCTCAAAAAGGTACTTTTGTGTATTTTAGGTATCAAATAGTTATCCAAAAATGATTTTTTTAAATTACGTTTCCATATAATTAATTATGGGACAATGGGAAAAATGTCGGTGAAAATTTCTGCCTTCAACTTTAGAAAGTTGTTTCGGGGAAGTTAAACTTCAGAAGAAAAAAGAGTTTATTACTAAGAAATGAGCGTCCTGTTCAGTCTTCCAGTTTTTGACCATCACACTGTTTTCAAATCAAACGATAATTTAAGAGATCATTAGAAATATTAATTAGCACCTCAACTACCCTCGCTTTTTGGTTGGGTTTCTCTGAGAAAGGATAAAAAAGCAAGCGTGGCAGCTATCATTGAATCAGTAGAGCCTGTGTGAGGTCACCACCCATCTATTCGTCCATTAAAGATGAAGACTTTTTATGCACGCATTGGCATGGGACGAGTCAGACATATAATAAAGACATATGCCTCAAATACTTCAGGTGTATTCAGAAAAAAACTTTTTTTTCTTATTTTTCATCTAACTTCGGGGACAAACAAAAAAGAGTAATGTCTAAAATGTCTGAGACTACTGCTTTTTGAAGAAAATGTAGTGGGAACGACTATACAGACTAACTTTTTGAGGAATTCTCAGAAAAAAATCAAGTTTAATTCAAATTATCATAGTATATTTCTGATTAGGAGGAATGACTGTTGTACAAGTGGATAAAGAAGCCAATATATTAATTTGCTCAATTGCAATTAAAACATACCAGACCAGCTCCAGCTCAGTCGCAGTAATAGGTACTGATGCAGATCTCCTCTCGATTCTAAGTGAAAGAGGTTTGTCTGGAACATCACTGTATTTTTTACCCCCAAACCAATTTAGTACAAATTAAAATGTTACACTATATTGAAAGTACAAGAAGCCTTGCGTCCCTTGGAGGATCTTCTTCTATTTATCAACGCAGCCACAGGATGTGACTCCACGTCAGCAATACTCAGAAAGGGAAAATCTGGAGCTTTCAAGTTTCTACAGGAAAACCTCAACATGCTTTCTCTGATCTTACAATTGAATAGTTCCAGCTTGATCCAGAAAAGGTCACTCATACTGCAGAAGTTTTCCTGAAACATCTTTTTGGTTGTGGAAGACTTAATTTTCTACACGCCTGATGATGCAACTGTGTAACCAACACTCGTTTTTCGAAATTTAAAACCTGGCAACTCTTCCACTCCCAAGTGCAGCAGCTTTACAGCCTTAACTTTGTGTTTATCCTCAAATACAATAGTGGCTAAAGAAAAACATGAATCCAATTGAATGGGGATGTGTTTATGAAAGAAGGTGGACTATGCACAATACTTTCGTCACTTCCCGTTCTTTCGTTCGTCCCATTCTTCTTCTTTACTTAATGTTTTGTGACTACAACAGAATCGTAATTATGTGAAACTGCGATCTCAGATGCCAATGAAAACGCAGATATTTAATATTCCAAGTTTTGCATGCATTGTTTAGGTAAAACATGTAAAAATTCAGTGTCTGCACTCCGTTTCGAAGATGAAGATGATGACGATGTTGAATGATGATGCTTTTTTCCCCTCAGATTTTTACTGACATAACTATCTTCCCTTTATATATTTTACTGATTTTTCAATAAGATATAAAATGCCAGTTTTTAAAGTACTAGTCTGCAATTTGTTTTGAAAATTCTTTAAAGATCAATTTTTTCCCCTTATCATATTCTCATTCGAAAGCTAGAAATAGCAAGATTTCTTTCAGAAAAGGAATAAAAGCTACTTGGTTATTCAATAAATGGAATTTATCAATCATTTTGCAATTAATATTTTAAAAAGAAAACCATATTTTTTTTTTAGAAACTTATTTGTTTTGCTTCTTATTACGTACGTTGGTTGTTTTAGGGTATCTATCGAAACAGTATTACTTTTAGAGCATGCAGGTTTTTAGAACTGAAAAATCCTCATTTTTGTCAGAGTTGTAAGGAAAACAAAAAGTTCTTGGCCGCCATCTTTAATACGCCATTTTGGATAAAAGTTCACGTGGAACCTTGGGGACTTTTTAGGATTTACTGTACTTGCTATGAGGAACTAATTCTGAAAATAATTCTTAATTATATATTTGTGGTGCAAAAAATCCTAAATATTTTGGGCTATTAGTGGTCAGACTGCATGAATAGATTCCTATTCCGCACTACGCCGTACAACGTAATTTTGTACTTAAAAAAAAAAAAAAAATTGTGGACCAGTTTTATAAGAGCGCGAGTCCCAACCTTCTTATGTAGTAAACAAACGTTATTACGATTTCCTGAAAAGTAGTGAAAACGTGTGATACGTTAGTCTGCCTTTGAGGTACAGGTATTTGTTGGAACACGTCAAATTTGTAGGCCAACCTGTCTGATAAAAAGGCTATTTGCCCTCTTTTGAAACTTGTAATCGATATAGATAACACTATTGTGCATTTTTCCGATTTGAATTTAACACAGAGGGAAAATTGAGCACTATTTTCGAATACTATTAACATATAAATTTTCGCCGTTTTCTGCAGAAAATTTTGACCTTCAAACATGATATCTTGAAAAAATTTTATTATAATGTTTTGATATTTTAGTTCTAACTTCTTTGAATATTATTGCTTAAAATTACCAGAAACTAATTATTATTTGAAAAACTAAAGATTTGAAATGCAATCGGGAAATTGGTATCATATTTTTCGCAGATTTTTTATGAAATTTTTAAAAAATTGTCGAAAACTTGGAAAGTAAAAATGGAATAGAAATTATTTTAGTATATTCTATAGAAAATCGTTTAAACACACATTTAAAAACTACCTAAAAGATATAATTATAATTTATCAAGTCATCAGTTTTGAAGTTCAGATTATTGTTATTATTATTATTATTTGTAAAAACCAGGATAAGGATAATTTCTTTATTTATTCTTTGTTACTTAGAAAAACCCGAAAATAGTGCTCTATTGTTCATCTGTATAAAACAAAAATTTGAAAAATATTTCATTGCGTGCTATTCTATCATTCTATGTTGTAAGTTTAAAAACAGACGTGATACCTTAGGATACCTTAAAAATTGAAAAATACCAGTTGGTAATGTTCTATGTCTAAATGTCTCAGAAACCTGAATAGTGTAGTGGAATGCTGATTTTTTTACATTGGCAGATATGCTTTTTTCTAATAACTCTTTCCCGTGGCTCGAAAAGCAATGCAAATGCGAAATAACAAGATGCATCAAAGGAAACGCATACCCTTTCACCCGCTCATAGCTGGAAATGATTTCCTAATGGTCTTAAAAACCGGTTATCCCTGACAGTAGCTTTAACTGTAGCCGTGCTTGGCTGATCCAATTTTCTTCTTATCATCAGCTTGATTTATTAGAGAGGTGTTAGCAGTGACCTCATTAACAGCTGATAGGCAGATTGAAAGTGGCGATCTTGACCGATATCTATTAATCATCGATTTATTTCTGGATGTTGAAAGCATTGTTCCGTGCATAATTGAACTCCGAGCTTTTTGAAGGTACCAGAAATCGTTTGGGAAAACTTTATTAAAGATGCCACTTAATGCATTCTGCTTATAGCGTGTGGGCTTGACCTATCTTGGCGTGGTTGGTAAAGAGGGCGTCGTATGCATCTGTTCCATGAAATCATTTTGAGATAAGTAGTTTTCAACTTGGAAAATAATTAACTGAAGTTAACTAATAAATAAGCAAACTTAAACTATAAGCCTATCAGTGTAAAATGGTGTGTCTGCGTTCGTATTCTTTCCGGCTCTTAACTTAAGAGAAGATAAGGCTACCCAAATGCATTTCAAAAATATCTGTTTTAGATGCCTGACTCACATGCAAGAGTCTTTTTATTAATTTTTAGTCATTATTTGATACGTTCCAACGAATGTTTTTTTTATCCTTTTTAAAGCAAAAAAGTGCTTTGCAAAAGCTCATGGGAGTTAGTTTCAAGGTTTTTATCGAAGAAATAATGACCTAAAAGTTTTACCTAGAAACTTTCCACCAAAAACTAGAAGAAAGATTGCTTTAAAAAAACATGCTCATAGTGCATGAGTATTTTTCTCCTGGAGTGGGGAACAAAACATCAAAAGTGATTTTTTTTTTCGCATGATAAAAAAAAAGAACAAGATGTGATGCAATGCATTTGATTAATACTTTTATTTTAAATTTGCAAATGATTTGTTATAATATTGTTTTTATTATTTTTAGTATCAACAATGTTTTTTGATACCAAAAAGAACGTACTGCTATCTAAATATGAGAGCAGACGGTGTTTCTTTATTTCTGTTTGTTTGTACCAGATGGTCAGAAGACCCCATAGCACCTACTGCCCAGAAACTCGGCACAAAATTCGAATGTACCCCTGGGGTCTGCACCTCGAAGCCCAAATTTTAATTTTCGATTTTTTTACTAATTAACTAATTAAGCTAAATTTCACCAAATTAGGGGGTAGAAAATCCCTCCACCCACTAACATTATATACCGTTGGAAAGGGTTTTCGTTTCCAAACAAGATGATGTTTGTTCCATTTCTCACAATTAATTGGAACAGAAGATATAAGCGATTCTATTTCAGCCAAATTTTCAAGACTTTTCTTTCTAGAAAAAGCTATAACACAAGGTGCACTTTCCAGAAAATTTGCAATTACTTTTTTCAAACGTTTTGGGGAAAGTTGTTATTATCGCATATGCATATTTCACTGCTACTTCTTTGTTTTAATTTCATTTTGTGTACATTAATTGATTTTCTTTTTAATTTGAAACTCGCTTGGCGATGTTGGCAAAATATTTTAAATTTCAAAGGACTGTATTTGGGTTTTCAAAGAGAGTTTACGCATTTTAGTTAAAGAATTTGATTACGGATTATTCGGCATCAGAATGGGAGTGATTTTTTTTATTTATTTTTTTTTTTATTTTTTTTTTAAATTCTATAGAGGTTTTTTTTCCTCTCTTTTCTCAAACGGTTCCTTTTCTGTAGATTTTTTTTTCACACGTGGTACGGGATTCCTTTTCTGTCCTAGATGTATCGTGTTTTTTAATTGCGTTGTTTTTCTGCTGGGGAATTTTCCTTCAAACGTTTTTGTTCTAAAGATTGGATCGGGCCGGTGTTCGCTTCTCTCGTTAATTGGGTGGGTCATTCTGCGTTACTGTAGCGAGGTTACTTGGCAAGTGTGGCGGTAAACAACAGATTTGCTGAATCATTTACGTTTGAAAGCTACTGTTGAAGTGATTTTATACTTTCTTGTTTTTTTGCAAAAAAACAAGCATTGCCAAAGAAAAAACAACCGCTTCACTCGCAAAGGACTGTGTTCCGGTAGCGTGGTCGCTCGGCACGTTGAGTGCCGAGCAATCCAGTCTAGGATTATTGTTTTAAAATAACCGTAAATGTGATTTAATATTTTGGCGAATTGTTTTGAATTCCGAATAAACTTGTTTTGTTTTTTTTTTCTAACTATGATTTTCGAGTGTCCCACGTTTTTTTTTTTTTTTTTTTTCGTTAGACGGATGGGATAGCTTAGTAATCGGAGCTCGTTTCGCACGCTTACTACTGGTTATGGTAGCATGGTTGCTGGGCGAGCTTCGCAATAAAAAATGCAGTTGTGGAGTTATTTTACATCGGAAAGGTAATATTTGATGCATTTTTTGTTCAGTTGGCGAAAAATTTTAAATTGCAGAAGAAAGCGCCTCACTCGCTAAAGAGTTTTAAAGCAACTGCAAATCTAACTTAATATTTTGACGAATAGTTTTAAATTCCAAAGAAGCTGTAACAGGATTTTTGAAAAAATGTGTATGCATTTTAGCTAAAGAAAATGATAATTTCACATCAGAGGGGGATGGGGAGTCATTTTTTTTATTCAACGGCCTTCCTTTAATTTTTTAGCACGGGAATCGCCGTGCGGGTACTGCTAGGATTGTATATATTAAAATTATGATGTAAAATGTTTCGTCTGAAATTAAATAGATCATTTAGTTAGAAAATAAATAAACTAAGATTAAAAAAAAAAAACAATGTTAAAACGTTTTATTTGTTTATTCTTTTAAGTATTATAAAAAAATTTAACTTCTGATTTTTTTCCTTATTCAATCGCTTTTCTATTTTTTTCTACACTTATTTATTTATTTATTTATTTATTTTGGTTCCGTATAGCAAATATTAAATATGATTTCACTCTTTCTTCCCATTAGATCATATAAATTCCATACATTTCCGAATTTAAATGTTAAATAAATTTTACATTCCTTTCAAATCTCGCTCTTTAGTCTTTCCAATAATATAAATGTGACGCTTGAATTGTTCAAAAATGAAATATTGAACATCAGGAGGTACGACTAAACTTTGAACACTAGTATTTCAAAGTAAAGCAGCCCAAAAGAGAAGCATATTAATGGGAACTCAGCAAACTTGTTAGATATTTATTGCGTTCGACAAGAAAAGAATATGCTAATAAAACTACTTATTACCCGAATTATAGGCTCTTCATAAAAACTTTATTAGCATAAAAGCGTATAATCATATTTTTATGACTTTCAATAGACATATGTAAGCTGTCTTCTGTTCGAGTTGTATGAGGAAGGAGAAACTTCTTTACAGGTGTAATTTAATGTAATGTACTTGTAATTTGTAAAGTAATTTTGTTTCATTACCTACATTTTTAAGAAGCATGTAACAAAATCAATATACTTTGAAAAGAATATTTTTCTTTTTTTTTCTTTTAACGAAAGACTACTAAGTTTTCGGTTCGAGAGATTGATGGTGGTTGGAAGATTATATTTCTTTAGAGTTTTGTACACTGTGATGAAGAAATATGACAGCGTATTAAAACAATATAATATAAATGTGTCAAACGTGTAGTTTGAAATAAAATACTCTGGTTTCAGAAAAATAAATAAATAATTGGAAGAACATAATTAGGAAAAACAAATAAAAAGAAAAAAGACGTTTTTGCTCCTCACAGCTATTATATTATTGATGCAGATAAAATGAAGTTATTTGTAGCATTTGTATTTAAAAGGGGGACATTTTTTGGGCTTTTAAAAAAATGAACTTTGTACTTTCACATTTAAATGCCTACCTGTAATAAATTGTTTATGTTCATTTTAAACCATTTGGGTCTTATAGTCATTGCCAAAAGATAGCAATCGCTAGAGCTATACAGTCTCATATAGTGTTAAAATAAGTATACCCTATGTTGTTACGTTAGAAGCTCAAAAGTAATTCCAATATACGCAGAAAAATCAGTTCTTTTGATTGGTTTTAAAATTCTGAATGGGCATGTATGTTTAAATTAAAAAAAAAAAAAAAACTGCCGCGAAATATTGCTAATTAGTTTATTATTAATGTCTGTAGTTTTTTAAGGTGGGACTGAGCTAATTGGAATCGTTAAGAACTTGACCTTTTTTTTATACCTGGCACGACCCTTTACTTTTGGTTGTTCTCAAGATAGTGTGGTTGCATGCAATTATACATACGTTTGTTTTAAAGACGATTTTAAATAGCTAGTGGAAAGTCACTTTCACTTCTTAAGAAAACAAACCTAAGTTATCGTTAATTGCTCAAAAAATACAAAGTTTATCAATTAGGTGTTGTTCATACTTATATTTATCAGCTCTCTAATTTTTAGGCGTATGAGATTAAAGGAATTTAATAAATCCCAGTGATATTTCAATGCATAATTCAAAGGAGTTCTCTCATTCAAATTTATTTCTTTACTTTTTGTTTGCCTATTGCGAAAGCTACTTTTACTCTTTTACATTTTCTGCACATTTTTAAAACATGTATATGACTCACATCTTGTTCTTTTTTAAAAGTAACTTCGAAACCTAAAACTTTCCTTAACTGTTTGGATTTTTAACTTAACGTTTCTGGTTTTTTACTGTGTCTTTTTTACTTTGTTTTTTACTGCGGCAGCTTTTATGGTAGAAATTTTTTAGAGATGTTGCTTACACCTTTTTACAAAATTAAGCTTCACATTCGAAATTTTCTCGCCCTTCAACGACACTATCGACAGAGTTGCCGAATCCAGTTGTTCTTACTTGAATTCGATCAAACGAACTGAAGACTATTTTGACATGTTTTTTACCTTTTAAAAATACGTCACATAAATTTGTAGCTAAAATGTACGAAAAATATAAAAATATGAGAGCTAAAACTTTGTTCTTTTTTCATTTTTATTTCATCTCGATTTTAATGCTTGTTTTTTCCAAATTTTCAATTCAAAATCTTAGGGCATAAAATATTCTAAGACTGGAAAACAAAATTTCAATGGAAGATTCTTTAAAATATCTTTTCTATTTTGGCATTCAAAGGTTTCAACGGAACAAAGTCGCTAGAAATCTTGTTGTCTGAAAATGCAAATCTTCTGAAACACTTGCTATGCTTGAAAGGATTTTCTAAGAGCATCTCATGTAAAGATGCAAATGAGTTTTAGATCTTAAGTACGAATTCAAATACCTCAGATTTCAAAATATATGATACATTTTAAGCCTTCAAAAGTCTTAAATTTATTTTGCTTTGTAAAAAAAAAGAAGAAAAAAAAAGAAACAAAAAAGCCTTTACATTTCTTACTTTAAGATTTATTTGATCTCGGTGACATTATCACTTAATTTAGTTTTGCAGAGATTAATAAGAAAATATTTTACTGTACATTTTAATTTTACGTAAAAGGCTTTATTGGAGTCACAATAAAGTCAGAATAAAGTATTCAGTATGGAAGATCTTCCGTTTGGTGATCAAATAAAGGACATAAAAAGTAACAGTGTGTTGCCATAAATTTTGTGCTGCTTTGAGTAATTACATTAGAAACAAAAAGACCTGTCTTATATCTTTTCTCCTCTAAAAATAATTGCCCCTTTTCCTTTAATCATAGATAACATCCTTTTATTTTTGATATTTTGTTTTAAGAAAATGCTAAATTGTTTCTTCAAAAATAAATCGTTATATTATCTTGCTACGTAATAGAATATGCAAATGAAACAAACTATTTTCATTTATGGTACTGAAAATAATCATAAAATTCCTTAAATGCTCTTACAATTAGAAAGAAAATATTATGTATTCATTTACGCGGGAAGATACTTAAATTATTCTTCTACTTATGTTCTTGCTCGAAAGTATTTTTCTTTTTAACCGACTTCAAAGGAGGTCATGTATTCGTCTGTGACTTTATATGTATGTTCTCTGATTTCTTCAAGACGCCTGGACCAAATTGAAAAATTCTTTTTTTTTGTTTGAAAGAGTATACTTTCCAGATGGTCCCTAGGGTAATTTTGTCTGGAACTGATGAGGGGTCTCAGAGAAACCTACGAAACTTTTAATTTCATACGTTGTGGCTACGTAATCCACCTTGCGTCAGCCGAGCGATGAGTCACAGGTCACGTGGTTTTGCAGTGAACAGCGTATTTTCTCGACGGAGGGGTCTCTTGTCTTGAACATTATTTAATTCTGAAGCCATCGGGATGTTTGCTTTTAATGGCGGCGCTGTAAATTTTAATTATATTCTTACTAATGTATTTATTACTCATGTAGCAAATCAGTAAATTAAATGTGTTTTGCTACGAAAAGAGTTGAATAAATTAATTTAAAAAAAAAAAAAATATATATATATATATATATATATATATATTTTTTTTTTTTTTTTTGCTAATAAATAACTTCATTTAGTCATTTAAGTTTTTCGTTTTTTTAAAAAAAATTTATGTTTTAAATATAGTCAGTGTTCAGTTCAAGGGAAATTGAAGACCAAAATCCCCCCCCCCCCCTCCTACAACAATTAAATCTATATTCCTTAATAAACATAGCGCAACTAAGTCCGGGTATGAGGGATTCTGGAGAAATCGAGGGAACTCTTCAAATTTCATACTCGCTCTTTGTTGATTGTAAATGCATAGCGTCTCACTTAGTGAAATGGTTTTTATGTTTTTTTTTTTTTTTTTGAATAGATAATGGTGGTATAACTTAGTTCTCAAACCTTTGTTTCACCACATTTGTTATTTAGATACATAAAAGTTATGGGTAAAATACAATAAACTTCATTTAATTTCGCTATTAAACGATTAAATGCGAAACCCATTGTTAAAGAAAGTGCCATAAAAGAAAGATACTTTCTTTACTCAGTGTTAAAAAAAGTAAAACCATAAAACATTAATATTAATCAGGGATGCCCACCTATTGGTGGCATCCCTGAGGCCTGGGGGGATTGAGAGTACTTTTCCCTTTGGGGGGGGGGGGCTCTTGCTTTGGGGGAGTCTTTGAGGTTCTTTGAGGAAGGGGAGATACTTGGGAGGGTCCTTAATTGCGCCTTGCGCACCTCCCCTTAAATATCACCCCTTTATTAATCCTTAGTAGTCATATCGCAAATTTTGAATAAAGACTTATCTGAAGCAAACATGAAATTTATTTCGCATCCTTGCTCTAGTAAGTAGTATTTTGATCTTTATCTATAGCGACAACATCACAGTAGATACTCTGTTTCCAGTTTAGTGTCAATCTATAACGGGGCCAAGTAAAGATAAATGTGACTTTTATCACAAGTTTTACACGTGTTATTGTGAAATGTAAATTAGTTTGGGAAACCATTACATTTAAATGGTTCTAATTAAATTAGCTTACAAAAAAAATCCTGGAGAGAAACAAGGATTAGTTTTTAGTGATAATCGTATTAAATTTTATGCGTATTAAGTGCTTGGTTTTTGTAAACCGACTTAAAAAAAAAGACGTTTTCTATTCGTCAGAATCTTTTCATGTATGTCCTTCTATAACTCAAACACGAATAGACCAATTTTTTAAATACTTTTTCTTTTTGAAAAGATATACTTCCCAGGTTATACCACGGTTATCAGGTGAGCATCTGAAGATGGAATCCTTAAAAAATCGAGGAAACTCATCAAATTTTATGGACAAAGCTTCAGCGATTTGTGTTGTTTTTTATTGATTCGCGCATTTGCTTTCGGAAATATACTTTGATCAATTCGGACTGATAATGAAGACAATTTTCTTTGCAAATATTTGCGCGTTTGAAAAAGCCTTTCTTCACAATCCAATCTCCGAGACGCTGTGCTCTATTTCTTTCTTCATTGTGCTTATCTTAGCTGTTTTTTGACTCCTGTCCTCGACGCTTTCTTACTCGAGATGTACGTAAGGAAGATCTCTCCGCCATGTACCATACACCCCTATGTACTTTTTATATTTACACATTTTACATTTATAAAAGCATAACATTAATTATACATTTTTTAAAAGCAAAAAATAAATTATTTTTAAGGAGTTACAGTGCCTCAAAAATGATGAAACGATCAAAAAAAGTTTTACTGCTTATTTCAAAACTAAAAACTATTCTAAACGCAGGGGAAAAGTTTCATTGTTTTAGTTCAAATATTTAAAAAGTTATGAGTGGTTTTAGGCCATGCTCGCTATGTGTTCTTATGCAAAAGAAAAACATTAAATTCCTTTTTCTCGATGATGATTTTTTTGTGTTTTCATGTCATTAGAATCCCTAAGGATTTTTTTCTATAAAAGATACAGCTTTAAGGTAATACTTTTTGCAATTGGGATAACATATTTCACAAGACTGTGCATTGGATAAGCATTTTATAAATTACTCAAATGTTTAGAGCATGTTAAACCTTTAAAAACCAATTAAAAAAAATACTTTGATTCTTTACATAATTAATCACAGAAAATTTTCTAATAAACTCATAAGCAAATGAATGCACAGATTTTTAGAGATGATTATAGTGATCAATTAGCAAAAATCTTTTTTTTCAATTAGTGCAAAAATAAAAAAAACCTTAAAGATTTTAAAAATTGAAATTTTCCTCAATTTTTTGAAATTTAAAAACAAATAGGCAATATTTTTAAATTTTGAAAATAAATTATTGATTACGAATTAAGTATGCATGTTATGGTTTCAAAGAAATATAAAATTTATTTAAAGTTAAAACAAATGTTTGAATGGTACTGTGACCCCTTAAATAAAAAAGAACAGACTTAAAAATCAAAAAGAAACTACAAAGTACAAAAAACGGTCAAACTTACATACGATTTCTTACCCGAACTTATAAAACAAATTTATTTTACAATTCCAGTACAAAAAGCAACTTAACTAAACACCCAATTATAAAATAAACACTGCTTTTAACAACTATTCGATGAACTATTTCAATACTTAACTAATTATATACGATCTCCTTATTTTTAATAACCTTTTGAAGTCGAGGCCACCTATAAACTACTACCTACCGTAACTGACTACTCATCATGGAATCCTGAGTTGAACACTAATTTTACTAAAAGAGAAACTAGTCTTTAAAACTAAACCTACTCAGTTTTTTTTAAGTCGGTTCTTTTTTTATTTAAAAATAATTTTCTTAATTTTAAAGAACACCAAGTATATAGGTTTTCTAAAAACATATTTCTGATTTTCTACGGACAACCATATGTTTTGTAAATATAAACTGTTTCTAAATTTCTTCAATTTTTTTTAATAACTGAGGGACACGTTTAAAGACGAATCCTTTTCATGAAAATATTAACTACTATAAAACCACTGATTTTCGTGAGGCTTTAATTTTCAAGATTTTTTCTTGCCGATTGCAATCACGAAAATTTAAGCGTCACTAAAGATTTGAATTTTACTTAAAAATAAACTTTGGGTTCAGTTTATGTAAAATTTGAGACATTTTCATACTTCAGCGAAAATCACGACTTGCGAAAATAAGTGCTTTTACAGTATTTATTTGTCAGAAGTTAATTATCTTATATCTTCTCATGTAAAACTTTACTGCGTATTTTTGAGACATTCACTGTATTAAGTACTCATTCACTGAAAGCTTTCTATAGTGGAATCATTTCCACCAGTAGTAATTCTGTTAATGGGGAGGGCATGGCATTGTTTACAGTAAAAGCGCGAAAACGAAAACCTTCTGAAAGGGCAAAGGTTTTCCACTCAACAATTTATCACCAAATAAAGTGGTAAAAGTAATCCACTGATGTCAATCCAGTCGATCATGCGTGGGCTAATCAAAGAGCCTCGTATTGCAACACTCCAAATACCCCATAAAAATCTTCCAGTACCTCCGAAATGCCCCTTCCACAAAAGTTTCACCTTAATGTCCAGCAACCTCCTTAATGTTGCCATCGACAGCTTTGAGAAAACCTGTGAAACTTTATGACCACTTACGGTCGAGGGAGATAGAAGAGTTGGACTTTTCTTTGTTACCTGCCTAACTTTAGCAACAGATATAATTCCGTTTATTAATAGCACTAATTTCAGGAGCAAACGCCGAGAATTTTAGTGAAATGCTTTCAAATCAAGAAACAAGGGGACATTATGTTGGTATTCTCGGGGTGATTTTTTTTTTTTAAATCAGTGACACTGTTATTACTTCTAAACTAAGCTGAACAACCTGTCGTAACGTTATTCGTGTATTTCGATTAAAAAAATGTTTTCAAGGGTCAGAACCAGTTCAGATTATGTTAATATTTGGAAGTAAATATATTTTAAATCAATTACTGTGTTGTTGTTGCGTCTAAATTAGGTTGAACAATCACTTTATAAATGTAAAATGAATTTAAATACCAGTGAAATTATCTCAACTTTCTCTGTCGCTAAGGGAATATATTTAAATTCTATTACACACACAATTGTTACTTTTAAGCAAAGCGAAACCATCTATTTTAAATAAATGTAAAATTATGAACTTTAATAAGCAAAATAATTAAATTTTCTCTTTTTTTTTTGGTGCAGACTCTCATAACTATTTTTTGCTAAGTTAGCTTTTAAACTGAACAAATTCTTAAAAATATGGATTTTTTCAAGATTATTTCATGCGTTTAAATCCGGAAATTGACCTTAAAAAATGCTTCAAACGTGTTTTTAAGCTCTGTATTTTAAAGTAAAGCTTATCAACGTGAAATTGGGCGGGGGGGGGGGGCTATTGGAGATTTTGAACTAACTCATATGAGCTTAGTTTTAACCAAATTACATTTCAGTTATTAAATCTTTTAACCAATTTATCTGTAACAGGAAATATCCAACGTTATTTTGCCCAAATAATTTTAACTGTCGATAGTTTTTTTTTTCATGGAATTGCTCACTGCAGTGGTCTTTCACTGTTCTCGTATATTTCACTCCTATAAAAATGGCAAGAAGTATTTTCGCGTCTTGAAAAGAAAAACTAGCTATTTCTCTGCTTATACGAGTACAATAAATATTTTATCAACCAGATAGCAAGATAAGGTTTTTAAAAATCCCCCTTTTCTCTATATATTTTGTTTTTCTAGTATTCCGCAACTTGGAGTTAGAAACACAAGTTTTTTTTTCCTTAACAAAACCACAAACGCAGCATTTCTTATAGCAGAATAGGCAAGTAGGTGCTTCCGTTGAATTAAATTTTGGTGAGGGATATGAAAGTTGCGTGTGTGAAGTAATTTAATAGTATATTTCACTAGATTCATGCAAGTTAGGTTAAGCTCTGAGCTTTTAAAGTCGTAACTTCACTTTGGTAGACTTCCAAGAGTGAAGGGCTTTTTTTTAGAGAATATGTTTACATGGAGGAATAGTTAAAGTGCTTTGACCATAAAAGTTTCTAAGTTGAACTTGCATCTGCAGTTGATGTGGTAAGTAACTCTCACGTTGGTATAAAAACTCAAAACCTAAATGGTAATGTGTTATGCGATGGAAACTTTATTCAAGCTCTTGTCACCTTAAAGTACTCTAAACTCTACTAATTTTCAAGGAAATAAATATTTGAAAGCTATTTGAATAGTAAAGGCAATCATGTCTAAATATGCATAACCGCCCGTGCTAAATTTTAGGTACGGATTTAATTAAAGGGTGAAACGTGAAACATGGCCTTCTGAAAGACATTCAGCACAGAAGGACTATTTGGAGTTAAATGTACATGTTAAACGTTATTGTGATTACAGGCGTCTCTCGTATAACATGGTACTTGTACAACACGTTTTCGATATTACACGGTAAGAAACTTGAATTTAATGTTTCATGGTTTTAATATAACACGAAAGTTATGTTTAAAAAAGTTGGAATTTCATTTATGTATAATACATTCTGTTATATTTGATAATAACTAATAAGTTTTTATTTTGTTTTTATGAAACTTGGTTTCGGTATAACACGGTATACAACCCTTGATTCATATTATTTCTAAGTCTCGTATAACATGGTTTCGATATAACATGAAATACGTTTTCGATACAACACGAAACGTATTGACATGATTCTTACTATTTACATGATTAATTAGGGTTAAAATCAGTTTAAAAGTTATTTTTTAATAAGTCTCGTATAACAAGGTTTTGATACTACACGGAACGAATTAACCGTATTATACGAAGGATGCCTGTATTACAGGCAGAAATTATTTAAGCGCGTAATTATTACTTAAAAACCTGACTGAAACTAGTTTTTGGGTCAAACATCAAGGGCGGGTACGCTGCAAGTGGACCGTGAAGTAAATTCCCAAGAACCCTTGTTCTAATATGCAAAAACGTATACATGTAAGATCTGATGTGACTAAAAGCCTCCCTCCAATAGAAAATTCTGCTTTGTTGTAACCCCCCCTCCCCCCTGTAGACACTGCAGTAGGGCAACTAAGTAAAGTATGTGTAAGAAATAGATATTTAAGTTTAGTGAAGTAGTCACAACAAAGATTGAAAATCAGTCAAGTCATTTCAGTTATATACAGTGACTCCCAAAAGTGTTCGTACACTTTGAAATTTTTTAGAAAAATCAATATAACTCGAAACTGAATTCGAATATGAACTTCAATATTTTTTCACATCATTCCTATGTCATTCTAAATAGAACCCATTGGTTTTTTCAAAATATTGACGGTTCTTCTTTTTGAAATGGGTCAGAAAACGAAGAGACAGAGAAATAACACGCCACAAAAGTCATCGTACACTCAAATATTTTCGAAAAAATTCATGATTAAAATTATCATATGCCATTTTATTAATATTTTTGCATTGTGTTGACCCTTAAGAGTCATTTGGCTTTAATTTTTTGTTTATTTATACCTTAATATTGTGCTTATTACTGTAAAATGGCTAGTATTCGTAAAAACCCACAAACACCATTCAAAATTTGAATTTTTTCCCCACAGTAGTGGTAAATTGGTTTGAAAGGTCTCTAAATTAGTTAATTTATTTGTTTGTACAGTAAAGTGCTTGATAAAATGCTTTAAAGGAAGGAATAGGACCGAAAACAAGGTAAGAAAAGGTCAACCCGCAAAGTTGACAAAACGTGATCGGAGATTTAAAGTTAAAAAAATTATGAAAAATACACATTTGAGTGCTGTAAAAGTTTCTGCATAGTTAAATGAAACATTTTATATTTAATTTTTACCTTAAATTGTTCGCCAAGTTCTCTGATTAGCTGGATTAAATGGGACCTCTTCCCGCAGAAATTTTCTTGGTCGTTCGAAAAACAGAAAGCTTACACTTTTCGCCGCAAAATCAATGATAAATAAGCTAAAAACGTTTTAGAATCACGTCTTACTTACAGATAAAAATAAATTTAACATTTTTGGTTAAATTGTTGTATAACAATATGTAGAAGAAAAAATTAGGAACTTAATCTTAAGAACTTAGTTGGATCAGTTAATCAGGACGGTGGAGGTTTTCTAGTGTGAGGGTGCATATCAGCATCAGGACTTGGTAGTTTGTAATTTCTTGATGAAATAATGAATCATGCTGTTAATTTAAATATTTTAAAAACCAATTTTGAACTCTTAGCCAAAAATTTGGTTATTGGAAACAACTTTGTTTTTTTATCAAGATAACGATAAGAAGCACACGGTTTTCAACGTTTGCGTTTAGGGCTTTGAAAATTGTCCTAAAGTTTAGAAAATACCCCCTCAATCTCCAGATTTTAACTTAATGTAACGTATTTAGAGATATCTGGAGGCTAGATTACGAAAATAGGGCTTTAAAACGAAAATAGAGCTAGAAACAGTAAGACTCGAAGTGTGGTTGAACACTTACTCAGAAATTACGCAAAAAAAAGAAAGAAAAAGAATGAAATCTATTCCCCGACGTTTAAAAGGTGTTATGAATACTGTATGATATTCTACTAATTATTAACTTAATAAAAAGTTAGATTATTCAATAAGATATAGACATTTTATAAAGTGTACGAAGACTTTTGTGAAATGAAATTTCCGGCACTTTTGGGTTTTTGATTTTTAAAAAATTAAGTTTTAATATTTTTAAAAAACTTTTCATGTAGTTTTGTTAAAAATTGATCATAGATCTTATAATTAAATACCCATTCCGAAATATTAATTCTAACCAATGAATTGGGGCCCATTTCGTTAAAAGTCGTAGGTGTACGAAGACTTTTGGGAGCCACTGTATATGACAGTAAACTCATTTAAGTAGTGTCGCTCTAGATTTCAAAAATAATAATAATAATAATAATAATAATAATAATAGTAAATAATAAAAGAATGCAAGAAATAAGGATATTTTGTGTGTTAGAGTGTTATTACGAATATCACTGCATTTTTTATACTTTTTTGAAGATAAAACCTGCCTAATGGTTAATAGCATTTTCTTATAGTGTCTGGCGTCTGCTAAGTCTCATCTGCGAAGAACTGCAATTCAAAGAAGAAAAGTTTCTACAGTTAATGGTAAGTTCCTATACTCGTTTCGATATTAATGCCTGATATACTCAACCTTTTATTTTCTCCATTAATGGAAAAGATGCTTCATTGCTCAGAAAGAAAGCATTGATCACAGCTTTTTTTCTTCCTATATTATTTTCAAATTTGTTCATTTGTTCCAACGATATTTCAGAGTACAGTTTGTAAGAACTTTGTTTTGAAGGGTTTCACCTACTTCGCCTACCCCGCTTCCATTATAATTTGCAATTTAATAAGTCATTTCTGAAAAGCTTCTGTAATATATTTAATCTATATTTAAATTTGAATTTTACTCTTACTTCTGTAATATATTTAATCTATATTTAAATTTGAATTTTACTCTTACTTTTCTGTTTTCTTTTTTTAATTCAATTTCAAAACAAATGTAAATTTCTGTTTACTTCAGGATTTTTATTTTTTGGGTGGGTATCAAAAAAAAAAATCTTAATAGTACACGAAAAAATAATGTTTTTGGAGTTGATATCCTTTTGCTTTTCTTGTATGTCCAAATCTAATTAATAATCTAAAATTATGCTCAAATCTGAGTGCACCGTTGAATATCGTCAAAATGTATTTTAATTTTCTTCTGCATACATAAAATCTTTGAGGCCATCCAATTGAATCAAAATGATTTCATTTTAGCACATAAAAAAAACGTTTTGTTACTTTGTGTTGGGAATTTTTTTTTTTTTTGAAAAGGGGGAAGATTAATACCTATCCTTTTATAACGTACCAACTTACCTCGAATCGAAGAAACGTTTTTTTTATTATTAATGATGTGGTATTAACGTCATTATTGTTGTGTTTGTTGTTGTTGTTATTAGTGTAACTATTATTACTTAAATCAAGCAAAGGGTGTCCCTCCAGTTTTTAACACAAAATCCCCCCACCCCCTTTTTTTCAGTTTCAATCTTTTTTTTCATATACTTAAGGGGGGAAGGAAATTTTAAATTTCGGCGAAACTGGGCATAAACCGAGCAAAGTCAACCGGCGAATGGAAAAAAGCATTTCATGCTGGTTTTCATTAAAGAATTGATTACTTCACTATTGGTAAAAAAATATTCTTTAACACCCGAGATTATAAATTGTTTTGATGCGGTTTACTAAAACTACTTTCGAATATTGGTGATATATATATATATGAGTATGTGTTTGTATGAATATGTATATGTATTTTTATTATTTTACCAGATTCTTTTTTTCCCTCCCCTTAACTGCCATGGTACCCTTCACCCGGTTAAGCTAGAAATGGCTGGTACGAAGGTGTCAATGGCTAAAATAAAAATAATTACGACTAGTACTCAGTAACAAAAAGTATTTAAATATTTTATTTGTTTCGATTAGGTACTTTATATTTGCTGCTAGGAAAATATATATACATTCTCAAGAAATGATGTAGCTATTGAAACTACATAAGAAACTGCTTGTTAACGCCAATGCATAAGACGCATTTGAAACATTACAAAGATGTATACAAAATGAAACATATAAAGACTATCAATGCTTGTTGCTATTTGAGAAGTTCTTTGAAATATTTGCTACAAGCATGAGCAGAGGATCATAGTCTATAGTCTTTGTATTATTGTAACAATAAGCGATTCATACTTTAACAAAGGAAGCGGTTTAACTAAAAGGCGAAGTTGGATAATCCCCAAGGAAACATTCTTTCAAAAATCAATTTCCAGACATAAAAATTCTAAGCACTAAATTCAAGTTCATAGCTGATTTGCAAGACTTTTGAAATCGTGCGAGGAAACTTGTTAACACACGCAATTTCAGTACTTTTCACGCGATGTACTTAATGAAAGCATGTGTTCAATGCAGGCTGAGATTCAATAAATCTTTTGAGCTAAGAGCGCCATGAAATGCATTAAAATAGAAATAAAAATCCTATACAGACTTAAGAGAGGTACAATGTAATAGTAACACGCATAATGGTTGGTTACAATTTTGTAAGTAGATTAGTAAAAACGTGCTATATAAAACTGATATCTAACCATTTGCTTTTTACGAATTTTCATTTAAACTCATTAAAGTGCAATATCTAGTTGCTACGCACTTTTGGGCAATTAGAAAGTTCCTAAAATGGTTAATCCAGAGCCCTTATAATTAGAAAAATTCTCTGATGACGAAAGCTGAAATTACTAATTAAATTTCATGCATAATAGAATAAACTGCAGTTAATCTAAAATTCGACGTATACAAGACATAAATAAATACCTTTGTGCAGTAAAGTAAATAGAAATGAACAGCCTTTTAACGCACAAAATTAACAGATTACTGCATACGCGTGTTTCGAAATTACAGGGAACTCTTTTTCAATGCAAAGAGGTGAGCTTTGAATGTCTTTACATCCAAAAGTTCACCTCTTTGCATTGAAAAAGGAGTTCTCCGTAACTCCGATATACGTGTATGAAGTTATCTGCTAAATTTGTGCGTTAAAACGTTGTGCATTACTTTTTACAACGCATACATTTCATGATGAACTTCGAATTATTATATTCCGGGATCAGAAATAAACATATAAAGTCCTTTCTAAAAATATCCACAGAGGAGAAATAAAAATGGTAACTGTCATGCAAATAAGAAGAAAATTCATTTTTCAAGATCATACATCATTGGTTGACAAATCGAAAATGTAAGAATTAATTTTAAACCGATTAAATTTTGAATTTGAAGACAGAAAGAATTACTTTTAGATCCTTCATAACCTGTCTTGGTAACCAAACTGATGACGTCTATGGTTCTCCCCTCCTGTCATATGAAACTAAAAGAAGTGAAAGTCGCGCTCAAATGGAGTCAGTAATATTGGAAATTTATTACATTAGGTTCTCTTCAAGGATAATTATGGAAATATATATCGCTTATATTAATTTTCAGGCTGATATCCGGAATGATATTAAGGACTCTGATAATGACATTGCTAGAAAAATCGATTGAACTGAGTATGGAAATTAAATGCCGAAAACGTAATAAGAGTATGTATTGGAAACTTTATGATGTTTATTGATTAGGATACTTCGTAGCTTCTTACTGGTTTACATACTTATTACATACTGTAATTTTTCAATTTAGAATTTTAGCTAAATTCAAAAAGGATAACTCACAAGGCCCGACTAACTAAAAATGAGGCCCTAGGCCCACAATAATTTGGAGGCCTTCTGAAGATTTCATAGCGTAATGCAATGGTTGATTTACCAGTTTGAGGCTCGTCGGAATGAATTTTTGGGGCTTTGTATATCACAGAACTATGTAAATCATTTAAAAAGCGAGTTTATTCATCCCAAGGCCCCTCATAATTTTCACAAGGTAAATCACTACTGGTAGAACGAATAAAAGTTTTTCATTAAGGGAGTTTTTTTTTCTTCTATTAACAAGTAATTACTTCTTATTATAGTTGTAATGTATGCATAATTCTTTAAGTAATTTGGGGTCTCTTAGGAAGATGGGCCCCAGGCCCAGGCCTAGTTGACCTGTGCAGTAATCAGGCCCTGATAACTCATAGTTTGGAAGAGTTTATTTTAAAAGGATTAAATAAGACATTTCTTGTTGGCATAATAATGAAAATATCGATGCTAAGTAACTATATTTGGTGCACACCTATCCGGGCAGCGTTGTAAAGGCTTCGCAGATTCTAATTACAGCATTACGACACTCTCAGGTTTGGTTTTCCCCGACTATAAAGAAGAGTAAGTTTTTGAAGCAATCTTATTCTTTGTTTGAAGTTGATTGTTCGTGCCCCGCGATTCCTTCAGAAAGCAATTTCAGGTCGATTTGCGTTCTTTTACCCTTCATCGTGAAATTATTAC
Organism: Uloborus diversus; assembly: GCF_026930045.1. Lineage (NCBI taxonomy): Eukaryota > Metazoa > Arthropoda > Arachnida > Araneae > Uloboridae > Uloborus > Uloborus diversus. The sequence goes on along the minus strand of NC_072731.1, from coordinate 216,656,213 downwards.
ACAATAATATTCAATGCTACGGTTTTTCGTCTTCTGATACCAACCTCAAAAAAGAAAGACAAGAACAGTAGTAGCAGTACGTTTGCAATAAATTGAGGCAGTGAGAAGCAAAGGAATGTAAGCGGCAAAATTAAAAATTTGGAGATAACCAGTACACACATGGTAGGTGAACTTCTACTCAGTCTTGGCACAAGAGAAAGTACTAGTAATAGCCCTGGTAGGTTCTGCTATACAGCATTGTTTAGACCTAGTTAAAAGCCTACCTACGACGTTATCTTTAAACGCGTTTTGCTCAAAACTGGAAAACGTCCATCCCATTACTGCCTCAATTATAAATGTTTTTTTCCCTGGCAACCCAACATCTTCAGCTGTAAGAGCTTTTTTATACGCTAACCTGAACAGCAACGATCACTTCTTACCATGAAATGATTTTTTTTTTTTTTTTGAATCTGAATCGTAACACAATGCTTACATAAAATTCATCTTATTGATTAAAATGTTGGGTATTTTGGCTCTATTTTACACACATAAAATGTATTTCCACTAAATACCAGGTTGAGCCACAAGTTAGAAGATTGCCAATCTTGTAAATTAGTTTGAGTGTCAGTATCAGCAGATGTAGTCGTAGTGTTTACTTTACGCGAAGTAGAAGAAATCTAAAAATTTCTTTCGTAAGTTCCAACCTCAATCTCAATGACCCATGAATGATTTTTATTTAGGTTTTCGTGGTGTGTGTGTGTGCGTTTACCCGTAAATGTGAGCACAGATCCATTTGTTTTCAGTAACTTAAAACTCTGGGCTCTTTTACAGGCGTAGAGAGTAGTCGTCTAGTGTGCATCTTTTTGCTTTTATACAACAATCATAAACATAAAAAAAAAGAAAGAAAGAGTTGCGTTGGGTCGTTTCTTGGTGCTTAATGTTCAGTGTGTAAACTTTTCTCTCTTCTTATGATTAACTTCCACCACTTTCAGCGCGTGAGTTCTAGTTCTGGTGGATTTTCGAAGCCACATTTGCATGAGATTTATGGTCGTCATAAAATATTTATGCGAGCAATGAATACGATAATCGCACTTTTATGATCTGAAAAGCGATGATGCAAATGGCCGTCTGTTTGAAGTTGTTTGACTAAAGAGTTTGCCTGTATTTTGAAAATTTTAGATATCTTATTGTTTATTCTTATTTTAACATACATGTTGCACTTGGTGAGAACTAGTAAACCTGTTCTTGTAATCAATGGATTACATGTGACTGAAAACTACTTCGAGTTACTTTTTAGTTCAATATATCAAGGGCCAATTTTATTTGTATTTTACTATTCAGCTGTTTACAAACTAGCATTATACTCTTAGAAAAATTCCCTTTTATTCAGCTAAAATTTTAAATATGCTTCTTTACACTTCAGCCTTTTTTTTTTTTATTTATCAAAAATTTTACTTGTTGACACAATAGTTGAAATCGTTTTTTACTTGAAGCACATTAAGTTTAAACTTTCAAGATTTCAATAAAACAAGATTTCATTCAAAAGGTATTCATGAATACTCGTATTTTATTTTGAAACATTTAAAAAACATGTGCGAAAAACCAAACGATTTTTAAAACATTCCAAATTAATAACTTATGAAGCTAAAAATAAGATAGTGCGGAAGCAAGCAATTACTTCAAAAACCCTTAAAATATTATCTTAAATATGGGAAAATATTATTTCTTATTGAACGGAAATCTGTGATGAGCTACTGAAAAATTCGCATTTATTATGTTCAGAAAACATTTCTTAGAATACGCGATGTGAAGCTAAACTAAAAAACATTCTTGACTAAGAGAAAAAAATACGAATGAATATCATCATGGAAATTTCTTCACGAAAAGAAACTTCGTAACGAAAAATTTTTTTTTGCAGAAAAATAGATTGAAACAGGAAAAAAAGCAGTCTTACGTGTTGACACAAGTTGTTCAATGATAGGGAACTTCCAATTATTTCTCTTTCCACTTTATTATAAAGTAATTTCACTCGTTTTAGTAGTATTTTCAATAATATCATAATTATTGCTGCGAGAAAAACTCTAAGATTATGAAAGGATTTGCAACAGAATAAAAGCTGAATTAAAAACAATTGAGATTAAAATGAAGATGCAAACAATGAAAATCAATTGAGGGACACAAGCGAATTAGTTTGTTATTTCTAGCATTCTAGAAAATAATTTTGAAGCGTCTCTCAAATATCTGCGTACATATTTTATTGAATTTTCCCAGTTGAGCACTTTATTTACCATATTTTATTACAATCAAATACCCTCCCCTTTATCCCATGAAAAACAATGTTTAAATGCTTATGTTTCATAATCATCTTTTGTCAACGAATTCCCATTTACGAAAAAACAAAACCAACGAGCTAAATTGATAGACAGTTTCAGTTTTATTTTTCTAACTTAAGGAAAACCTTTAATTACATTTTAAAGGAAAATACTTAACTGCTCAAAAGACTCAAAAGTTGTGTTTCAATGTTCAATCGATTGAATTGTTTCTACTTCTATATGTCCGCAAAAATATGTTTAGGAATATCTTTTTGAGAATTTAGACTCTGGAGCTAATAAGGGATATAATAACGAAGATATTTCAGTAGCTTTGGGGGTAGGGTACTTATTGTAGATAATCATGTAATATCTGCGGGAACTTTAAATGCCAGAGAAACGACTTATATTATTGCATCATTATTCTAAATCTTAACTAGACTTAAATAATTAATATTTTACTCATTTAATATCATTAATTATTATTATTAATTATTGTTATTATTATTATTATTATTATTATTATTATTATTATTATTATTATTAACTAGAAAATCACCCTTCAGAGTATGACGGGTGAAAATTGCTTCTACGTTTGAACGAAGCAATTGCCTGTTTAGTGCTATTTTGACACTTGTAATTTTAACCTAACTACGGTGGAGTAACCCTAGACTCCAGTAGATAGCGTTCATTGTTGACCACTTTTTCTTTTCTTCGTTCTCCTAAAATGACAGTCTTACCAGTAAAACAGTTAAGTGACCGGATCCAGTTCACTCTTGTCAAAATGAAGTATTTCCCTGCACGTCAAACTTTGGCAGAAAATATTATCAAATTATTATGCTATGGCGCGAAATTCATCGTTGGTGCAGTCAGTGCATTTTTCGATCAGTGATATTCGTTATTATATATACGAGGATATGTGCGACAAAAAAATACCCTTAAAATGCTTCTGACATACTTTTTGTTGATTCTTATGTAAAATGACTCCCTGAACCTAAATATGACCATCGCTTTCCCCATACACGTAACACTTTTTAGAAATGGCGCCCCCTTTTTTTTTCAGTTTTTGACAGTTTCATAACCATTATTTTTATTTGGAGAGGAAGGGAGCGCTTTATTAGCAATTAACACTCTTCTGATGGGCTAGAGAGATGCTAAGTTCAAAATCATGAGCATTTGGAGCAAGTTGGGAAACTCGTGGGAGTAACCCTTTAAAATATTTTTAAAATCTGAAAATCTTTTTTTTTTCCTAAGGATTTGTTTTTAATTTTTTTTCTAAATTTTTAGCATGAAACCAGAGCAAAGAACTTATTTCTCTGACCCCGTATCTGAAAAAAAAATTCACGTGATGTGTATTGGAATTATCGCCTTTTGCACAGTCAAGTCGCATCGCAGATTTTCAGTAAATAATACGCTCTTATTATTCAACTTAATTCACCAATATAATTAAGATCAAAATGATCTAAAGTATGCTTATAATACAGCATTAATAATTATTTAGGGGAGGGTGGCCCAAAGCGGGTAGGGCTTTGTATGCCTCGCCCCCGACCATGATATGTAAGCTGCGATGCATTCGTATGCCGTGTTTACATGGACACTCCCGAGTTTTTACCAGTCGCAGCGAAGCAGCAGTTTGACATGGCACGACCAGCCTTAAAATTACAAAAAAGGATACATTTCTAAAAAAAAATGAAGTTGTGTAACGAGTGATTGGTCGAAGACCAGCTTTTTTTTTTTTTTTTTGACTGTCAATAATGTTACGTTATTCTTGACACCATCTACCTACAAACTACAATAGTCATTTCGTTTGTTTATTTTTTTAAATTTAAGGTTATAATTATTGAAATAAAAAACGTGCATTGGGGCAAAGCGGGTCGGGCAAAATGGGTACAGAATTTAATCATATATTTATTTATAATTTCTTGACTCGTGTGTTGACTTAGATTTTCTAATTCAATAGGATAAGTATAACTTTAAAAAGTTATTTTTGGCAATTAATTAGTGTTAATTTACTTAGTTATTTCTTTGTGTTTTATAAACAAATGTGCTGACTTTAAATTGGATAAGTTCAACTGTTTTTCATTTTTTGTAATATAATAGCTGGTAGCTAGTCAACTATTTTAATCCTTTATAACTTCATATTTGATTAGCAAATGTACCAAACCACGATTAGTTAAGCTTACCCGCTTTGGGTTCCCTGGTAGGGCAAAGCGGGTTTTTCAAATGTTTGTAAAAATTGATAATCAATAAAGATTAGGTTTGAAATAATACAAAAGTCACTCCTTATTTTGAAGTTCAAAAACCCTGCTAGGAAATAAAATCAAAATTGTTTCCATAAAAACCCAAAAAGTACAATTTTCGAGCGTTCTTCGAAAAACTACCCACTTTGGGCCACCCTCCCCTATATCTCCGGGGATGTACTGCCATTATTTTTCACTATATCAAAATGTAATAGGCAATGGATCTGGTGTATCCCCAGAAATATAAATACAAATACTAATGCTACTTCATAAGTTTATTTAAATTCATTTTCAATCATAATTATGTCTGAAAATCTAAATTAAATAATATGAGAAGGTTTTTTACTGAAGATCAGATGCTACTCGAACTATGCAAAATAACAACATCCAATATTTTTTATATAATTTTTTTCAACGTACAATATGTTTCGGACACAGGGCTCATTGAAATGACTCTTATACCCAGGTTTTGTGCTGAAAAGGGGGGGGGGATTTTTAAAACAAATCCCAGAAAAGAAAGATCGCTTTCTGTGTTTTTAAAAATATTTAAGGAGGAAATACAACCATGAGGGTCCTAATTTGCTCCAAATGTTTATGCTTTTATACTCTAACCCCTTTAGAAAAGTTTAAATGACTAATGTAATGCTGCCTCCCCCTCCAAGCAAACATAATGGCTGTGAAACTGTCGAAAACTAAAAAAAATGGTGGGTGCTATTTTTAAAAAAAGTGAGAAGTGTAGGAGGACAACAGTGGTCATTTTTGGATTCAGGGTATCATTTTACATAAGAATCAGCAAGAACTATATTAGAAGCACTTTGAAGGTGTTTTTTTCAGCGCATGGCTATTATTATTAGTCATTAACTATTATTATGATTATTATTATCGTCATATTCATCAGCATCATCGCCGTCATCACCACCACCATCACCGACATCATAATCATTATTTTAAACATTATTATCGTTATCATTTTTCATTATTATTATTATTTATATCATTGTTAATTGGTAGATTCTTAGATATGTCCTCCTACTGTTTTCCCATCTGTACGATAAATTACGTTTGAAAGCTGTGTCCCTTAATTGATAAACTTTCTCGAGACAAGCAGGTTGTTAACATGACGAGTCTTTCTTATTTAAAGCTAATTTTAAACATTCCGTTTCCTTAGCAATTGCCTTAGCTACGCGACAGTGCTCTTGGAATCTCTCGTTATGAAATTTAACTTATGGTGGATATTTCGAGACGAACCGTATACTTCGTAGGATTTAAAATTGTCCAGGGCATAACAATGTCAAACAACGAATCAATAAATAAATAATAATAAATGAACAAAAGAAAAAAAACACTTTTGCAGTGTACGATTTTACAACCGAGGTAATTCATACTTTTATTTTTTTTTCCCTTTAAATTTTTAAAAAAGTTTTTAGAGTTTATTCATAATTTTAAAAAAAAAACTTACAGGTTTTAATTCCTTAAGCATTTTAAACTACTGAGGAACATTTTAAGGGATTTAAATTTTAACACTGTTAGTTTGTTTTATTTTGGAAATGCATGTCTGCTACATCTGCATATCTTCAACTTTATTTAAAAGACTATAAAATATAGTAGATGATAAGCGACATAAATAATTTGTCTTTAAACAGATTGATTCTAACATAAGTATTCACAAGTATTACACTAATAGAACTGTCATATTGCTCACACTGGATACAAGTGTTATCAGTTTAACAGTGTCTGGTGGTCACACTCACTTTGGTAAGAATTGTGTATAATTTGCATTCTATTTGGAGAAACATTTACAAAAAACTACTCTCTTGGCCAGCGTTTCTTAATATCTTTGGTTAGTGCCACAATTTTGAACGTCCACTTTTTCGTGGAACCCCTGGTTTCCTTCAAGAGTATTGTGAATTGAGTCTTCTAAAAATGGTTTACATGCAATAAAAATTAAAATTATTTCTTACAATATTTATTGCTTTCAAAATATAACTTTAAAAATATGCACAATATTTTCTGAAATTATTTTAAATAAACTATTCCAAGCAAAATTTAAGATTTAAATTTTGGTGAAATTAGTTGTTAACGATTATTTGCACAAAACTGCCGAGAACTGCAATTTTGTGCGATTTGAGGAGTAATATTACCTTTCATTGTCCTGTCAAAGGAATTTCGTTATTTATTCGTGTGGTTCTTATTTTAATGCTTAATGTTGAACGATGAAAGTTAAAATCTCTTGCCAGGCTTAGCATATCACCTCTGCTGCGGTATTTATTTTGGTTAACTCAAAAGTTGAGAACCTTGTTTAACGCATACAATTCTTACAGATGGTAAAAATGCTTACATCGCTTTTCCTGACAATTTAGAATATGCATTTTTTAAACTGCATCAAATTCTCGCACTGATTTAGTTGAATTTCGCACGCTAAAAGTAAATTGGTTTTTAAATTAAAATTCATTTTTATGTTTTTCTGTTTCTCGATAAACATTTTGCTCAAATCTTTTTTAAAGAGACTAAACTAAAAGGAAGAAAAGTTTCGTGAAACACAACATTAAACTCTGGAACACTAGGGTTCCGTAGAACACAGTTCAAAAAATGCTGTTCTTGAGGAACTCTGATATAATATTATTTCATTTCCTAAGCTTCGTTTTGTCAAATTGCAATGTCTTTGTTTACGTATATTGTCCTCTCTTTGAAGACCGTCAATAAATAAGTTACTATTCTTTGATTTGAATCAACTTATCTTGAGATTAATAAGATTTAAAGATTTCAATTTCCTTTATCTTATTGATTTTTAATTTGGTGTTTATAATTTGATTTTACCTTCCTCTCAAAATATTTTGCTCTATAATGTACGAATAATTTCATTAGCATGAAAACAAACATTTTTATTGTTTTAAATTGCTTGTTTCCTTTGTTTTAGAAATATTGAACAATCACGAATTGCTTATTATTTTCACTTGACCGATGAATGATGTCTGCGTCCGTCCTCATCCTTCCATTTTTATTTTTCTATGCTTATAATGCAGGCGTCCATGTGCCACGGAATCGACATATTTCTAAACGACATTCTCAACTTTACACAATCCTTTTTACACGAAAACAGCATCCAGCACATAAAATTCAGCATCCAGCACATAACATTCAGCATCCAGCACATAACATTCCGCATCCAGCACATAACATTAAGCATCCAGCACATAACATTCAGCATCCAGCACATAACATTCAGCATCCAGCACATAACATTCGGCATCCAGCACATAACATTCGGCATCCAGCACATAACATTCGGCATCCAGCACATAACATTCAGCATCCAGCACATAACATTCAGCATCCAGCACATAACATTCAGCATCCAGCACATAACATTCGGCATCCAGCACATAACATTCAACATCCAGCACATAACATTCAGCATCTAGCACATAACATTAAGCATCCAGCACATAACATTCAGCATCCAGCACATAACATTCCGCATCCAGCACATAACATTAAGCATCCAGCACATAACATTCAGCATCCAGCACATAACATTCAGCATCCAGCACATAACATTCAGCATCCAGCACATAACAATCAGCATCCAGCACATAACATTCGGCATCCAGCACATAACATACGGCATTCAGCACATAACATTCAGCATCCAGCACATAACATTCAGCATCCAGCACATAACATTCAGCATCCAGCACATAACATTAAGCATCCAGCACATAACATTCAGCATCCAGCACATAACATTCAGAATTCAGCCCATAAAATTCAGAATCCAGCTCATAACATTCTGCATCCAGCACATAGCATTCAGAATTCAGCCCATAAAATTCAGAATCCAGCTCATAACATTCTGCATCCAGCACATAACATTCAGCATCCAACAAATAACATTCAGCCTCCAGCACATAACATTCAGCCTCCAGCACATAACATACAGCATTCAGCACATAACATTCAGCATTCAGCACATAACATTCAGTATCCAGCACATAACATTCAGCACCCAGCAAATAACATACAGTATCCAGCACATAACATTCAGCATCCAAACATTCAGTATCCAGCAAATAACATCCAGCATTCAGCACAGGACATTCAGCATCCAGCACATAACATTCAGCATTCAGCACATCAGAATCCAGCACATAACATTCAGCATCCAGCAAATAACATCCAGCATCCAGCACATAGCATTCAGCACCCAGCAAATAACATCCAGCATCCAGCACATAACATTCAGCATCCAGCACATAACATTCACCATTCAGCACATCAGAATCCAGCACATAACATTCAGCATCCAGCAAATAACATTCAGCATCCAGCAAATAACATTCAGCATCCAGCAAATAACATTCAGCATTCAGCACATCAGAATCCAGCACATAACATTCAGCATCCAGCAAATAACATCCAGCATCCAGCACATAACATTCAGCACACAGCAAATAACATCCAGCACATAACATTCAGCACCCAGCAAATAACATCCAGCGCTTAACATTCAGCATCCAGCACATAACATTCAGCATCCAGCACATAACATTCAGCATCCAGCACATAACATTCAGCATCCAGCACATAACATTCAGCATCCAGCACATAACATTCAGCATCCAGCAAATAACATCCAGCACATAACATTCAGCATCTAGCAAATAACATCCAGCACATAATATTCAGCATCCAGCAAATAACATCCAGCAACCAACACATAACATTCAGTATCAAGAAAATAACATCCAGCATCCAGCCCCGGGCATTCTTTTGAATTTTGACGTCTTGATTTCAAACTATTGTAGCGATAAAAGTCATTAGTAGAAGCAAGAAATCCAAAAAGTAGGGTCCTATCGCAATTCGTAATTGCAAAAAACATAATTTGAATTCAAGATCTCAACTAATTTTTTTCATAAATATTATTCTATATCATTAGGTAAAGTTTGAAGCTTCCCTAGTTTAAAAAACTGAAAACTACTTTTAAAATTTTGAACATCCATGCAAAGTTTAAACATAGCTTTTGCATCAACATTGTGATTAAAGCTTTGACAGCCAGAGTACCAGAACAAAAATAATATAATTTCTTACAGTGAATCAATTCCTCTGTTGAAAATTAGGGTTGTTGCTAGATGAAATTTGTCAAACCATCAAAGTGATTTATGCGGTAATAATGCCTTCTCATAGCAGTTTTGTCGCCTTTCCTTCTTAAAAATACCATCAGAAAATACAAGTTTGAATGTTCAAGAACATTTTTTAAAAATTTGACGTGAAACATTACTGTTTGAAATCCCCAAATGTTTTAGATATTGACGCTTCAATTTTTCCTTTCAAAAGTCCTAAATAATGGAATTATATATCCCTCAAAATAGAAAAATCCGATTACCTTCTTTTACCATTTTACTATTCTTTGATAAGTGTTACAAAGCAATATCCCGAACGTCGACTGTAAAATTTTGAAAGGAACATTGTTCAATTATCTTTAAAAATTCGACATCGATTTTCAATGTGCCGATTCCCAGGAGCAATTTCCCAAAACGGATTACATTTCCACAAATAGGAAATTGCTTCGAAGCTCGAATTACTGCATCAACAGGAATGTAATAATTCTTGAAACGCGAAACAGAAAAAGAAAAATGTCAGAGGTCCTGAAAGGAACTTTATCTTACGCAAGCAAAGTGTGGATATCGTTTTTGATGAATACTTAAAAGAGTTTTCTACTAGATATTAATAAATTGATAGTGCCTTTTTTTTCAAGCATTTGTAATAAAATAATTCAGACCATAACCATTGCACAAAATGTTAATAGTCAAGTCTGGTGAAGATAATGTATTCACTATTATTTTCTTTTCCTCGTCTAGCCAGCGCTTGCTCAATCCACTGTAGAGGACATATTTATGCGATGTATTTTTGTATTTTAATCCAGGATTGTTAAACTTTGGCATTTAACTTTTACATGATTCAAAATAAGTAATCCTTTCATATCAAAATATCAAGTATCAACTGTCTAAAATAGAATTTTGCCTTACAAAAGTAACAATATGCACATGTTGCAGGTGTAACATTGTGCGTCACATCTGCAACTTGCACAAATTATTACTTTTTAAATATTTTTTTACGAATTTGATACTTCATATTAAGATTGCTTTTTTTCAAATATATAAAAATTAAAAAGACAGGACGACGGAAGCAAAGCTACTGCATCAAGTTTCGCAAGAAACAGTGAGACAGTCAAGTGGAAATCATTCTCAAAATATGGGCGTGGTGGTGTACTTTTTGTGATGATTTTTAGAACATTTCCAGTCCTTGTTTTTGACGTTCATGGCGAAAGACCAGATTGCTGTGGTTCAATAGGCTCCTATGTTCCTGATATGGCTCCTTGCGACTTCTGGCTGCTCCCAAAATTGAAACAGCTATGGATAGATACGATGTTTTAGACAAGAAAGAACACTATGGGGTCGCCCGGCAGCCGATCTTTTTCCTTCCTTCAGACCTTCTCGGAATACTTCCAACAATGGCAGACCCTCTGAGAGAAGTGTGTAGAGTCCCAAAGAGACTACTTTGAGGGTAGTTTATTTTCCAACCGTCCAGGTTTGCCCACAATCTCGTGTTGTTGAGAATTCACCGGCAACAGTTTTTTTCGGCTTTTTCGTCGTTCCAGAATGTTTCCAGAAATTTTCTAGATTTGGCCCGATTTTGAAATACCGAGGTTTCGAAAATCTACTGTTTTTACTGGGAAACTCTAAAAAACAATGCGAAATTGTAATTTCTATACTATGAAATTTTATATAGAAAATATAAAATTTTTGTGATCTAAAATTACAAAATTTTCGTATTTATAACTTTATAACGGATTTCCGTAGTTTTCATAAACAGTAGTATTTTTCCCGAAATTAATTTGAACTCGCTGATGCTGGCCCCTCTCTACCTCCAAAGTTACCGTGCCTCCTTAGAGGATCCACAAGTTCAAAATTCCGGATCTAATTCGTAATTAATAAATTCTATCTGTTCTTCCTTAATCTGTACTTAAAGAAAAACCTTTTGTTTGGTACTCTTTAGGTGTTTCATTTAAGAAATTTTGAATAAAAGTAATGTCTATCATCCGCATTATAATGAATAAAATGCAGTATTTTTTGAAATCTTATTCACCAACTTATTTTAAATACTATCTTTACCAGCTGAACTCATTTTTGTGAAAGTAATCTTAAGTTCATAATGTTTGGAGAGGATTTTCCTCAAGTGGTGATAATTTTTATTTTGCTATGTAAATCTTTCTAATTTGCAAGCGCTATTATTTAACATTGCTTGATATTTTTTAAACATTCTTAGAATGTCGTAAAACTTCATACTTCAAAATAATTGTTTTATTATTATTTTTTTAATCGTGCATAAAATAAAGCTATATTTATTTTTTGTCTTATAAAATGTACTAAAGTACACTCAGGACATAATTAGGTAAATTAGGTCTGCGATATAATTTACTTAAGTGTTAAAACTTATCACACTTAATCTTTAGAATAAATAAATAGTTTCGGCTACTGTTTGAATAAATGAATTTATTTTGTGAATTGTAGGAAATTTACTTTAGATATTAAAAACCAAACACGTTTGAAGCAAAAAAAGTTAAAGGTTATTTTACTTAATTTATACGGGTGGTAGTGTTCCGCATTGTACACTATAAAACTAATAAATCTTGGCATGTTCTTTAAATATATTTTTTACAAATAATACAAGCATATCCCTTATCTTTACTAATAAAAATAAAGCTGAAAGTCTGTCTGGATCTCTGTCTGTCTGGATGTCTGGATCTCTGTGACACGCACAGCGCCTAGATCGTTCAGCCAATTTTCATGAAATTTGGCACAAAGTTAGTTTGTAGCATGGGAGTGGTCAATTCGAAGCGATTTTTTGAAAATCCGATTTTGTTCTTTTTCTATTTCAATTTTAAGAAAGTTTTACCGAGCAAATTTTCATAACGTGGAACCGTAACATTGGTGAGCACATGAACACAGCAAATTGGCGAGAAATTCGTCATCCATTATTCCTATATATACAGGCGAACCAAATGACCTCTTAATTTTCAACTACGGGCAAAGCCGTGCGGGTACCACTAGTTAGAAATAAAATCTTGAAGTTATTGCTGTTTTTTTTTCAACAAGAATTGGACTTATTTTGATAAAATGCGTTTTGTTCCTCTGGACTCGACTCTGAGGTTCAATGGAACTTGCCAATGGTCTTATGGAACCAATAAATTTAAAAAGATGAATTTAAAATATAGGAAAGCAATGACACATTTGTTGCATCACGAGAAGAAATAGTTACAAAAACCACTATTCTACATTATGTTCTAAAAGATTGCCCAAAAAGTATTGCAGGAAGTACCTCGCAGTGTGACATAGTTAACGTTAGACGGTGTTTCAACATCATTGACTTCCTGGATTGTTCGCTTTAAAGTTTCATTCAATTACATTGCATCATATTAAGTACTCTCTCTTTTAACAAAACAGAACTATGACTGAAAAATAAAACCCAAACCTTCAAAAAAGCAAAGCAATCTCTCATGGACCACTCACATTTTCCTTAAAAATAAACTTTCACATGAAATATAGTGCTCACAATTAACTAACTATTCTTATTACCTAAATAGATTTCCATCGCACAATAACAAGTACCGTTCATCTTATCCTGACATTTCTTTGAGGAGAAAAATGTCCATGATTAGAAAAACGTTGATATATTTCTTCCTAAATAGGACAGGATACATCTTCCCTCAGCGACCTTATGCTTCGAAAAAAGACATAATAAATAAATGTTCGTTTCCCCCTTTCTCCAGTCTCTTCAGTAATTATTTTCAGATAGCTTGCCTTCATGTACGTTATTAAACGCTTATTTAATCTCGATATGTGTTTCCAGAGAAAAATATTAAACCTGATTTAGAAGAATGTTTCTTTGATCATGAGTAATTGCGTGTCCTTTCATTAAATGATGGCAACTTTGGTAAGTATAATGACTGATAATAATGTCCTAACGTATATTTGCTGATTAGTGTAAGTTGATTGATTTTTGTTAGGACAGTAGAGTTTATCTATCATACAGTTTTGCAGATATCTAGTAAATATGTTTTTTGCTCATTTGTAATTAATGTATGAAGTCTATCATTTTCTTTTTCGTTTTTGTATCACCCAATTTATTCTTGGACTCATGAAGGTAAATGGTTTTCTAATGCAGAAATTTGTGATTATTTTTACTTTCCTTTCCTTTTTTTTCCGCAATCATATGCTATGATATGCAACATATGCCATGATTTATTTTGTGAAGTTGTTATGCTAAACTGCATATATGGTATAAGCAAGACCTAAGTCCCATGGGGACAACGAAACGACAATTATGTTCATTACTGAATTAAAATATGCGTATTGTTTCCCCTCAAAGAAATACATAAACCTAGATCCTCTTTTATAAACCGAACTAAAGCTTTAAAAAAGGACATTCTGAAAATTAAAAAAAAAAACTTATGCGAAAATATCGGTTTAGTTTCAATTATTATGATCACGGGGCAAATACTTGTTAAGGAAAAGTTTTAAAAGGGGCAATATAAAAATATAAATTGAAGCCTTAATTTTAAAAAATGGTTTTAAAAGATAAGTTTAACTCATTAATTCAACTTTAAAATTTCAGCTCATGCTGCTCCATAGACTAATAATAAGAGTAGACCGAGCTTTCCCTGACTTGCTGATGAAAACTTGGTTCATGGATACATCATGTGACTGGTGGGAGGCTTGGCGAAAACTTTGGCAGCATGGTTGCTAGATGGCAACATTATCCATAATTTGGCACTCGACATGTATTTTACGACGTAATGTGTTTTCATTATAACTTTTTCCCAGGTGCAGAGATTGAAATGTTTTTCTTATAGTTATGCATTACTTTGACATTAGTAATTAGTTTTTGATCACAGTTTTCAGTAACTTTTATTTCATTCGGAACTGCTACGTCAGCGTTGCCGCAAACGTAATGGCGTAAACGTTTTGCGTTAACGTAAAAATGTACTAATCGGTATCTTAAATTGAAATTGTAGGTAAAAATCTTACCGTTTGCCGATTCTTTTTGGGCGCTTGTATGTTTAATTGCTTAGAGAGTTATTGAAATTGACTAAAAAAATGCACAATGTTATCTAAACGAAAAACTCACTATATAAACAAAATATTTACAACTTAGAATAACAAATTTACAAATCGAACTCCATAAAAGATCATTGTTCCATCAATTGTATTTATTTTATTTCTCGCGGGCGTTGATCGTCTGCTACGATCAACGCCCGTTGTTGCTAGGATATCCATCCAGTCACATGGTTTGGTTTATGAGCAGCAAAAGGGTTGTCATAGCTCGGTCTATTCTTATTATTAGTCTATGTGCTGCTCAATAAAATTCTATTCTATTCTATTCAAGAGTCACAACTGACTTCAACTGTATTTATGTCGAGGACTGCATACTATGTGCCTTGCCTCTATTATTTTATATACCGATAGATGGCAGCACCATCACCGGATCGAACAGTTAGTGAGAATTTTGAACTAGCCCAAGAGCTAATAGCTACCTAGAACTAGCACCCCCAGAGGTATCGTTTCACTTGGAGGACATTGAGACCACGAGCATATTTAACGTCGCCCAGTCCCCATTAATGACGACGGTGGGTCTTCGACCAGCGAGGATCGAACCCGAGGCCCTCCGGTCCCGAGTCCAATGCCTTACCGATCAGGCTACCACGGCCCTTGCTCAATAAAAGCATAGCATTTTTCTGCCTGTCCCGTGGTTGCCATTTTTTTAAGTAAAAAGAAGAATATCACTCACTTGAGTGGGTTAAACCACCAACCTGTTTAATAACCGAACGCGCTTATGACTGAATCACGGAGACTTCGCTCGGCATTAATTGTTAAACGAATTAGTACAAGCATGCCGCATGCGCTTTTAATGTAGCAGATAGATCACTTTTTACGTCGTTTTTTTTTCAATTCACTCCCGCCACTGAAGTACGATAAAAAAAGTATAGCTTCAAATAATCAATCTTGCTCATAAAAGTTGATTTTTTTGCGTTATTTTTTTTAATTCTTATTTTTATTTATTGTGATGAAAGGGCAAATACTTGTCCTGGAAAGTTGTAGGGCGGATCATTTATATATTTAGCAGTAAATTACCGCCAATAAGCCTGGGCTGAACTACATGCAATATTCTAAACAGTAACTACAAGTAGTTACTGTCAGTTAGTACTTACTGTGAGTAAATGTAGTGAAAACCGGGGTGTCTGGTATATTGCATGCATTTATACATTGTTCAATTTAAAAAAAATTTAGTTTGTTCATAAATGCCGATTCGTTATATTATATTATTTGAATTTGTATATCTTTAAAATTATTTCTCACGATGACTCGTTATTAACGAACTTAAAACTAAAGGATTTTTATTCATGCAAAATACTGCACAAAAATCAAAATACCCCCTCCCCCATTAGACAATTGCCTAGGGTCAACTCTACCAGCGTAGAAAATCTTCTTTTGTTTTTCTTGCATTTTGCGGCTGAAAAATTAAATTATGAAAAAAGCAAAAATTAAAACATGTCAAAGCGACAGATTTTAATGTATAATTGTTGTAAGAATTACTTTTATTTTCAGTCACATAACTTTACATAAATCATAAAAGTTTAAAATTTTGTAACGCAAAGCATGGGTGCAAAATATTAGAATTAATATTCTCTAAATCGTATCTGCGTAATGCAAAATTTCATATCTATACCACTCAAACACGTAACGTTTATGTTGAGTTAAACAGAAGTTTTAACGATGGTCTATAAAATTTACATCAGCAAAAATATTCCGAGAGTTATTTGCAAGAACATTCCACTTTTATTTCCCGAGTTTGAGCTCGTGTTCGCTCGTCACTTACAAGCGTGGAAAGATAACGCTAGATACAATTTGTGAACTGATAACGTTTTTTCTCCTGAAATTATGTATCTCTTGTTTTAAAGCTACTTTTCGATAAAGGAAAAAATAAATTGCAGCAAATAGATCTCTTTTTAAGCTCGTAAAATTGTGAGGAAATAATTCTTTTTTTCTTTTAATATGAAACATGAAACTAGGAAAATCTTTCCTTTATCTACAAATATTTATGGGAAACATTAGGCTCGTATCTCAGTCATTGACTCATTCCTGGGATATTGGAAAATCATATTTTTTCATTCGGAAAACAGAGTCACATTTATCGAAAGAGATAGCCATTATTTTCGGATCGTTTGTGTAACGTCCTTGACAGGGTTCATATATATATATATATATATATATATATATATATATATATATATATATATATATATATTCAGCTGCTACGTTATCAAAGAGCTGGAGCAGTTGGCATATTATACTAATTTGCAGGTTTCTATAGAGGTTGGTACCTACATATACTATCCAACACCCCAGCTCTAAGTGGGGGGAGCTGGGGGGTTGGATAGCACATTTCAGCATTTTCAAAAAACTTGTCATCTCTTATAATACTCGTTTAATCTTAGTCTACCACGCAGCTTAAATAAGCAAGTAAATTCTTGCTAATTTGATAAAAATGCAAATACTCGCTGACTTGTACGGTACCGACCTCTGTAGAAACCTTGCAAATTAGTATAATATGCCAACTGCTCCAGCTCTTTGATAGATTTTACTGTCCATTCTATCGTTCATATTGTTCAACTTTTCATATTTACATGGTTTTCAATTTAATTGTTAATATTCTTTTGAGTTTCTTGTTGTTGTTTAATACACATTGTGCTACCTATGAGTGAGACTTTAAATAATAACACGCATGGGACCGAACATAAGTGTTCAGATTTTTGGGGTATTTATTATAGAGGGAGACTGGATAATGTATGTACAGTTGGTTCTCTGTTTAACGACTTTCAAGGGACCACAAAAAAAATTCGTCCTTAAATAGAATGCTTTTAACACAACAGTGGACCATCTGGGACCGTGAAAAGTCGTCTTTAAATAGAGAACGTCGTTAAATAGAGCGTCGTTAAACAGGGGGCCTACTGCATATGTATTCTATTGCGCGTTAAATTACTCACTAGCACTAACACACTCCACTAACTTGCATTCTTTCCTTTATAATTTAAAACGTTTTGCATAAAACTTAAAAATTTTACATTCAACAGTAAAATACATTACAATACAGCTATATGTATTGTACCAAGTACAATACCTGGAAAAAAAAGAAAGTAATTTTTAATCTGTTTTTGTATTGTGTATCCTCATGCAAGGTATGTTTTATCATTCAAGTGAAAATGTATCAGGGTGATTCTTGGCCGCATTTTAGTTGAAAGTAATCGCACTTTAAAGGTCTTGAACACCACGTGATACAATTACTGGATTCTCGAAATATAGTTCAGTGCCTTACACTTTACGCTTATAATGAGCAGATGAAAGAAAAAATGTGATGTAGTAACATCCAAGAAAATAACTTTTCTTCTTCCTCTCTGCATCTTCCCAATAATGCCCTTCCATCATTTTGATGAAATTATGAATGTATTTCAGGCTTTCCAGTTTTATTCATAGGAATTCCCGAGTGCCGATTGTGAACATGTTTAGTATATAGAGAGATAATAACTAAACAGGGTTAAAATAGCGCTCATAATACTGAGTTGTTCATATTATAGGGTGTTCGTAGTAGAGAGAGGTCGGCATACGTGAAGTCTATGGAGTTTCCCCAGGACCATCAAAATGTGTTCAGAATATCAGGGTGTTCACATTGGGGAGTGTTCAGATAGAGAGAGTCCACTGTATGTAATACAAGTAATACATTTCAAAAATTAAAAGAATTTAAGGACGTAAATAACAACCGAATATGTACTGTAGTGTTAGCGCAAAGCTGCTAGAAAGGAAAAAAAAAGTACAAATATATTCAGAAAATACATGAAATATCAAGAAACCAAAAATATAAAAAGTACAAAATCCAAAATGAAAAGGAGATGCAAAATAGCGTTCGTGCAGCTGGAATGATTGACATGCCATCAGGAGGAAGGCCAGCCCCTTACTTCACAAGGCTCATTCTATTTAGCATTAGGAAAGATCCTAAAAAACATACTACCTTCCACTAGAGCCTCAAACAATGAACAAAAATGGAACAAAATGACTAACCTGCAGACCTGCGGTAGCAACTAGGAAATGAGACCAAATAAAAAAGCCCGCTAGTAAATAGAAAAGTAAATGTTACGGTTACCTGCAGTGCAGGTTACCAGTTACAAAAGCAGTAAAAAATAAGCAAAAAAGCAAATTAAAACTGGAGAACTGGAGAAGCAATACCTACATTAGAAATTTTCAGGACAGATTCCAATAGACCTCTATTGCTTAAGTGTCCTATTTTCTACGATTATACAACGGCGCTATACTTTACTCTAAAGGGCATTTCCCAACTATTCTAATGTAGCTTAAATAAAAAGATGAAGGAACTTGAATATTATCGAAAGTAACATTCAGTAAATTAAAGCTATAAAAAACAAATTTGTTCCTGTTACAAATGGTTTTTATTCTGCTGATTTCAATAATTAATGTTTTATGAAAACCTTCAGTGAAAATATTATACTGTTTTTGTAACTGGCAATTTGCATCACATGTTGCACATAGTTTATTTAAAATAAAAAATATATTATAGTAAATTTTAGGTATTTTAATACAAGCACTTAGCAGGTGTTGAAATTTATATAGGTGCACTGCATATGCTTTGTCTGATGTTTTCGTATGCTTATCAAAGACTTAAATGTCATCCATTTAGATTCCCCTTGACAATTTTAAAAAGTGTATTTCGGATTCTCTTCAAATTCATTTAAATACTTCTACAAAAGTGTTTTAAGGAAACATGCAATCAATACATTATTCAGTGGAAATGCATATAAAAAGCTCTACTAATAAGGATGAAACTAACAGTGGCTAGAAGAAAATCCTACTACTTTAAATAAACAAAAAAATCCACTTTAAAACAATTGCAATATGAAAACTAAAAGCTCTTAAAGCTCTTTCATTATTTAGAGCTCTCTCCTTAATAATAGAAACAGCTTTAAGTTCTTAAAGTAAGACAAAAATTTTAAAAAATAATTCCTTCTGCAACACTTTTAGTCGTTGCTATTTCCAACGCTAACAAGGTGCAGATTTCTGAACAGAATTACAGCTCACGTAAGTTAAAATTCCTGAAACATTTTTTAGACTTTTTTTTTTAACCAAAAATGCTTCTTTTCTTACAAATTGGTGATAAGTTATAGACGTAACTTGTTAAAACCTAATTTTGTTATGTCTACTTAAACGTTGAAGTGTAAATATATTTCTTAATTCTTCAGAACAGCTTGTTTACATAAAATGTCTTAATACACATCGAAAATTCAGTATTATTAATAAATATTTCAGATTAGCTTATTTTTACTGCTTGTATTGCTTAGTTTTTCAAAGGGAAAATACGTTCACTTCACACGCAGGTAATAAATATCTGTTAATTTTTCATTTTAATTTTTTAAAATGAAAAAGAAACGTTTTCTCAACTTATCTTAAATAATTAAAAATAATGAATAAGTTGAATTTTTGTAAATAGCATTGTAATTCTAAATTGTGAAAATTAGTTTAGGTATTTCACTGCAATATTATTTGGAATATTCATTTTTTCTAATAACTAATAGAAAGGCTTAATTTTATCTCATTAAAAAAAAATATTTTCCTTTTTGTTTTGCTTTACAGGAATCTAATCGTTGCCGCAAAACTCTCTAAACCTTAGTAAATGAGAAAACAAAAATTGAAGATGAATCTTGCTAATATTTCGTCGTTAATGATTCAGTTTTGTGCTGATTCCTGTCCAATTACATCAAAGAATGCAGTATTGAATAGCATTAAAACAAACAACACGCATACAATTAGTCTGTGACGAGAGCGTCTGTGAACAACGAATTTAATTTGCATAGAAGTAGGACCGTACACAGGTGTATTTATTACAATAATTTTATAATAGAAAAATGCTACTTCTAAAGCAAAACGTATTACATTTCAAACAAAATCATATATGTGTATACCTTAGAAAAAAATACCTGTATAACTTTATATACAGGTATTTTTTTTTATAATTTTTTTTTTCACAGTGTGATTTATTTACATAAATTCGCTGGAATTGTCTTTTCAGTTTGTCGTGTCAATTGTTGTGTTCAAACCAGCAATTATTACATATGGGGTTTCCATAGCTCTGTGACAAAAGATTTGTTTCATATGCCAGAGGTCGTGGGTTCGATTCCCACCAGTGCCTTGAGTGTTCTTTCCTCTCCATGTGCTGCATATCTTTCTATTGTTGCTGTGTTCTTTTATCTGTAAATAAATACAGAAGTCTTACTTATGGAGGTAATTGCACCAACCTGGTGTTAGTGAATTATAAAGCGTTAAACTATTAATTAGTTTAAAATATATCTCCTGGAACGGGGGGGGGGCAATTCATTGCACATTTAAGAGCGTCAGTGTGAGTCAGGAGCGTCCCGATTGAAAGTCACGGGAGATCACTGTCACCTAAACGAAAAATCTCCTTATTCGGCAAATTCTGTTTTACTAAATTCTGAAGCGTTAAACTATGGTTGAGTTCAAGATGTATCGACTGGAACGCAATTCATTGCACATTTACAAAAGAGTCAGGGACGATCTGATGGGAAGTCATGGGAGGTCACTGTGACCTCACGAATGTTTCTTTATTCTGGTAATCCTGTCTGACGATTCATAAATTTGAGACACAATTACAAAATTGCATTTTTTAATCACCCGAATGTCAATTTCCATCCGATTTACTTAGGTGTGAATACCCGTATTTATCATTCCGCAAATTGTGGTGCTCCATTCGGCAATTCGAGAAATTCTGCCTTCCCAAAAATGTAAATTCATTGCACCCCTGAGAAGAGTAACTTAACAGCCCCTATGGATCATCAAAAGATTTATGTCATTCTGCCTTCCAGCTACGTAACAATGCAAATTCTTCTCATTTATGCAAAAGCAAATTAGTTATTAATGTCAGTTGAAGACGAAACAACTTTCGTTCTCGTAATTAGGAATTTGCGTTCTAAAGTACATTTCTTCATCGTCAAGAGATGGCATTTTAAAAATTAATCGTTCAGACATATTTTGGTGAAATTGCAAAATTCTTACGAACAGAAATTTTAAAAATGGTCTCAACAGATGGGTTTCAACATAATAAACGGGAAACAGGTAGCAGATGATGGAAAATTTATTACCAGTAGCCATGAGTTAATTTAACGAAAGATCTAACGGATATAAAACACATCGATCTTAAATATTTTGTAGAATATATTTGCGCTGTGGGAATTAGATATGGGGGAATTCTGATGATGTGACACTTTTTTTCAACAAATTTAATCCCCTCCTCCTTGGCTCATTAAATAACACAGTGCGCTTTACGTCATATATCACGCTGTTTTTCATGACTTGTTTCTTGCTACCGCCACCCTCCACATTGTCACAAACTGCCACAATTTCACGAACCCCCCTCCAATCGGTGACATTATTTTTGATAACCCCTAAGTCGAGGTATCTTTCCCCGGCTATAAAGAAAAGTGTTTAAAAAAAGTTATGTTTATAGAATGAAGATGTACACTTAATGAAGATGAATTCGCTCCGTAAAAATTGATCAGTTGTTAGAATTAGTTTTACTCCAGACGTGTCGTCCATTCGTCGTAGTTGAATGTCGTGACTTGAAAGTTTTGCTTCAGATTTTCCTACACCATCGGTTCCCATCTTTTGCACGCCATTTTATCAAAATTTTTTTTTTTAAATCCAGGCCGCACGTGGCGGGCACACGGGACACGCTTGGCGGGCGATTTGGTGTCCACGAGCATAATGTTGGGGACCTCTTCAGTGCTTTTTAGTTTTTTCCCGGTGATTTTACAGCTCTTCTTTTTTTTTTTTTTTTTTGGAGTTCGAAGGAAATGAGTGAACTCTATGTATGTTTTTCGCGCGATTTCGAATGGCGCCAAAATAAAAATGATCGGATAATTATTTCGTGTTTCGGGTAGAAAGAGCCATTTAATGCCATTTTCAAGTCTTAAAATTAAAATTCGATCGACTCGGTTATTTTTTGGGGTTTACCCCCAATCCCCTACGTTCCTCCTCAAGTGCCCAAGTACTTCTCTTCCAAATTTGGTCGAGAACCGACACAAACTGTGGATTTGTATAGGGAACATACATACGCTCATATTCTCTGTTTTATTTATATAGATGCACCCTCTCCTCCTTTAAAATTCTCCTACGCCCCCTAGATGGTATGTCCTTCAGATTCAGAACCCCTGCCTTAAAGGATAAAATTTAAAATTAAGGACACGAATGAAAAACTTGACTATAAAATGCTTTTGAAAAATTAATAATTTCAAAAAAATAAGACTAAAGCAAAACCTTAAAAGATGAATTTTTGTAATTCTTTCCTAGAAGGTCAAATACCATTGAGAAAAGCGGCGAGTACCTTTAATCAGCTTGCTCAAATCTGTGACTCAAGATACAAAACGATCAAGCGTACTTTATGGTTTCCTTATTGTTTTCATTCTGTTTTCAATTTCGACGAGCTGATAGTACAAATATTTACTCACTGCAGCTTGCCTAATCGTAAGACATTCTTTCTCCAATCGAAAAACAATTTTTGCTTCTTTCATTGGTTCAGAAACGTAAGAACAAAAGCTTCGAACGGCAAAGTAATTACATTATTTGATGGGCATGCAATGTCACAATGACGTAAAAATACAAAGAGAGTACTGAGTAAAGAATTATTACGGCAGTGATATCGTGTTTCCAATTTTCATGTTACGTTAATTGATAGATCTAATAAAACATATAGTTCAAATGATTTCGATTTCCGATGACTTTCCCGGATCTGATGAATCGGAACAATTTATACTAACTGTGTTATGATGATATCATGCCACATTTTCTTTTCTTTTTTTACAACTTTATTTTTGAACTAGTGGTACCCGCACGGTTTTGCCCGTAGTAGAAAATTAAAACGTTATTTGGTTCGCTTGTATATTTACAAATAATGGATGATGAATTTATCTCCAATTTGCTATACTCATTTGCTTGCCCATGTTACGGTTCCACGTTATGATAATTTTGTAATTTATTCGTTCACGTTGTGATAATTTGCTCGGTAAAATTTTCCTTAAAATGGTAATATAAAAAGAACAAAATCGAATTCTTGAAAAATCGCTTCGAGGTGCACACCCCCATGCTATAAACTAATTTTGTTCCAAATTTCATGAAAATCGGCCGAACAGTCTAGGTGCTATGCGCGTCATAGAGATCCTGACAGGGAAAGATCCAGACATCCAGACAAAGAGACTTTCAGCTTTATTATTAGAAAAGATTAGCATTAATATCTTTGCGTAGTAGAAAAATAATATAATAGTTAAAAAAAAACTATGTAAAAGGCAAGATTTTATACCAATGTGAACTGAAAGGTAATCGTAAATTTCCTATACAACCAAAACTGTTTTTGTGTGGTTGATGGGGACTGCATAAAAAATCGCAGTAATAAAATCATTTGAAAGGTCATGAATAGCTATAAAAAATAGTTTCGCAGCACAGTTTTAAAAAAAATATGCGGTGGGTAAAGACCGCATAAAAAAAGTCTCTCGAAGAAAACAATCCAAAAACTTACGAAATAACTAAGAATTGCTTTTGTAAACGTAATCAAAATCAACCAAGTGATGATAATTTTTCGGATTTGTCAGACAAAATTTCCCGAATAAGGAAAGTTTTCGGAGATCACATTGACCTCTCATCGGGATGCCCCTGTCGTCATTTGAAGATACTACTTCGCACTCGTTTTATAAATAATTTTGGCAATTGAGTCCCAATCTGATTGAAATTTTCATATACCGCACAATAAAAAAATTGCACCAAATAAATCACACAAAAAAATTACACAAAAACAGGTTTGAGTGTAAAACGTATGTTCAGTAGCTAGAGAAAGTCTTAATGCGTAATTTAACTTCATTTTTCATTGAGCTTAAAATAGAGAGAGAATTTTCCCGATATCAAGCTACCACGTTTTTTTCTTTCCATTAAAGTTGTTTGGTCAGCTATTTTGTTTATATTATTTTAAGCTCACGCAAAAAGTTAGGCTAAACTTAGTTGTAGGATATCCTCTCGCCACTAAATATATTTAACATTTACAAATTGGTTTTTAATTTTTAGTTCATGTTGCTACAATAGCGTACTTTTTTTCTTTCTTTCTTTTTTTCAGTCTTTATACTACGTATTATTTTATTTTTCTTTTCTTAGTCTTACTTGTTTTATGGAAAAAATATTTATTTAAACAGAATACCAGACACTAATTTACGAATTTTTTTCAAAAGTAAACGACTGAAAGGAATCTTGCCGATACGCAAAATTAGGACCTCTCTATCCCCAAAAACGAAAATCCGTACCCGTTGAAACATAACCGTTGTTGGGGAAAAAAAAATTTGGCGGAGCGCACCTTTTTACAGAGCAGTTATCAATGTTAATGATATTTTTAGTCCATAAAATGAGAAGGGTACTTACAACAGCTTTAATTTAAAAATTTAAGTTGAAAATCGGTTTTTCTTTTTTTATATTCCTAATACTATATTAGAAAACTTTTTATCTTCTCAAATTTCGAATTGTCGAGCTAGCTCCTCTCCTCCGTAAGCACGAGATAAACCAGCGGCGCTAGTTTTCAGTTTTCTCGCGGCTGTTTGATACAATGCTGTAAATAGTCTTAATTTTGACTTTATATTCAATAATCAATAAGAGTTTATTTTTGTTTTTTTGTTTACAAAAATTATTACATATTTTAGCGCTAAGTAGTGGATTCTACGTTATGTTTATAAATATTGTATAACCACTTCATTTGATCAAAAGGATGCTGTATTCATTAACGGTGTTGTCTTAGTTAATCCCAAAAATCCGAACACTTTGCAAATCCGAATTACTTACCTATGTTCCCAATTCGTTCGGATTTTTTAGGATTACTGTGTATCAAAGCTTACAACTATATAGTATTCATAAATATATTAATTTCTCTAAACCAGTGGATCAATTGTTTTCTCTTGACCCTCTTCCCCATAAAACAGACAAGATAAGCTGAAGTTTAAAAACAATTACACTTTTTTTTTTTTTACTGTTTAATATATGTGTGGAAATCATATTTTTAACATTGGAGATACATTTTCAATTAAGGTATTGTAATGAAACAATACGATATTGTTCAACAATAACGACTGTTTCCATTTGAAAGCTCACCTACATTTTATCTTGTTTACATAAATTAGCTTGCATAAATTATAATTCATGTTTTAATTATCTCGGTAATTTGGAATATATTTTATCACAGGCAAAACAATCAAGGTTTTATATTGATATGTAAGCTAATATGAGCGAGCTTTTTTTCTCCCTAATATTAGATAACTTATCTGAAAATAGTGCTTAAAATTTTAATAATGTACTTATTAGTGCCTGCAATATGCAACCAGCCTGGTTCTTCCATCCAGAAATTCGTCCAGAAACTACCCTGGCTTAGGGGGGTGGTAACCCACTGCGTAATACTAATTAGGGATTAATTAATTAGTTTGATTATATAATATTGTAATATCACCGCGTCTAAGTTCAATCTGAGGATAGGTAGTGAATAAAACTTGATTTACATGATTCCCTTACAAGCATTATTGATACGTAGCGAAGGAAAAAAGACTAGTTTCTGTTCCGTGGGTAGGGTCTGGTGGGGTAAAGTGGTCATAAAATCGCAGATTTTCAGCTTAGGTGGATAATAAATACAACAAATTCTTTAAACACTTCAACTTTTTTTGTTGTTATTTTACATTGCATTATTAAAGAACACGGCACATTGAATTTTAGGATGAAAAATATTGATTTTAGTAGTTTTATAGCACTTTCTTTTCCCTATGTTTTTATGACCACTTTACCCCATGGGGTGGGGGAAAGTGGTCATAGCATGGGGTAAAATGGTCATAGTTAAAAATAGATGCAAAACCATTATAAATAACCATAATACTTGTATATTTCAGCTATTTTTATAGTTGCAAGTATACTCACGAGTACATGCGTGTACTCGTGAATATATACGTGTTGTGTGTTATACACGAGTAAACACGTTCCTATATGAGTAGATACATGTACACATCAGATACATGCATACACGTGCCTACTCAAGTATATACGAATATATAAGCATATATACGAATATATAAGCATGTATACGTGATTACGTACAGGAGCGTATACGTGTCTGCATGAGTACATACGTGTCACATGTATATACGCGTCACTTGTATATACGTGTCACGTGTATATACGAGTATATACGCGTGTAAACGAACATCATATGCGCTTATGCACTTGTATCTCGAAAAAATACGTGCATACTTGAGTACATATGCGTATAATAGACGTTCGCATATATAAGTGTACATACATACATATATGGGTATACACGAGCTAATTCGTGGATACGTCCAGTGCGTCTTTGGGGGGGGGGGTACGTGTCTATTCACGTATATATAATGTGGAAGCACTAGTATATACGCAATGTATACGTTTATACTCCAGTACATGTTTGTATACACGAGAGTATACGCTTATATACATGTCGGCCTACAGAGTGAATCCAAGCTCTTGGGCAAAAATCAAAGGGCTGTAAGAGGGTAGGATAAGACACAATTAAGATTATGATCACTAACGCGCTACATGCACACAAAGCCAGAAACTGATGGATACAAAGCAGAGCACAAATTTGTTGCACAAAGATGATTTTACCTAACATTTTAGTTTTTAAGAAATATTTAGAGCAGTTGTTAGAAGTTACGCCCTGTAGTAGCTCTAATACACGCATCGCAACAAAGCCGCAGCGACTGATAAAAGTTTTTCAAAAGTCTCGTTATTGCAACAGAGAGTGATCTGTGAATGCGACACATTTGTATTACAGCTGCAGGCCGCAAATTTCATCAATCGCATTAAAACTTTCTTAAGACCTAAAATGCTGTGTAAAATTGACTTTGTGTAATAAATTTGTGACTTCTTTTTGCATCCATCAGTTTCTGGCTTTGCGTGCATGTAGCGCGTCAACATTGTGTTTGTGACCATATGTTCCTTATGTGATTCTCGCTTCTTATCCTCACCTTTAACACCTTTTAATAATTTGCTCAAGAGTTTAAACACACCCTGTATACTTGTGTTTCTTACGCTTCTATGTAAGTGTTTTCTCGAGTACGTACGCATATATACGTGTATACCTGAGTATATAAGTGTTCTTATATATATGAGTATATGCGAGCATATACGTGTATAGTAGAATGTATAGCTGTATGTATAAAAAATACTTGCAGATTATCATATACGTATTTATTGGCGCATTTATGTGAATACGAGCATATATGCGTATATATACGCATATACTCGTATATTTAATCCCGTTTGCTGTAAAAACAATACATATGAAGTAAAATTAATATTTAATTTGTGTGTGCCTTAAACTTAAAGATTAAGTGACATTAGAAGAACAATATTCGTTAAGCCTAATATTATGACCACTTTACCCCATCTTACTGAAATTGTTCTAAAAAACTTTCTAAAATAGATGCAGCTTACTGCTAATGAGTAAGAGATCTTGAGACATGTAGGAAGCTTCCTGTGCAGTCAATCTGTTCCTAATTCTAACAAACAAAATTTCCCAAGGAAGTTAAAATTGATGTTTTGATTAAAAAATTTTCATATTCACACAAAATATTTTTTGTTACCAAATAAAATTTTGCTAGTTGTAAAATTTTGTATTCAAAATGTAGTTTCCAACTGCCCTACTCTAAAATAAAATTTTCACATTCATTTGCGCATTTATTTGCAAGCTATAGTCATATATTTGAAGTATGACCACTTTACCCCATTGACCACTTTCCCCCACCAGACCCTATATTTTTACTCTTAGTTATTCCACTATGACTCATGTCTCAGCGTAATGTATTTACTTTTTATTTATTTTAATCAATTACAATACTTTCTTACAAAACGCTTTTGTCCTTTAGCGTGAATCAAGCACATTTACGCGACTTTGTCACTGCAATTCACTGTTTAAGGACCAAGAGCTAATCTAATATATCGACTAAGTGTGGTTATTTCGTTATAAGTAAGTGGGCGTAAATTTCCTCCTCGTTCTATAACTCTCCCTAGTGAAGAATCCTCTTCACTTCGCAGATGTACTTCAAAACTCGATTAGTACTGAATACTCGGAGATATGTAATCAAGTCATTGCCGAAATATATTCCTTGACAGAAGAATATTGTTAAGGAATTCGTCACAAGTTTTCTCAAACGTGGTTTGTGCTGTACGAGTATTTGAGGAGCCTGACAGAAGTGTGAAATAATATGCGTGAGACTTAACTATTTTTCCGCCTAAAAAGCTCGGTAATTTATTTTCTGAAGTTTATCATATTGTGTATCAAAATATATTCTCACATTTTTCTTTTTTTTTTTTTTAAATCCAGTAGTCTCGATACATTTTTCCAGTAGGTTCTTTAAGTGCTTCTTAAATTTGGTTGCTCTTGCGATGCATTCACTTTAAATGCGTACACAAAGTATTGCTAAGTTATTATTTTGCTCCCTGTTCTATAATAAAATTAATTACGTAATATGCACGTCCCTCTATAAACACTACAAGTACGCAATAACACTTCAAGTACGCAATAACACTACAAATACACAATAACACTCTATCGTAGACTAAAGTTTAGGTGAAATTGTCAAGTACTGGTTTATTCCTTTTTTTTCTCTTCCCTCTAATTATGAAACCTTTCAAATCTCAGTCCTTATTGTTAGAAATATCATTGTCTGAAAGACATTTCACAGTTTGTTACTATTCCACTTCAGTTCACAATTTTATTGGGAAATCTTAGTTTTCATTTTGAAGGCAAAAAAGAAATTGTTACTGTCATAAGAAAGTAGAATAAAAGTTGCTGACAAAAAAACTGATAAAACTATAAAACTACGACAAACTAAAACTGTTTTTTATTCATACACTATGTTAATAATTATGTTATCCCATGATAAATGGACTAAAAAATGATTTTCATTCGTAATTTTCACACGAATGTGATGCTCATACGTTCAACTACTCAAAACAAATATATTGTGACAAGCAAGAAACAGGTTCAAATATGTTACAAAAAAATATTAAAATAGTAAAATGAATGAGTGAAGCGTTTCAGGCTAATCAATAAAAAACAAAAATAGACGAAACGTTTCAATGATTAATTATTAAGTAGTTTTCAACGATGTATTGCATAACATTGGGTATCTTAAACAGTCTCTGATTTAAAAAAAGATTCTACTGGGGTGAAATTTAAAAATTTTAACTCAACTATAGACGTCTTCCCAAACTTTTTGCTTTAAGGGAAGCATAACTATTTGAATTTTGCAGCCTTTTATTTATTTTCCAATTGCAAAAGTTCTTGTTTAGTGTGTTGCATTATCAGATCCTGTGTTAGGTGCCTATGTATTATTGGTGCCTATGCTGCCGTGCTAAGCACAGATGTGGTATCTGCAGTAGAGCTCAAAATGAGAAATTGACGATTAAAGTTTTACAACTCGTTTTTTTTTTATTTATGACTTAATTAAATGCTCAACTTGCGGTAGTTGTTTCGTAAATAACTTATCTAAAAACCGTAAGAGACTATTTTTGTAAAAATCTTAATTTAAAATTAATAAATGTAGTTACGACAAATTTTCTTTTCAAAACCTTTTCATATACTAAGCTATTTTCACCGTAAGTGACAATTACTAAGCATTTTTAGGGGTATCTGCACAGATACGACAAAAATAGCTTAGTAAAACGTGCTCAAAGTATCATTAAATAATACTAAAAACATCTGCTTTCTTTGGACTTAGCTGTTTCGCTTTATTTTGTTAATACAAATCTAACAGAATCTGCCTTCTGAAAGATACCATTTTCAAAACTCTGGACACTGTAATCCATAACAATTTTCTGTCTTTTTATATTCAAAGAATGTGTTTTTTATAATGTTTTATTTTCTAGATTCATTTTTACCGAGCATGAAGATAATTTTGACAGCAGACGATACTTAAATAAAAATATTACTGACCGTAGAATGAAATGCGTTTTTTTTTTTGCATGAAAGAATTAGATATGAATATTTTACATGCATTTCCTTTTTTGAATTTGCATTTTAAATAAACATTTAAATAGAAAAACTGAATATTTACTTTAACAATTATGCAAAGTTGTATTAGTTTTTATTATCAACCTGTATCAACTATTCAACGGTAAACTAATTTTAATATTCTGTGTAACACTAAACTGCTACATTGTTAAATATGCTGCTTTACTAAGGTATAAAAGTCGTATCTACAAAAAATACTAAGGAAAAAAGTGGTAACTGCGCAGATACCACTTTAAAGGCTTAGTATTTGTCACTTACGTTCAAATTGCCGTAGCAAACTCCGCTAACTGTGCAATTACGACTTTTTTCTTAAAGCTTTTTTTAATATTTCGCGTTCACAAATCGCCAAAAAACTTGACATTTAGGTAAATTAAATTACTAACGACCACCTGGTGACAATAACTCAATTTTGATAAAATGTGCAGATACCACATCTGTGCTTAGCACGGCAGTATGTATTATTGGTGCCTATGTATTATTGGTGCCTATGTATTATTGGTGCCTATGTATTATTGGTGCCTATGTATTTTTGGTGCCATGTATTATTGGTTCCCTCGTATTTGTTATTGCAATCCATATTTTTAACACAATCGATTACGTATATTTCATTAAATATAACATTCTGAAGTTTAGTAACTGTTTCAAAGTCTAGTTAGGAGGCATAAGCTGTATATTTACCTTGAATGATATTAGTAGAATAGGTACATACTGTCCAACCACGGATTGCGTGGAATTTTCAAACGTCCAGATAAGACGAATCTGTGTGAATAAGGGGGGAAAGTAAAAATTTGATGCGTGTATTCCGCTCATTTGAATGAGAATCTGCTACTGTATAAGCTGATATCGGTAAAAAAAATCATAGATTCGTCCATTTCCGGCTGTAAAACGGATGTTTATCTTTCCATACAATCCGTGGTCAGACAGTACCATGTTTTGCATATTCGTGTGTACGCGTATACAACTACGTAATAAAAACTAAAAAAAAAAAAACAAATAAAAATATACTTCTTACTTTGGTGGATTAATATCTAGCACTGAAAAATTATTGTAATTTCAAAGCAAATAAAAAAAAGATTATTTGTTTCACTTAGCAGATTCTTTAAAGAAAAGAGAAAAAGTGAGCAAATTATTTTGCGAAAATAATTTTTTCTGCTTTAAAGATCTGTGTAAATGATTACCGGTAAAAATAATTACAATACCTGACACTCCAAAATGTTTATTATTTTATAAACATCTTTGACTTAACAAAGGTTTTGTTAATATTTAAGTGATTTTTTTCGTTTTTAGGGAATTCATTCAAATTTCCCTAACTGCAATTTCTATTTGAATTTCAAGCGTTACGCCCTGAATTTAAGCCTCTGCAATGCTAATTTTAACCAACTATTTACATGCCACTTGTAAATTTCAAAATGTGTATTTAGGATGTATATATGAACAAACATGAAAAGGACACCTAAATTCTTAAAATAATAATAATAATAAAGGTAATAAAATATGATTAGAAGCAACAAATAAAACAGGAGATACACATAGTTTCGAAATTGCAATAATATCCACTGAGGCAGAAGAACACAATATAAGTAGTTCAGTAAGATTAGCATTTTCCTTGGAAAACACCTAACCTAACCCTTTAACCTAAGGTTTGTCTTCACAAAAAGTTTTACTATGTCTTCCTGTGACGGATGTTCAAAAAGGCCCCGACTTTTTTGCTGTAGGCGTCCACCTTTTTCAAGTAAAAGGCGAGAATTTTCAACCTATGTATCTGGGCAATTGGGACATCTTTTTGCATGCATTTTTTTTCTTTACGCTGAATCGAATTAAATCATAACCCAATCAATATTACAAATAGTTTCATAATTTTTCTTGGTTTTTACATTAATAACCGAATAAAACTGTAGCCAATCCATTTTATAAATATTTTAAAAGTTTTAAGAATGTATTGCATAATAAGATCAATTTTTGAAAAAGGTTAAAACCCCTTGCTTCATTTTAAGGGTTAAGTATCATTGAAAACATAGAATAGCACTAAAATTATACAGAATGAAAGAATCATAATTACCTAATACAAACATCATAATGTTAAAAAGTATTCAAAATTAATTTTTTAGTGTAACGATTTGTAATTACAAAATGAACATAGATAATTTTGCATATTTGTTGATGATCTTGGAGAGAATGTTCAATATCCTGCAGACCCATCTCTTATTTTGCTCTTGTCCCACTCAGGGGATCTTTTATGGAGCTTCGTTTCCTTAGAACGACATTTAACCAAGATTTTTCTTGGCTATCTCCATATGCTTGAGAGCAATGAAGCCCCTAAATTTTCTGCATAAGCATTACCAGAAATTTTTGTGTAAGTAGGGTAACACCCCCAGTAATTGGCAGGTCCCCAGTGATTTGCACTTCCAACAAAAATGTCCTAAAATAAAATTCGTATCCAATCTTTTAAGAGTAGAAGGCTATATACCAAATGAATGTACATTTATTTTAAAGATTATAACTTCAATTTGTGTTACTAAATGGTAGCAGTGTATAGAAAGAAGAAACAATTGTGGATTGTTTCAAGTCAGCCATTTTTGTTGCAAACGCTTCTTCTCTGGCTTAAGGGAAGCATGAGCATCAATCCATTAAAATCTGACTTAAAATATATTTTAAATTTTCGCTATCAAAAGTTTTGTTTAGTTGAAAGGTGTTACTTTGAGTGGGTAGAAATATATTTTTGTCCCTTTTCGGATTTTTGAAATAATGATGGATGCTGTTTAGTGGTGCTTCGGTTTTGCTAGTCTCAAGTAATTGGCACATGTGCCTATAAACACTAATGTGTTGTGTAATATGTTACTAGTTTGATTTCTGATCCTATTGCAGTTACTATATCATATGGGTTCTATTATTGTTTGAATCCTAAAGAATGTACTGTTACATTTTTAAGAGAAACAATAAAAAAAATGTATGTTTGGCCATCAGTCAGATATTGCAATTATAGAGAATCGGTTCATTTTTACTGTCCCTTAGAATCATCGGGTCAATGTTCTTTTTTCTGTGGAAACAGGCTATAATTCGTAAAATCAAAACTGCATACCGGCTAATGAAACAGCAAATATCTTGATATTTTTTCCATGCCGCACTCCAAATTTATTTTTATTTCTCTAACATACTTGTCAACGTCAAGATGTGTGATTTAACACTAATTTATGCAAAATTACCTGCTTTAAATTAACATAAATTATGCTTCTTATGATGGTAACATTTGTATGTAACCTAAAAGTGGAAAAAAAAAGTGAATTTCCAGTTTTATTAACATGTGTCAATTGCTGGATCACAAGGTGTCATACACTGGGGTATTGGGTGCCAATTACTGGTGATTTTGGTAATTTTTTATGTATATATTTTTATAAAAATATTATGTCAAACATTTTTGATTTTAGCGAACTAAATAGGTGCACAGATGTCCATTATTTAATACAAAAATATTTTCAAGTGAATACTTTTTTTCTAAGTAATGAAAACAGAGGTAAGTTTAAGGAAAAACTCTTAATGTGCCACTTACTGGGGTTGTTACCCTACAGAAAATAATTTTAAAATTTGAATCTGCATTGGAACGATGGGTTGTTCTAACTGAACTTAGCACATTTTCTTTTACAATCCAAACCATTCCTCCAGTTTCATATTGCTATCAAGCCATATTTGTTCATGGTAATAAATACGAAATGAATGTTATCGCGTTGCACTTAAGTATGGGCAGTGTACTCAAATTGACTGCTTTATTTCTTATATCTAACTTAATGATGACTTAATTCACTACCTTCGTTTTATTAAATTATATCAGTTATCTAATGAAGTTTTAAAACAGCCAAATGTTTTGAGGCCAGGTTAAAATTCAAACATTCACGAAGCCCATCTTCACTTTCTTTTTAACACAGTAATCCTTTGAAACAACAATGGATAAATTGGGCGCAGTAACATCGTTGTGCTTCTCTCGGCACTCTTTTTATTCCCATCTTTTGACATATAAATCTGAATGAAAAACACAAACAAATTTGAGCTTAAAGGGAGGGTAAGTAGACAATTCATTAGGTTTTTCTCTTAAACACCCTTGGATATAAACGAATTGTTCCGTAGTCAAACTACCGTAGAAAAACCTCCGAACTTTGTAATATTTTGACATTTCTATGTATGAAATTATTAAATTCTTTTAAAATACTTTTCATAGCAACTTAATTCTTGTCTTGTTCAACTCAGAATAAAAGAATACTTTAGAAATGATGCCCTACTTGCCCACCTACATAGTTGAAGTTCAACCTCCCCCCCCCCTCCCCGCAAAAAGGTGAAAGCGTAAAGCAGAAAATCGAAAACTT
Source organism: Uloborus diversus (assembly GCF_026930045.1). Classification (NCBI taxonomy): domain Eukaryota; kingdom Metazoa; phylum Arthropoda; class Arachnida; order Araneae; family Uloboridae; genus Uloborus; species Uloborus diversus. The sequence goes on along the minus strand of NC_072731.1, from coordinate 216,621,071 downwards.
TTCAGATATCATTTGGGGAGACATAACAAAGCTTTATGTGAAGAAAAACTTTGCGCTTTATTTTTTTCTATTAAACAACCCTCTTTATTGGTTAATTTTTTTCGACTAATACAAAAAGCCAGACACGCTTGCTAAATAAATGGGAAAACTGTTCTTATAACTTAAGATTTTCGAGCATTGCCCAATAAGCTTTGCCGTAGTAATTACGTCTTGCTGAAAAGTTTTGTTGGAATGCTTTCCCTTTTCCCGTTATTGCAACAACAAAAAGAAAAGTTTTTATGGTATCGTTGGTCAAAGAAGAGTCTTTAATAGAATTCTAGCTGAATCTAGTTTTCAGACTAAGAAATTCTATGACGTCACCGCATATCAGATCATTCGTGACATTTCTAAGAACCTTTAACGGATTCTTTCAATTTATCGTCTTAACAAGATCCCTTTTCAATAGCCGTCTTACCGGAAGCAGGGAAAATCTTTTTATGTCTCTTTTCAATGCTCATTTTTGTTCAATAATACTTTTTGATGTTTTTCTGCTATTTCTGCAATTTCAATGATTAGAAAGCCATTCTTTTCCAATTTCCAATTTATAAGATACGTTTTTTATATAACTTTAAATTTTTCATTAAGGTTAAGAAAGAACTTGATGCTCATTTTATGTTGGTAAAAAATTACATTCAGCAGGAAATTGACTCGACTGCGTTTTTGCTACCATGCGTTTGATATCAAAACCAGCTCAACCCATTTTTTACAATTTTATGATTGAGACAAAAAAAAAAAAAACGAATTCTCTCTCTGTTCGCTTTTTTTTCCTGTGGAATTAATATTCGTTTGAATAACCTTTGGTGTGTGTTACTATATTTTTTACTTTTTTTAAAATAACAGTGTTGTGGATAAAAATTTTGGTTTAGCTGATCAGGAAACAGATTGCCTTTTTTTCGTCTTCTCTTTTCTCGTTTTCCTTCCAATTGTATTTCAAATTCGAATGAAATTCATGTAGTGTCTCAATTATTTCCCATTTATTAGCCAATAAAATAAAATAAAAAATACGTTAGTTAATTACCCAGATTCATCATATTTTTTTCCACTTCGTTCAATAATGTTTGAAAATGATTGTCAACGTTGAGACAGCCATTTTAAAACGTAAGGGAATGCGAGGCAAAAAATGTAATGCAAGGTAATACAAAGTTGCTAAAATAATAAAAAATAACGTTTTAAATGAAATATTTTTTTAAATAAAATATTGTCCTTTTTCATGTAATGAAATATTCAAAATAAATTTACAAGTTGTTCAATTTGAAAGAGGTAATCTTAACTATTTTCCTTTGTACTTGACCCTTATATGAGACTGCTCCACCTGGGTAAGAAAGTGATTACATTAATGCTACTGATGTTACCCGTCCGTTTTTACAGTAGTTGTTTTGTAGAAGTATGGGTTGAATTGGATTTCGTTCCATATGTGCATTACTGATCAAAAAAAAAAATAATAATAATAATATTAATGGTAAAATAAACTAAAAGGTGACCAAAAAGGACAAATATTATTCTTTTTTTTTACTTTTTTTAATCAGATACATGAATTAATCTTCACATTATGCACGCATTGTCTGTTATATAGCCAAGAAACCAAATTTAAAAGATTTTATGCGCATAATGGAGGAAATATTAATAGCGAGATTAGCCATATCGTTTATGGCATTTCTGAAGTGGTGTATAATAAGGGAAAATGAATTGCATTTTTATGTAAACATAAAGAGTAATTTCAGCTGTAATTATCAAAACCTTCAACATACTCAAGCTGCTTATTTTCTTTTCGTAATTTTATAAGTCATTATTAATTATGAGTATTAGGGATATAAAATAACTAAACTTCGTATTATACACATTTTGTTTACATTCTCATTAATTTCACTCGTGTAACCCATTTATTATGCATTTACTTTGTTTGAAATTAGTTGAAAAACTATCCTGGGGAAATATAAAGAAAGCCCTGAAATCAATATTCAGTAAAATCTCGCTTTAGTGATATCCGTTTCTTTTGATAAAACTAAAAGCACTGTAAATATAATGTTGTCAAGGTCGCATACATTTTTATACAATATAGTGAGAATTGCCCTTTATTTTAGAGATATTCTTCGCAGTTTTAAACTTCTGCAAAGAAATGTTTTTCGAAAAAAGATTGTTACTTCCTGCTTTTCATAATGATAATTAAGTTTCAAATATCATTCAGTAAGAGAAATAATCTTATTTCATATTTTTTTCTTCTTAGAATGTAAAATTCACTTTCATGTCAAAATCAGCGATCGACTAGTCATGAGAGGATTTCTTTGGATGGCAGAAACGATATTCTTTGTCGTTTGAATTTCTGTACAGTAAAGCTTTCCGCCAGAACGATTGTTATTTCCTATCCCTTTATAATGGTAATTTAGATTCATATATAGTTCCAGTAAAAAAAAATATATTTATATATATACAATTCTAGCTCTTTCTTGCCATGTTAAATTCTTATTGATGACATGTCAAGAAGGTTGGACTCCTCCTGTCCAAGGATGTTCAACTATCTTTTTTTAACAGTTTCCACTTTTTATATTTTGATATACAGTGCTGTCCAAATTATTAGACTAAGACTGTTTTAAAAGCAAATTCTTTATTGGTTACATAACTGTAGACACATTAAGGAACAGTGAAATAATTATCTAATATTTAGTATGCATTCCCTTGTTCTTGATGAGCATTTTGGCATATTTTTCACAAGGTTTACACTATTTCTTAACTTTTTAAAAAAGAAGGTAAAATTTGTTTATACTCACTGTTATATATACTCACATACACATACTCACTAATTACCTAAAACTAACTTTAAATATAACAGAACACACGAATAAAAAGAACTAGTGAACTGTTTAAGTTGATTGAGGTTATGTTCCTGGTAAGTAGATAAACAAAGAACATAAACAAAGCAGACAGTGCTGCACACCTACAAACATTAAATTACGCTAAAATAACGTAATAATCAGTGTACAGTATGTACTCTACTTTAACTGTAAAATAAATAGTATTTTAGTACAAATAGTGAACAAAAAACAAAAAAAAAACTCTTTAGTTTAATAATTTGGCCAGCACTGTACTTTCCATAACTTTTACCACAAACGTATGAAAGTTGCGAAAAAAATGTGTACTAAATTAAAAACTCAACACGCAATCATTTAAAAGCTGCTAAAAAGTTTTTTACATGTTACAAAGTCAGTGTTAGATGACTTTAAAATTGCATTGAAATAACTTTTTTTTTTTGTGATTGTGAACATATTTGTCTCAGAAATATTTTTCTGTAGGTTTTTGTTTACCAAAAACACCCGATCTATAAGAGAGAAAGCCATGATTTTGTAATTGGGGGGGGGTTTAAAAAAAATTATAATAATAATGATCATAAATGTCTTAACTTATTTTCGTTTCTCGTTACAGGTTCTCAGAAAAGACCAAAACGAAAACAGAATGTTGAAAAGATTCAATATCCACCTGTAGAACTGCCATGAATGCTAGCTTAAAGGGTCAAGAAACTTCAATGGACGTTGCTGCCTCTTGGGCGGAGGAAATGATATTGTCCAATGATTCAGATCTTTACTCATTCAATATGTCTCCAGTGACTGAATTCCCTCCTTTTCAATTTCGCCCTTATTATGGGGACAAGCTGGAAGCATACCGAAATTTCTACTCATCGCTGCATGGATACATCAGCCTGACTGTTTGCCTCTTCGGAATCACCGCAAACGTCATGAACATCATCGTCCTAACCAGGAAAAACATGATTTCCCCAACAAATGCCATTCTCACGGGACTGGCAGTTGCAGACATGATGGTCATGTTCTCATACGTCCCGTTTAGCTTCCACAACTACATTAGAACTGATTTAGACGAAAAAGATAAATACTCATTCGGATGGGCTGTGTTCACGCTGTTCCATGCACACTTCACCGTTGTGAATCACACCATTTCAATATGGCTGACCGTGACGGTAGCCATTTGGCGGTTTATGGCCGTTTGTTATCCAGCTCCAACAATGAGGTGGCGAGGATTGGCGAGGGCAAGAATCGCCATTTGTCTCACGTATTTATCTTGTGCTTTGTTTTGTATCCCTGTTTACATGACTTTTACTGTAGCTTCATACAAAGATAGAGAAGGAAACATGCTTTATAAAGTAGATTTCAGCGAAATCGCCAAACGGCACGATGAACTGCTCGCCAATATTAACTTTTGGCTGTTCAGTGTGATAACGAAATTAGTGCCGTGTGTGGCTCTTACAGGACTCAGTTTGGGACTAATAAGGGTTCTTTATGAAGCTAACTTAAGGCGGCAAAGGCTAAAGGTTAGCTCAGAAACTGATAAAAGTCACGACAGAACCACAAAAATGCTGCTGGCAGTACTTTTACTTTTCCTACTGACGGAGTTCCCATCTGGCATGATAGCTTTATTAAGCGGCGCGTTAGGAAGTGAGTTTTTTAGTAATGTTTACCTCAATTTTGGAGAAACAATGGATATTCTGGCTTTAGTCAACAGCGCTGTAAATTTCATAATTTATTGTTCTATGAGTCGGCAATTTAGAGATACCTTCGCATTTTTATTTCTCACTCGTTGGAGTAAAGGAAAATGGGCTGCCATACCTCCAGCCGAGCCGACACAAACATTAGGAACTGCGTGCGTCTAAAATTAGAAGAAGAAAAAAATCATTTCACACAGAAAAAATTTAATCATATTTATTTCAATCTATTGCCTAAAAGTAATCACTACCATTTTGTTGAAAAAAAATCAAGTTATAAGTGGATGCATACAACTATCAAAACTAATGTAACCTAGAAATTATTCTACACATCAATGCATTTTAAGATTACAAAATCTTCAATGATTTATTTAAAGACAAACTGCTAGCTTCAATTATCAGAAGTGCATGAAATTGTATGTACAGTATTAATTCTTAGATTCCAAAACACAACACAAAAGAATAAAAAAACAGTTGTTTTCTAACAAGACAGCAGGTATTAGTGTGAATTATAGATCTTATAACATCTGAAATCCAAAGTATTAAACCTTAAAAGTATAGAGAGACAAAAAATGGAGGTACTTAAGTAAATTAAGATGGTGGGAAATTAAGAAACACATTGGAATGTATATTCTAGATTTTCATTAGCCTAGTGTGTTGGAAACACTGAAATTCTGGTAATTTGACTAGGGAAACCTTATTTTATCAATGAAAAGATGCTTATGAATTGGATAAAGGTCATTGTACAAGATTGTAGGTAAATTGTTGCATCTTAGTTAAGATTTTAATTAGTAACCTGCTAAGATAACAATATACTTAGCTGCATCGCACTTAAAAGTTTAAAATTTTTGAATAATTTTTTTTTCTTGTCCTGGAAAAAAAAATATAATGTACCATTTTGGATCTTATAATGATAATCCCTCAGCTCTCGTGACTACATAGATATATAGAAGCACATGAGTCTAAACAAAGAAATTGGAGAACGAAAAAAAAAGTGTTTGTATTTGGTGATGTTTGATATTTCATGCATTAACAACTGAATCAACCCCATACATTTACATTTCTCTTCAACCTTGCTTTTTTATGACTTGCCTCACTGATTTTTTTCATTGAGGAGTTGCAAAGGTAAAAGAAAATCAAAGTGAGTCCGCTTGTTCTCATAAGCATATGTGACATTAAAAAATCATATGTTATTTGCTGCAAATGTTTAAATGCTATTAATTGTGGCTCAACACAATATGGACTGCACTCGCACATTTAATTTACTATTTTGAAAAGAAAAAAGGATATGTGTTTAAAGGCATAAAATTTCAACGACAGTTGCTATTTCAAAACTATACCCGACACTTGGCCCGGATACACCAGTAACCAAAAAGACGCTTAATCCATTTCCTACTATAAGAAAGGAAGATGTAGGTTCTGGTATCTCAATGTCTAATACTCATCGAAATTCTTCTTCCGAGTTTTCCTAAATGTATACTATTCAGTAAGTGGATTTGGAAGGATCACTGTTAGAAGTCCTCCGGGAGGGCAGCTTTCCATCAGGGTTTTCTGAAATCGGAAAAGAAACTAAGTAAGCGGCATAGCTCGTTGAGGCTTTAGGGCTTCTAAGAAAAAATAGTTTAAAAAAAGCTAGTTTCAAATGAGCCCAGCTTTTCTTTGTCGTCTAATAGAAGGAAATTTGTATGAACAATCAGAATTTTCTTCCTTCCCAGAAGGAGCTAAATTTTCGATGAACCTTAATTTAACCTAAGCATAAAGATTTATAAAAACTCCTCTGTTAAAAAGTTTTTTTTTTTTTTTTTAACTAAAAACAATTCAAAGAATAAAATAAACATTGATATTTATTTTTTTTATTTCTGAATTATTTTTTATTTCTTGATTATTTTGAACTAATGGTAAAAATTATTTGGTTTATTTTTTTTAAATTAACTGTTTCAATATTTTTAGTATGTGTTTTTATTTAAATTTTTGTCAATAATCATACGGGTTGAGAAATTAGATTGTCAATTTAATTTTCATGTTATTTTGTGTTTATTTATTAAATAATTAATTTATTTATTATTCGATCATTTTTTATCAATAGCCATTTTCATGTTAAAATTTCAGGGAAAGTTTTTTTCGCTTTTGCTTTTTTTACTCATTTTATGCAACTGCGACGTTTAATTATTCATCTTCGTTATTTTCTTCATACAAATTGACACTCTGGAAAGTTTGAGAATTTTCTCAATCGAAATCGTTTAACATTTTTTAAAAATGCATTTTGTCTATTTATTCTTGCAAACATTTACCTCAACATAAATTTGTTTTAGGACAAGGTACAATTTGTTTTGAAAGAGAAATTACTATTTGAATATTTTCTGGCAGTTTTGTTGATTAATGTTTAACTTATAAGAGCGTGAAAGAAAAACTCGGTAGTGTAATCCATAAAAGCAAAAAAAATTTTAGTTTCAACAGTTTGTTATTTTCACATTTTTTTTCTCGATCTTAAACAATTGGGCAGAAAATAATAAATGTAGGTAGAGCAAAATTTTCCATGCTCTATTCAATATACTTATTTCAATATGCTATTGAGTTATTACACTAAGAGTAAATGTATTGTAATCAATGTTGAATAATTCTAAATGGAATTAATCAGGAGATAAATTGAGTTACTGTTTACATAGATAACTGAGCAACTTGAGTTTGAAAATGCATATACATATTCATATCAACTGTACTTTCAGTTTGGAAAAAAAATGTTGGATTTAAAAATACAAGTACTGTTATAACAGCTCAATTTTTTTCCTTTATAACTTATCGCGATAGTTAAAAGTTTTTGCATCTGTATCGTAAAAAAATAGCATAATAAACCTAAATATACGCTTTCGAAAATAACAGAGCAATTTTAATTTCGTCTACAAATTTACCAGATAATATTAAAATGTTAAATTGGAGGGAAAAGATACGGTGTCGAAAAAAAAAGAAAGAAAGAAAGAAAAGGCATTTGTGCACAGAATAGCGGGGTAAGTTACTTCTGGCTATATGTCCGTATTTTTCAGCATAAAAAACACTTTGTATTTAAATGTTATATGATATTTTCCAAATGCATTTGCAGCTATAACTCCATTTAATCTTTCGTGTAATTTAAATTAGTTTATAATTATTTAGAGTTTAAATGTGTTTGCTAAGCTAACTGTGTTTGCTATACCTCCATTTAATCTTTCTCGTGAATTAAATTAGTTTATAATTATTTTAAGTTTAAATGTGTTTGTTAAGCTTTTGTGATAAATGTTTAGATGTTTTAGGAAACAAAATATGTTTAAATTACTGATACATTTTATTTAAATAATTGAAGTGTAATCTGCATTTCCGTTTTAAGAGACGAAGAATCTTACAATAATAACAATGTTATTTCAAGTGCAGCCTTAATCAAAGAAATCGGGGCAACACATGGACAGCTCTATTTTTGCTTGTTTTGCTTTTTACATTGAAACATACGAAGAAAAATGTTATATTTCATTCTGCAGAAGAACGAGACAACTCCAACCAGCATTCCATGAGATATTTTTGCAAGTAGCAGTTACAGGTAACGTTTCGGAAGAAAGCAAAGAAAAACTTTTCTTATTTTGTAGCAATAATTTAAAACATTTTTTTTAAAACAGCAATCGCATTGTTTTCTTATTACAACCAAACATTCCTTAGATTATTAATAAAAATCTAAAATCCAGTTGGATTGTTTTTAGTATCTTAAAGCAAGAACAGGACATGCCGAATACATATCAATTAACTGTACAGTGCAAGGATCATATTTTATTAGCATGGCATTGAAATTTTTTTTCATGGTCAAAAATTCTTACGGGATATTGATTAATTTCAAAAATGAATTGTTTGAATATTTCTGTTTTGCTGAAGGTTTTTAAAAAAGTAAATATGTCTCCTTATTGCACCGAGGTCATCAACTAAAGGATATTTTGTAAATAATGTGCATAAATCTGCAAATATTGCTTTTTTACTTAACTGAAAAGAAAATACTGACAAAATGAAAAACCATTTTATGGGATATTAATTTAAGACAATTATATTGGTTAAACAGAGTTTACAGAATTGGTTAAACAGACGAACGAATAATCAAAACTTGATTTTTCGTTCTTCTACTTCTCTTCTTTTTGCGATGTGACTATGTTTTCGTTTTTTTGAAAGCAAGTGGTTTGTAATTATTGTCTTTCTTTATGTGTATGCAAGTCATTTTCCATCGTTAAAGCATGGAAAATTTAAAATCATGAAAATTTTCATGGACAAAAAAAAATAGATAACATGCAAAAGTATACTTGAACTCTGATTTATTAAAAGCACTGTTTCAAATCATGAAAAAAGATATATCAGTTTATTGATGTTGAAATCGGTACAGTTGCTGCACGAAAGTTTTCTGTACCTAACTGCAATCCTCACAGTATGTGATCTAAGACGGGAAACAGAATTTCATCTGCTGTTCAAGTTTTTCAGAACTCAAATACAGTCGGACACCGATTTAACGAAATCATCGGGACTGAATCTTTTATACGTTAAATCGGGGTTATTCGCAATATCGGAGTGCGAAAAAAAATTACACTTACTTTACCAGGAAGCCGTAATAAGCAATTGCGCAAAAATATCCATAATCAAACAGTGTGCAGTTTTTATTCTGTATTCCGTGACTTATTACACAGTAATTAATTTGAAATTTTATTGAACTTAATAACATATTTTGACAATTTTTTGATACTACTTGACTCGAAATAGTTTTGACTTCACGGAGAGAAAGAAAATTCTGTGTCATTTACAGCCTTCTACGTGAGATATATTTTTAGTTTCCATTCTATGTAAAGCATTAGAAAAAATAACAGTTTTAATGAGAGTTTCAGTATCGCTTTCTGCATCAGAATATATATTTGATTCTGGTTTCTCAGGATCTTTGGTTGACCCCTCGCCCGTCAAACATTGTTGATTACAAGGAAAGTCTTTTTCTGCTTTGGAAAAGACAGATATATCATTTGGGAAATAATACAATATTTTCTAACTCAAAGTAACGAAAAAAAAATTTTTTTTTTCGGCTGTTACAATAATTTGTTAATTCGGGGTTCCTTATTCGGTGAATCGGGGTTTTTGCCTTCATTTCAGTCGGAGAAAAAGAAAAATTCACTAAAACGCGAAATTCGTTAAACAGAGGTTCATTAAATCGAGGTCTGACTGTATTTAGATCTCAAAATCATAAGTTAAATTTTGCATACCAATGAACAAACTGATAAACTAAATGGAATTCTAGTCTTATACTTGTGTAAAGAGAGTTGTATGTCTCACATTTAGAAAAGTATGCGAAAAGAAGGAATATTTATTCGCATGCAAGAGGCGGCTTTACACGTACTTCGTCGTTTTCTTCAAAATGATTCCAAGCTATTTTTGTATACTGCAAAATAAATAGCATTACAATATTGATTGACATGAAACTGAGTTGTGTATGAAGAAAAAAGTGATAGTCACTTACGTGTATCAACTTTACCGTATGTGTCCTGCGTATCGTGAAATTATTGTATAAACTGAAATAAATGTACTTAAACACCACACGTTTTTGAGTTGTGTTTCTCTAATCAAAACAACTACAATGTTCATACATTTATTTATTTTTTCGGAAAAAAATATTGGGAATATTACAGTAAAGCGCAGTATTTCGATCCACCATAAGAACTTATCATATTTAACACAGTGTTATATGTGAAAAAATGCTGTATTACTTTTATTCTATCAATAAGGAAATTGACCATCAGTCATTACTGAATATAAGTGCCTTGCCTTCGAGTTGAACCGAACCATTGCTTCGGTCACTCGTCTGGTCTGTGCTAATTCTATATTAGCTACCAATTTGTTTGGCACTCTTGGCTTCCTTAAGAGGTTTTCCATCTCCAGCTCAGTCACTTTCCTATGCCGGGCTGATGAGTGCTAATAAGCACGAAACTGCAGTCCCCGGCTGGAAATGACTGAGCTGGCGGTGTATTTCATGTACATCAGTAAATGGTTCATTGAAAATACAGATTATTCCAAATACAGAGTTAAAAAACTCTAACACAATGAAATTTTGCTTTAAAAAAGGGATTTTCTGCGTAGCAATTTGTGCAGCGAAAGACTTTAGTGCAATGGCAATTAAAAAATCTTAAGATGTTAGCTGTCGTTTATTTTTTCATATATTACAGTTTATTTTGTATATATTTTATCACATCTGCCGTTTAATTGTTAAAACCTCTTCCTTGAAAAAAGAATCATTGTATAAAAAGCTGAAGACTTTAAAGCTCATAAAAAAGGCAAATTAAGGAATAGTTTGCAATATTTTTTGTTTAAATTTTGAGTTGTTTTGGAAAAAAAAAAGAAAAACATCTTTCCGGAAGGGAATCAAAATACGAAACGAAAATTGAAAGTATTGGAATGTATCTGAAGGCCAGTTTATACAAAAAAAAAACGTATCTGCATGAGTAATTTCTTACATAAATCCTATAACGAATAGGAGGGAAAGCTTGGTGAATAAATCAGGAATTATGTTGCTCCCGAGCATAGATATTCAGGAAACGAGCCTCGGGTACAGACGCACTCAATAAGTAACTTTTCAAAGAAACGACGTAATGTTTTTTTTTTTTTTTTTTTCGTTTCCTTTTAGTAAAAGTGTATCGATCTTTGATAATGCATCGCCTTGAGATATTTTCTGAGAAATTGAATTTATGCAATGTTATTCGAAAGCTATGTCACAATCCGTTGCTGGTGACAAAGGATTATGTTGTTTGTTTTGCAATGGATGGTGATATTTGAATTTATAGCGGTGATTAAACTGCAAAAATAACGGAATACTTTCTTTGTTGAAATGTAAAAGGTAAATCAAACGCATGAAATGCACAAATTTAAAAGAATGGCTGGCAAGCCTTTCGGATTTGTAAATAATCACTTTTTCAAATAACAATATGCTTATGAAACATAGCGTAAGAGGTAAACAGCGCAAGAGGTTTCATCATTTAAAAAAAAAAAACTCTGTTTTTTAGGACGAAATTAATTGAACGGCTCAGGTTCGTGCTAATTTTAATGTTACTTTGGTTGATAAATATACTTAAAATAACAAATCAAAATTCCTTTTTTGATGTGTATGTTCTACATCAATAGCATCACAGTATCGATCACAATGGATTGAGATGATGACAGAACCCTGGGTTTCTTTGAAAAAATTAAATAAATTAAAATAATTAGGTTCTAGTTTTTAAATTAAAGTGAAAAGAAACTCGGAAAACCTATTACATGAGTATTTATTGATGTTAGTTAATCGATTGCGTCTGTAGGTGGAAGCTGATGGCCACCGAAGAGACCATATTTAAACTTAAATATCATAAAACTAAATGATATTTTCTTTATAAAATTTAATGAGGCAAGGGAAGCGAAAACTTTAATTCTGTTTAAAAGACGTGATAGACGACAATGGTGTCGTTTCCAAAATTTTAAAAGTTTTTTTTTCTGAAAGAGCATGATTAAAAACATAGAATCTGAACATTTTTTAGATAATTTGACTAAGTTTAATATTTTTAAAGTTTAATATTTTACTTTAATCGGTGCGCTTTCATTGTTTACGCTCCTGTCAATGACATCACACATGATGAAATGCCATTCAATGATGCCAGTCACAGAGCATAATATTTAATTCGCTTCTTTAATCACATGTGTTGGCAACGGTATGGTTGACAACAAGCATAGAGCGCAATATTTAATTCGCTTCTTGATTCGCTTCATGGAAACAGATGCGTCAAAGTACATCATTTGTGACGTCATAAAGACCACGCCTTTTTTGCAAAATCGGAAGTTTAAAAAAAAAATGAAAAATGAAGCGTTGAGAAAAGAAAAAAAAATTCTCACTCCAAGATTTTTTTTTTTTTTTTTTTTTTTTTTTTTTGGCTCATTCTACCAATTTTATTAACTAAAAGTAGCACTTTTGACTGAAGGTAACAACCCCATTAGGAAATCTTTCTTTACATATTTTACCACGATTTATTCAAAGCAATAAATTGCTCTCCAGAATCAACAATCCTTCCTTGAAGTAGTGTCATTTAGTCTCTATATCCTCCTCTCTTACCAACTCGATCTATTTATTTATTTATTTATTTTTGTTAGAAAGATCTTTATGGCAAATAAATTCAAGTAATGATGTGCTTTTTTCGCATAAAATGTCTTTGGGACATTCCACAGAAAAATGGAAATTTTGTCCCATACGTGACAGCTCATTGATTTCACGAAACAATTAATTAAAGGGCAATGAACAAACTTTTGTTGCTAACAAAATTAATATCTTTTGCGTGATTTCTTAAACAAAACATTTTATTCATTACCTTTTAAGATTATAATTTTTACTGACATATACAACTGTCACGTGAGGAACGAAATGGCAGCTTTTCATTTAATGTTTTTCATTTGAGAAATAAAAAATATAATATGAATATATGAATATAATGGTTAAGTTGACTTTTTTTTAATCTGGGATTCTTGGAATTCGTGCTATTTCCGTATGCTTGGTTTCAGATGTTTCTTTTCTTAAATTTAGAATACTTTTGGAGCTTATTCTTTAAAAGATCATGATACACCATTGGTATTCTTTTCTACAAGAAATATGCATAAAGCTGAGTTGTCGGCTAATAAATCAAACGTCGAAAACTTTTCCAAATCGTATATTCACATTAAATTTCGCCGCATCAAAATGTAGTCAAAATAAGCGAAATAAACTGATATATGCTGGCTCCACAAAGCATACAAAAAGCTCAAAAGGCACGGTTGAAAAATGGTATATCATTTTCGGATGTATAGCTATTTCAATAATAACACTTCTTTATTCCAGAAAAATACACACAAAACTGCTCTCTAAGAATTGAACTGCTGAAACCTTTTTCGTGCAGTATCGGTTTTTTATTCATATAGCAGGTGCACTTTATGGATATTTTATTAAGAAATGCACAATTGATATGACATACGTATGTGCAGTATGAATCAAAACATATTTTGCAAGCACATATGAGTATTTTATAATAACTTCAAAGTCTTATCTACTCCAACTCAGTTTTAAAAAGTGAATAAATAAAAATATCTGCCTCAGATGAATTTCTCATTTATATACGTGCATAGAATTTACTTTTCGTGAAGTCCTTTGCTTCAAATTGATTCGAAGAAATGAAATTTGAAGAAAATAAGCAATAATACTTATAAATTTTCGGTTATTTTCTGAATGGTCAAGGTCGTAGTCTTATTTTGTTCCTCAAACTTTAGTTACAGATTTTTTTCCAACGTTGTCACAAAAGTGAAAACGTTTGTAACACAACATCACCACTCATTATGTATGTGTGGTGGTGGGGGGAGAGAAGTACCTGGGAAATTATTTAAAAAAGCGAAATTTATTGTCCCAGGCTCATAACTAACTTAGAACTGGGTTTTTGCAGTTATATTTCTGTTTTTATTTATGTGACCTTTTCTAAAGAACAAAACAACAGTTAACAGTTTTAAATAATTCTTTTTTTTTTTTTTTTGGTGGAGGTTTAGTATAAGTACAAAACTATCACTACCATCCACTGTCTCTAATCAGAATTTCTGTCTTTACTGGGCTGTTTAGACAGCAAAAAAGAAACCTAAATTGTGTCTCTAAATCAGATTCCTACAATGCTTAATGTATCCTAATTTGAAATTAAGTTTCTTTCATTGCTTGATTGCATACATTAATATGTTTCTTGCATAGTTAAAACATGTCACTAGCATTTTGCGTCGTTATAACTCAACAAATTTGACAGGCTTTATTAACCTTCAGGTGCAACTGGAGGCTAAAATTCAGTTTGAGTGGAAGCCGTCATAGTTTTGTTCACAAAATAATAACTTTGAGAACAGAAGTTTCTAAGTTTCCTGATTAGGTGTATTTAATGTCAAAGAAAACAGAGAGAAAAATACGTCATCAGTCATTGCCATCCTTAGTTATGGTGAGTTACTTTCAACATTATTGCGCAATTTCGTTCTTTTATGGCTGTAATAAGTGAACTTTTGTTCAAAATATTTAAAATTTTAACAAAAATAGCCATGTTTTATGTATTGTCAGGTAAAATATGTTAAATTCATGAGAGACATACTTTATTATAGAAATCAACATTAAAAGTTAAAAAGATATGTTTGTCTCATTTTACAGTCAGTACTAGTTAAAAGAACATTGATTAAATGCTAGAAAGTCAGTGTTGATATACAGGAAAGTTGGCTCATTTAGTTTTTTCCTTGTTTATGTACTCCCACAACCAATAGCGTTTGAAAAACTCAAGGATAGCACACGTGTGACAGGGATGACCATTAATTAGAGTAACTCACCAAAAACATTATGAAGCGTCAAAATGGCAATAGTAATCAATGCCGCATGGATTCTGTCCTTGCTTTTTTTCGCGGGGGAGGGGCACATAAAAAAATTCATTAAAATCCCCTGCACTGCAAGAACAAATGAACATCACGAGCATTGTTCCGCAATGTACCGCGATTTTAGTGTTCTGCTGGCATTTTAAAAATACTGCACTCGTGTCACCACCTAGTTTACACAATTCCAAATCTTGAATAGTTTGTGGTTATTTTAATATATTCTTCATAATTGTACAAGAATACTTTTGGATACACATCGCTTCGAAAACGAATGAATCATATGAGGCAATGAGAAGTTAAAACAAGCGGAAATTTTCAAGTTTTGAGTAAAACGCGTTTAAAGATAACATCCTAGGTAGTCTTTCATTGAAATTTTTTTCTAAATCATGCTGTTTTTCAGCAACTACCAGGGCTACTAGTACCATCTCTTGGTCCAAGACAGAGGATAGGTTCACCTACCATGTGTACTGGTTATCTCCAAATTTTTAATTTTGCCACTTACATCCCTTTGCTTCTCACTGTCTCATATGTAGTAACGCTGCAGTTCTTCCTCGAACATGAAGTTCATAGTCCCATCAAAATATAAATTCAAGAACGCTCAAGATTTATCTAGTATATATAGGGCAACTTTTCCTGAATTACTAACAAGAACTAGTTCAACAGGCATCATGACGTAAGAAGTAAAGATACAAAATTTTTGACCCCCCAATCATAATACTTACTTCCATCTCAAGTTTTCTACCTTTTCAACGTGGATATGAATCACTCTATAACAGCTAATTAAATAAGTTCCAAACTTTGACTGATTTTTCAAGATATTTGCTCTCTTAAGTTCTGAAAAGTTTTAAACTACGAGGAAACGAAATTATATTAGCTAGTCTGAGAATTTTGGATAAAATTGTGAAGAGCTTATATTAAATATAAAGTGAAATCACTCAAAAGAAAGACTTGTATTCTAATTTCATAGCGATGCATTTCAAAGCTATTAATCTCAACTTCAGCTTTCGTTTTTTCAAATAAATTGATGCTCTGAACTAATCAAGATTTTCTTCGATATAATTTGAGAACTTCGAAGTTCTATTTTTATGCATGAAATGTTTTGTTAAACATTTGCAGCGTAGGGTATTTTATTCTGTCAGACGTGTTGAGTATAATCCCGTTTTCTGTTATGAAATAGAACAACTTTGAAGATCGCAAGAGGATGAGTAAGTTTATCTTTTGAATGATAATATTTTCGTAAGCTGGCACTTGTTCTTGAAATAATTGGTTAAAATATCTTTTGTTTGTGATTCCTTTTCAATTATAAATACCTACGATGTAAGGTTATTTTTTCAAGTAAGTTTATGCTATTTGCGTTTCTCTGTTATTGCACAAAATGTTCGATCACCCATTACATTATTTTGCATTTTTTCTAACTTGAGTGTGTAGAATTTTTTCGAAGTGTTTAATATTTTCTCGTTAGCCTTCATAAAAATAATTATGAATAAATAAATAAACAAATAAATAAGGACGCTTTTGTTATTCCAAACATTTCATGCAGTATAAAAAAAACTCTAGTTATTTAAATGGGACATACTGGATTTTATTACGCTTATCAAAGTTTGTACGTAAAATATAGGTACATCATTTAACTGTCATAAAACTCATACTATTTATATGTATCATAGTACGTCTTGGTTTATTTATTTGGTTATTTTACACAAACAAATAAATTTGGTTGTTGATTTTTTCAATCTTTTTTGACTGGATAATATATTTTCCTTTTAAAATTCATCTGCTTTGTTTTTTCTGGTAAACAAATTGAGTACTATCATGATTTTTTTTTAATATTCATTGCATCATCGAGGTCTTTCAAAAATTGAATTTCATCATCCTACTCGATCAAAATTCCACTTTTTTGTTCTTCTATGTAAGCGAAATTTCTGTAGAAGTTGTTTCGTAAGTTTTCCTTTCTTTATTGTTTTGTGTTAAGATTCAATCACTGTCTTTCGATACTTCAATCTTGTTATTGACTTAGGGGTGCTCCAGCATGTAAACGTTTATAATCGCACCCTTCAAAAAATTCCCATCTTTGTTGTCTTTCTTAAGTTAGTTTTACAATTAAGGATGTTATTTCTTTCAGGAATATTAATTACTATAGTACCCGCACGGCTTTGCCCGTAGTAGAAAATTAAAAGGTCATTTGGTTTGCCTGTACATTTATAAACAATGGATGATGAATTTCTGGCTAATTTGCTATGTTAATTTGCTCGCCCCTGTTATGGTAATTTGCTCGTCCACGTTATAATGATTTGCTCGATAAAATGTTCTTAAAATTGGAATAGAAGAAAAAAAATCGAATTTTCGAAAAATCGTTTCAAAGTGCTCACTCCTATGCTACGAAACGAACTAATTTTGCACCAAATTTCATGACAATCGGCAAAACGGTCTAGGCACTATGCGCGTAATAGACAGAGATCCAGAGACACAGATTTTCAGCTTTATTATTAGCAAAGTTTATTGCCAGAACGACTAGTGTTTGGTGTCTTTCCCGATCTCTTTGAATTGAAATCTGACACATTCTTCTTGAGAAAAAATAGGGGAACGTGGTCTCTGTAAACCACACAAGTGTTTAAAAAACGTTAGTGCCACATACATTTCAAAAGTTTCAATACCTTTTTTAAATCCACCAAATTAATAAATTAGACTATTTAAAGCCAATTAAAGTTCCATCAAAATGAATAAATTGCAAAATAAATAAATCAGCTCATCTAATAGTAATCCCATTTGACAGCAAAATAATGCGCCATTTTAGTTATACAACATCAAGAGCTCCGTTTCTTATTGCCAAACTGGCCAAACATTGGCCAGTTTAGCGATAAGTAACGGAAAATCATTGAAAACGGTTTTAGTAGTATGACTGAGATGTAAGAGTTTTGTTTCGGGATACTTTCATCTATGTAATTTTTTGGCGACATTCACAGGCTCACCAATATTCTTATAGGGGAGAATGATAAACAGTGCGTATGCGTCAAGAACTTATAGTCTTTATGAAGAAGCAACAGACATATTCTAATGTAACCTTCGTACGCAAGAGAACCTGATTTTTTTTCGTTTGAGAGTTATTATAATAAATCCTGTTTCGCACCAAAAGTAAATTCTTATAATTTTATGTGATTATATCATATTACGCAAGATGCTATGTGTTTCTTGAATAGGAGACATGATTTAACCAAATCGAAGTTGCTTATATTCGAAGTTGTATTTTCACCATTTCTGAATGATGGGGGGTAAGTTCAGAGACAAGTTGATACACTGCGCTTTGATTAAGTTTATACCGTGTAATGATAATTTAATTGAAGTTTATAAGTGTATTTTCTTTCTACAGAAATGCTTTACAATGACCAAAAATAACTCAAATGTGGCAGACTGTGCTTGAAATATTTGAAAAATCGAATTTCGGATAAAATGACTTTACTTTTATTTGTATTGACAGCGAATCAGTTTCACCTTTATCATCTAACTTGGATTGAAATCGGAAATATTTTAAGAAATTCTTTTTATAAAAACAATTGTACAACTGTACAGAAAGTTTACTTAGATACATAATTTTAGCAATGGTTCATCAAAAGCTAACACGAATAAGTTTCATTATGATGGTTGCAGTTACTGAAGTCAGAGCTAATGTACTCTCTGGTTGCGTTCGGCGAACCTAACCGGTCGACCGGTGAGTAACCGCAGCGTTCTATCATCTACCGGTTACCGCACCGAGCTTTTGACTGGTTGATTGAAGCACGTGATCATTAGCTGTCACGTGATCGGTTAACCGAGAGCTACCGGTTGAGCTCGTCAAACGCAAGCTCTGTTTCTTGCGTTTGACGAGCTTTGACGAATTTATTTGATTTTCTTTTTTTCGTGCAAAACAATCGAATCTCAAAAACTGATATTAATTCGCGAAAAAAAAAGCTTGCACAGAAATTCATTTCGAATTATTTTTCAGAGAAAAGTGGCTAAAACGACACAAACTAAGTTACTTGGATTTTATACAACTAAAATTTTTCACATATATATATATATATATATATATATATATATATATATATATATATATATATATATATATATATATATATATATATATATATATATATATATACATATAATAAAATAAGATGTTTGTGTGTGTGTGTGTGTGTGGCGCGCTTCCCGGGAAAACGGTAAGGGCTATAAAGATGAAATTTTGTATACAGGTGTTGTTTTTGCCGAAGATATGCACCTCGGGCTTCGATTTTTGATATTTTAATTAGAAAAAAAGTTATTTAATGTTTTATGTGTTTTTTTGCACTTTTTAGTGCTTTTTACCTCACAGACCCCGAACCAATCGCACCACACAAATATTTTTTGTACTGTAGTATAGGAAATTTAATTTTAAATATGATAAATGAAAAAAATTTGAAGACAGAGCAATTTTTGTATTTTTTACGAATTTTGAAAAAACCTTTAATTTGCAGTTTTTCTTGGGTTTGATTTTTTTCTAATATCATCCTGCGAGAATTATCAAAGCCTTATTTCTAAAATTTAAGTTGGTAATAGTAAAAACATTTCGCCCTCTTCAGAGGAAAAAAGTTCTTAAAAATGAGCAATAGTTTTTTTTAACAATTTTTTTAATGCTGAACACATCATGTCTTTCCTCGCATCGGTCGAATAAAGGTCGAAAAAGGTCGAAATCGGTCGAAAAAAGTCGTGCCTCTGACGTCACTACTTGGATTTCGATTTGATATTTACGACAGAATCTTAATCGCAAACAATGTTAATCTTTATTTATCTTTTTTTTTTTTTACTATATAGCTTACTTCTACATTTTATGACGTGATGACCACGTGTTTTTCCGGCAGCGCTTGTTTTTTTTTTCTTTCCTTCTTTTGTTTTATATAGGGATTGCTTTTTTTTTTCTTTTTCCATCCCCCCCCCCCAAGCTGGACGTTTTGCTGTATCTATATTACGTACATTTCATAGTTGTGCGCATTTAATTCAATAAAAGCAGCGAGATTTTTTTTTCTTTGTCAAACGCTACTTTTTGCACACTACGAGGAATTTTGGAGATAACTTTTTTTTGCTCTACTTAAATAAAAAAGCGGTTTTTTGAGTGATCTTTGTTTTTATTAGGAAATGGGCGGGGAGGTTAAAGTAAATAGAGATGGATAAGAAAATTTAGACATAGATCGTAATGGTAGATAGCCGCCGAAGGCGGCAATCTTGGCGTAAAAATGTGAAAGGCACAAAAAAAGATAGAGATGGATTGATTAATACTGCTGCCAAATTTATTTAAACAGCCGCCGAAGGCGGCAAACTTAATGTAAAAAGGTAAAGGACAAGTTAGCCGAACAGCCGCCGTAGGTGACTGCTTAGAAAGGCGAATATCGTAAGAAGGCGAACCAGCTGGTCGCCGCAGGCGGCTATATATATATATATATATATATATATATATATATATATATATATATATATATATATATATATATATATATATATATATACATATGTATATATATATATATATATATATATATATATATATATATATATATATATATAAACACTATCATATATTGTATTTATAATCTGGACAAGTCAACCAAAATGAACTTCACTACTCAGTTCAATAGGCGCCACAGGCTGCTCTATGATACTGGTAGACAACACATTTGATAGCAATATAAGGATTGAACAAGAACGAAAAAAATGTTAAACGAATGAAAAACGTTAAATGAAATACGAAGTTAAATGAAAAACGAATATCAATACATACAAAAAAGTCACAAAAGCTGAATCCAGTTTAAGGAAAAGAATCCTAGCCTTCGACAAAATTCTAAACACACGGCATCTCAATTTCAATTTTCCTTTCCTTTTTATAACGGTTAAGTTTCATAAAAATCCAATAAAGTTCAGATTCGTTTTTAGTGGAACATACTCCTACAATAATCAAGCAGGTTACATTTTTTTCGAAAAATTAAAAAATATCTGGGCCAAAATTGCAGAAGAAAGAAGTTTTATAATTCTGAATAACCAGAAAGTTCTGGATTTCATAAACAGTGGTAAATACCATATTCATAGTATTAATACTTTTGACTTTGAAAATCTTTTCACTAACATTCCCCACAAACTCATAATTGATGTTTCAAATAGACTTTTCGACAGATATGAAAAACACATCAATTTAGAAAAACACTCTTGGATTAACCTTGTTAAATTTTGTATTTTTGAAAATTACTTATATAATGGTTCCAATTTCTACAGACAGATCAATGGAATACCGATGGCCACATCTTTTTCTAGTGCATTTGCAAACCTATTTTTGCATTTTTATGAATCTATTTTTTTAATAAACAACAATATAGAAGCATTTAGATATATTGATGACATTATTATTTTTAATAACAATGATTTTTACAATTTACACGAAGAAATTTACCCAAATGAACTACTGCTGAAACAAACAAATAAGGATGAGTCAATTAATTTCCTTGATCTCAATATTCAACTGAATAATAAAGTTCCCAGTATAGCTTTCTATGATAAACTTCAGGATTTTGATTTTAAAGTATATTCTTTAATTCATTTTCACAGTTGTGTCAGTAGAAAAGTGTTCAAAAATATAATCATTTCACAAATCATTAGATATAAAAAAATATGCAATAATAAAACAAATCTGAAAACAACGATTCGAATTTTAACTGCTACCCTAATTGAAAACCAATATCCGGAGCATCCTTACGAAGCATTTCATTTGCAGTCTTGTGGAGGACTAGCGACAGTCAATTGTCAGTTCCTTATTTTTTTTTTGTTCCATGAATTTGATGGTTGCCCGTTCTTTCTTTTGATTTTAAGTTCAGGTATGAATTTTGTTTCTCTCGTGGTTTAAATGTTGTTCTATTTTCTTTATATAAATCTTGTAGCTAAAATATTATTCTATTTTCTTTAGATAAAACTTGTATTTTTCGTTTTAAAAGGTTCAATGTTTGTATTTCATGTCATGCTGATATTCTGGACTTTCAGTAACCCACTTGCTTGTTTTGTGAGATGTCGGGGACTAGTGTTGCTTTTTTAGGCAAATTTCGCCAGCAGCACTCACGAAACATCTCATGGTTTTTCCCTACCCTTGGGGAGTACCCCCTGATGAGGCCCCAGGGTATTCTGGGATTTTTTTCACTCTTTCCTTCTTTTAAAAGATTTTTTCGTTCTTGTTCAATCCTTATATTGCTATCAAATATATATATATATATATATATATATATATATATATATATATATATATATATATATATATATATATATATATATATATATATATATATATATATAAAATTCAAGTTTGCCGCCTTTGGCGGCTGTTTAAATAAATTTGGCAGCAGTATCAATCAATCCATCTCGTATCTTTTTTTGTGCTATTCACATTTTTACGCCAAGATTGACGCCTTCGGCGGCTATCTATCTTTACGATCTATCTCTAATATTTCTTATCCATCTCTATTTATTTTAACCTCCCAGCTCATTTCCTAATAAAAACAAAGATTACTCAAAAAACCGCTTTTTTTATTTTAAGTAGAGCAAAAAAAAAGTTATCTCCAAAATTCCCCGTACTGTGCCAAAAGTAACAAGGTAAAGTAAGTGACAAAGAAAAAAATATCTCGCTGTTTTTAGTGACTTAAATGCGCACAACTATGAAATGTAACGTAATATAGGTACAACAAAACGTCCAGCTTGAGGGGGGGGGTGAGAATGAAAACAGAAATAAATGCAATCCCTAAATAAAACAAAAAACAAAGGAAAGAAAAAAAGCAAGCGCTGCCGGAAAAACACGTGGTCATCACGTTATAAAATTCGAAGTAAGCTATATAGTAAAAAAAAAAAAAAAGATTAACATTGTTTGCGATTAAAATTCCGTCGTAAATACCGAATCGAAATCCAAGTAGTGACGTCAGAGCTATAGAAGATTGAAGAACGCTTTTTTCGACTGATGCGTGGAAAGACATGATGTGTTCAGCATTAAAAAAATTGTAAAAAAAAAACTATTGCGTATTTTTAAGAACTTTTTTCTTTTGAAGAGGGCGAAATGTTTTACTATTACCAACTTAAATTTTAGAAATGAAGCTTTGATACTTTTCGCAGAAAGATATCAGAAAAATATAAACCCCAGAAAAAAATGCAAAATAAAGGTTTTTTCAAAAATTTATAAAAAATACAAAAATTGCTCTATTTTCAAAATTTTTTTGTTCATCATATTTAAAATTAAATTTCCGACCCTATAGTAAAAAAAATATTTGTGTGGCGAGATTGGTTCGGGGTCTGTGAGGTTAAAAGTACTGAAAAGTGCTAAAAATCACATAAAACATTAAATAACTTTTTTTCTAATTAAAATATCGAAAACCGAAGCCCGAGGTGCACAACTTCAGCAAAAACTACACCTGTATACCAAATTTCATCTTTCTAGGCCTTACCGTTTTCCCGGGATGCGCGCCACACACACACACACAAACATCCTATTTTATTATATGTATATATATATATATATATATATATATATATATATATATATATATATATATATATATATATATATATATATATATATAATATATATATATATATATATATATATATATATATATATATATATATATATATACTCGTTTCTTTATCTAATACATTTTCACATTAGTGTAATATTGATTTTGTTGAATTGGCTATCATTGTTTCATTATTTTTTCTCGGTTTTCATTCGACTAAACCATTTAATATTTAAGTAAGTTATGTCTGCCTCCCTGTTTCAGTTACGTTTTTACATAGCAGAACCAGATATATTTTCGTTCATTTTAAATTAAATATATAGTTGAAATTTCATTGCTTCTTTCTTTTCTCTCAGTTTTATTTGCTTTTTTTTTCTTTGCCTTGCTCCGGTTTTTATCTTGAAGAATAAAACATTTTCTTCTTTTTTTATGACTTAAAGTAGAAATTATGGAACCTACTTTAAAACATACTGCGTTCCCTACGGTATACAGATCTCACTACTTAAATCATTCAAAACATAGAATAAAAATATTTTTTAAAGCCCATAACCCCCCAAAAATGATCAAATAGAACCGTTCTAGGATTTTGCGATGTACCGTTCTCAGATAGATTCTTTTCCTTTATACGAAAGTTCTTTCATCATGTAAATAATGTCTGATCGTTTCGAATTGATATATACAATTAAATAATTACTTAAAATTTCAAAATACAGGTGCTTATCTGTAATGAAAATTAACCCCTGCGTAGAAGACAAATCAACATAACTAAGACTATGGAAATGCTGCACTTATCATAAAACTGAAATATTTCAATAAGTATGAAAAAATTTGCCCTGCAGTTGTTCTCTCTCTCTCTTTTTAACTCTTTCTCACACACATTTTTTTTTAACTTTACCTATAAGTGAATGTGCTCCATTAATCCGGAACTAAACGATCCTACTTTTATGTTTATTAAGTTTGATTTTCAAAAACTAACTAAATTTCTAAATCAGCTGTCTCACGTAGGCAAAAAAAAGCACTGTGGAATACACCCAAACCTGTTTTTGTGCGGTCTTTTTTTTTTTTTTTTTTTTTTTTTTTTTTTTTTTTTTTTTTTTTGTGCGTTCTATGAATATTTCACACAAATTGGGACTCCTATCATTAAAACGAGTGCTTAATAATGTAACTTTGAACGATTTTTTGTGCGATTTTTTTTTTATGCGGCCCTTATCTACAGCACAAAAACAGGTTTGAGTGTACAGTGGCCGCCGCTTATATGCATCACGTTTGTTCTAAACAGTTTTGATTCCGCAAAGCGGCTGATATAAAGAGGCTAGTTCGATAAAGCTGGATATTGTTCTGTTTTTGACGCTTTGAATCATTAAAGCGGTAATTCAGTTAACCACTGATTCAATTACCCGCCGTCCACTGTATTGAAATTCGCGAGGAATGAGTTCTTTTACACTTTGCGTAAGTCAAAAACTTGCTTTGTTTAAAATGGTATTTACACGAATTATTGGTAAGCTTTCACTATTATTTTAGACACCTGTAATTACACCTAAAAAGTCTTAATCCATTCCTAAACCATATATTACTGTTTCCTTTATGCATAATTAAATGCATAACGGAATTTTAAAAACATTTTAAAATTCCTTTATTGATTAACAGCATTTTAATAACATTTTAAGATTTTGCTTAACATAAAATACTGTTGCTCGGCATAAAATCTTTAACTTTAAGAAACTTTATCTTCCCATCTTCAGTAGCTTTTGATGAAACAATACATTTAGGGGCCATTGTGTTCATTTAACTTTCACACATAAAATGAAAAATAATAATAATAATAATAATAATAATAATAATAATAACGCAAAATGTCGACTGATCACTCGTGCCACTAACAAAGCAGTGTTTATACTGCTACAATGTGATAATATCCTTCTTTAGAGATTCTAGAGGAATCAAAGTCCATTCACGAAGCCAATATTTAGTGGCTTTAGTGTTCAATTACTTTCGCCATTGTTTTACTTGCGAAAAATCTCGTGTTGCGGGCCAGGAGTTTGCATTAGCTATGTGATACAGTTTTCCTGAAAAATTCATGTTATACTCCTTCTGCATGTGTCAAATCACGTTGCAGAGCGAATCCACTGTATGAGCTTTTAAAATTAATTCTTATTTTCTGTTGAGTATTTGCTGTAATATTTTAGATAATTTAAATTTTAACTACATAAAAATTTAGTTTATTTCAGCGTTATATGACCGTTGAACTCCTAAATAAAGATTCATTGATTGAAAAATAAAAAGTATTTTTTGTCAAAACTTTCAATAGTTAGGGTGTAGAAAAACGATATGCTAGTTTGGACATTCAAAAACTTAATAGCAACAATGGTATTTTAGATTTTTTCCATTAATTGGCACATTTAGGGCACTATTTTTAAAGACGTGCATTAATACTGCGTAGCATAAAAATTCCTAATTTGGTTCTAAAATTCTTAACTTGCTCATTTTTTTAACTCTTTAAATAACTTTCTTTTCGTGCATTTGACCCAATAGAATCGTCAAATAAGTGTTATTATGTAAAAAAATTTAGCTTAATGTACAAGTTCGCAGGTAATCACGCGTTACTGTTGACAGTAAGTTCATTTTTATTCTGCCAACCAGCAGATATGATTTAACAGTTTGGGGTCGCCAGTTGATTTATTTACTTTAATAAAGAGATTTCACACATTACAAAATATACTAAGACATGTATACATACTGTCACGTTACAGACTTCTCCTGCAACTAATCATGAAAATCTAATGTACCCTTCATACTTGAGAAACTCAGTATGACAATTAACTTACTTCCTAAACGTAAAGCTCCAGGCAAAGATGGATTGGATGATATTATTTGTAGAACATTCTATTCCATGTTTCCTTCCTTTCTATTCGACCTTTTTAACATATGTCTAAATCTCCACTTTATCCCAACTTCTCTCAAAGAAAGGGTTTCAGTGCTTTTTCTTAAAGAAGGAAAAGACCCTGGGGTATTCGGTTCCCACCGTCCTATTATTTTCTTTCCTACTCTTTTTAAAACATTTAAGGAAACTGCTTTTTAATTCGCAAAGCTACATGGTTCCTAAGAATTTACATCTCCCCAACAATTTGGTTTTATTTCCAGACGTTCAACTGAGCCTACATTAGCACACTTTAGGTTCCATATACATCAAGGAGTTACTTCAGGATATTGAATGGTAGCTATTTCAATACATACGATATCTGTTTTTGATAATTTAACTTGGGACAAAATCTTGTACGTACTATCTTTTAGAAACTAACTGTGACTTTATATTATTTCCCTTATTTTCTAGCTATCTTTCAGAAAGGAAAATTTATATCTCCACTTCTGCTTTTCATATAACAACATCTCAGGCAAAAGGGAGCCTGTATTAGTCCAGAACAACGGAAAATGGCAGCCGCTTCAGTGCTATCGACTCCGTGGCTAGATCACATAAAGATGCATGCCTTTGCGGATGATTTTCTGTTTTTAGTTCATGCAAAAACAACGGAAACTCTCCAAGCAAACGCCAGGGAGTTTGTATACATTATTGATAATTGGCTACTTGAACACCATTTCGAAGCTTCTAAGAAGAAATCAAATTTCATGGCTTTTCAAATACTATGTAGTTTAGTCCGTTCTTTCTCGCTATTATTTGGAAACTTTTATTTAAAAAGAACGCAAGCTTTAAAATATCTGGGAGTAGTTTTTATTCCTAAACTTACAAGGGACACTCATATTGACAAAATAAAAAATAAAGCACTTTATCAACATAAGAATTTACACAGAATTTCCGGGAGTAATTGGGGCATTAAAATTTATCAATCTCGTTTACTATATAAACAAGTACTAGAATAAACCATACTGAATACATTAGGTCTCTGAGGAAAGATTCTTACTATTCATCAGGTGATGGAACCTATCTCTATACAAAGAAGATCCTTTCTCACGGTTACAGGAGCATATGGCACTTCTTCTCACGCGACTCGGCACGTTATTTCTGGAATACCTTCAATTGACCTTACTATTCGGGAGAAAATATGACTCTTTTCACTGAAAATTGAATCAAAAACAATTTACTTAGACGGCTATTCGCCTATACTACGATTATAAAAAGATTTCACCTCTTGAAATGGATTTGAACTTCACAACAACAAATAATAAATTATCCTATCTTTATCCCTGATGCACTTCCTTCTTCTACTATTCGTAGATAGGTTCTATGACACCAAACGGAGTAGCTTCGGCTTATGCAGTTTGTAAAGGTAATAACTTAGTGAAGAATTCGAGAATAAAATTCTATCCAAAAAAATGTAATACGAATTTTTTAAGCAAAACTTTATGTCTCTCATAGGGAAAGCCAAATCTCCTCCACAAAAAGGAATTCAAATTTATTCAGACAGTCAATCTATCCTTCAAAGTTTACAGACTCCAATGCAGAATCCATTTAAAATATTCTTATTTATTTTCCTCAATTGTCTTTCCATTGCATAACGCAGGGATACTTCGGCAACGTAGGCAAAGACCAAGCAGATACTTTAGCCAGTCCTGGCTCTGGATCCTCACCAAGGAACAACCACGTCTAAGTCTGCGCTTCATTATAACTTAAGGACTCAAACCCTCGAGGATTGACTTTTTGTTCGTCTACATCCACGCGTTAAAAGCTGGTTTGAAACCATTTTCACCACTGGTTATAGACCTTTTCCTATTTACATAGATAAATTTTCAATTTCTGGTTCACCTAATTGTTCCTGTGAATTGGCTACCCAGAGCAATATCTTCTCGAATGTGCCATCATGATATCATATTTGCACGATAAATAAAGCGTATCCTTTACAAAACATTAAACAGGCATTATCCCACCCTGGAAGTAGTATTAAAATGTATTTACTTTTGCTAAAATTCTCCAACGAAGATTATCTTTTCCAAGGTATGTAAATGGGTCATTCTCATAACAAGAAGTTCCGTCGAGAACTAAACGCGCCTACTTTCCCGTGTACCAATATCGACTTTCTGGTATCTAATCAATGTACTCAAAATTAGCTAAAATTGCATTTTTTTTTCAACCATAATTTTTTAACACTTTAAGCTGATTTCTAGAAATAAAATATGCTTTTCTCATCTAATTAATTAGACACGGAAAAAATAAATAAACAAACAAATAAAGTAGCAGCTCCTTTTAAACAAAGCAGCTAATACATTTTTCCATTAAAAACAAAATCTTTAACCCTTTCAAAAAGAAAAAAAAGAATTAAAATTTAGCTGAGCCATTCCATTTCAGATCAGGCAGGGTCTGTCACATGACCATCACCGATTTTTTTGAAAAAATTACAGTAGTTACAACTAAGGGACATATGAAATATCCCAAAAGGATTTTGCAAGAAAAATTTTTTTCTTCACTTATAGCCTATTAAAATTCTGCACAAAATCCGCCATTTTGGAAAAAACGGGAAAACACTCCATTTCAAATGGACATTATTTCAAAAGTATTTAACCTCTTTGAATAATTCTTTTTTCTAAAAATTAATAAGGAACCATATATCCTCCAGACATCGTTTTTGAAAGTTTAGTTAGGTTTCTTGATAAAGAAAAAAAATCATTTTTGTCGCGAAAAAACTGCATTTTTACCAATTTTATGATTTTTTTCTCCATGAAAAAAAAGTTTTTTTACTAAACGGAGATGGCAGTCTAAAGCCCTTATATGATAGTTTCATAACATATTTTATTATAATCCTTGGATGCATACAGCCTCGGAAATAAAATTTGAAATTTTAAAAATTTTCAAAAATTAGCGATTTTTGAAGTGATTTTACTCAAAAAACCCATTTTTTTAAAATCAAAAAATTGGCTCATTTGAACCCCATATAATGCTTAACAAGTGGGTAGACACCGCATCCCGTATTTTTTCCCATAAAATGTTTTATGATTTTTTGAAAGTGACCTTATCGCCCATGGCATGCATGTAAAATAAAAATTTCTAATAATTTCAGTCACTGAAAATCTGATGAAGTTAATGCCTAATAGCTACAATAATGGTGCACTTTATCAGCAACAAATAAAATTTTACCGACTTTTAATAATGTAGCAGTATCAAACCGCTTCTGATGATCCAGTCAATTCGTCTTTTTGCACTTCGTTATATGAATATATTTTTCTGCTGATCAGTGCCTAATTGTTATGGGAGCTGAGATCCCATACTTCCTTATTTGTTTCATTCAAATATTTGGATTTTTGACCGAATTCAGGCCACTTAAGCATTAAAATAAGTTCTGAAGACTATAGGGATCCTGACCTTCTTTTGTTAGAAATTGGATCCCTGGCTATAATAGCAACATTTGGTGATCTGTTTGGTTACCTCAACTTACAACCATGTTCAATTAATTATTTCTCTCATAAAACAGTGGGCTTTTTAAATTCTTAAACTACAAGTGAGTTTTGCGGTATGAATTTAGTATACATATTCTTACGTACAAAAGTAATCATACTTGGTAGGATCCAAAAACTATGTGACAACATTCGCCAATGTCAAACCGAAGCACGAAATTAAAATTAATCGTTTTAAATGCATTGTATTGTTCTTCCCTTTGATGGTTTCCCCTGTCGCGTAATTGAGTTGAAGAGAAAGAGAATTGAAAGAGAAAAAATATGATTCGTTGCTGCATATGAAAGTAACGGTGAATGCATAGCTTTGGAGACAAAATAAAGTAATATTTATTTAAAAAATATATAGAGATTTTTACTGTTACTGATAAAGTACATCACTATCGTAGCTATTAGTCATTAATATAATCACCAAAGGCTCTTCTATCTAAAGGCTACACACAGAGTCTTACAAAAAGACGAATTGACTAGGTCATCAACAGCGGTTTGTTACTGATATATTATTAAAAGTTAGTAAGATTTTAGTTCTTCCTGATAAAGGGCACCTTTATTGTAGTTATTAGGCATTAATATAACCAGAATTTTAGTTACTGAAATTATTAGACATTTTTATTTTACATGCATGCCATGGGCGATAAGGTCATTTTCAAAAAATCATAAAACATTTGAAGGGAAAAAATACGGGATGCGGTGTCTACCCACTTGTTAAGCATTATATGGGGTTCAAGTGAGCCAATTTTTAGATTTTAAAAAAATGTGTTTTTTGAGTAAAATCACTTCAAAAATCGCTAATTTTTGAAAATTTTCAAAATTTAAAATTTTATTTCCGAGACTGTATGCATCCAAGGATTATAATAAAATATGTTATGAAACTATCATATAAGGGCTTTAGACTGCCATCTCCGTTTAGTAAAAAAAAAACCTTTTTTTTCATGGAGAAAAAAAATCATAAAATCGGTAAAAATGCAGTTTTTTCGCGACAAAAATGATTTTTTTTCTTTATCAAAAACCTAACTAAACTTTCAAAAACGATGTCTGGAGGATATATGGGTCCTTATTTATTTTTAGAAAAATGAATTATTCAAATAGGTTAAATACTTTTGAAATAATGTCCATTTGAAATGGAGTGTTTTGCCGGTTTTTTCCAAAATGGCGGATTTTGTGCAGAATTTTAATAGGCTGTAACTGAAGAAAAAAAAAATTCTTGCAAAATCCTCTTGGGATATTTCATATGTCCCTTAGTTGTAACTACTGTATTTTTTTCAAAAAAATCGGTGATGGTGATATGACACTTTTCATACCTGCGTGCCTGATTTGAAATGGAATGACTCAGCTCATTAAAATTAATTCATTATATTAAAAAAAATTGTCTGTTTTTTCCCCTGTTGCCAAAAAATAATTTTAAAAACGAAAAAAGTACTTTAAAAAACAAATAAAAACAATAAAATTCAACTTCAAGACATAATTTTCATTGACGAAAAAAAAAAAGTCGTCTGCTCATATCCTACATAAGGAACTCCGAATTTCTCCGCCAAAAACTAAATACATACAGTGGCTCCCAAAAGTGTTCGTACACCTTGAAATTTTGCAGTAAAACCAAAATAACGTAAAACTGATTTCGAATAATAAGTTCATTTTTTAGCCTACATTCCCAGTAAAAGTCAGAAAAAGAAGAAAAAAGCATGAAAGAATGCTTAATTCGCAACTCCAACAAACTGGAGGGGGCGCTGCAGTCACTGTCTAATGGTGGATGAAAAAACTAAAACAAACGCACGCTGTAACGTATAAATTGCTTCTAAACTTAGGAAATGAGAGAAATTTTTGTTCGCATGCATGATTTTTTGTTCTTCCATTCATTTGAAAAGATTTTTCAAAGTCTTTTGGTTATTCTAACCCACGTAGAAAGAGATTAGAAATCAAAAAGTATCACGATCGTAAACAATTAATGCAAAACACACAGTAAGTTGTTCCGAAGCAGCCATTTTCACGATGTTGAATTCGGAATTCATAAATTTTTGGTTCGCTTCGAAAGCATTTTCATTTTGTACCGTTTTTGCTATACATTAGTACATATTATGTCCAGTTTCGTGACATTTCCGGCATTTGTTGACATTTTTGTCACATAGTGCACATACGTGACAGACTGTCAAGAGTAACATTTAACACTAGATAATTTATTTCTATGACTGTATGATTGGATATCAAAAGAAATCATCATGCATTTAATTCATTCGTCATGGAAATGATTTAACTGATATACGAAATCTTGTCAAGATACATTATTCTTTCACACAATTTTAAAACCATAACCCTATAAACAGATTTTTGGCGAAACTCTTCCACTGATAATGACAGCTTTTGCAGAACAATTAAGTTAAGTTGGCGCGATATTTTAGCGATAAAAATTCAAACTTTTATTTTTTATTGTTCAAATTCTTAACGTTCTTTCTGGTTTTTTCCATCTGTTCTACGATAAATATTTTCAAGAAAATTTATTCGCATTCGGAACTCCAGCGCTCGAATACGCTACCTTGCGGTGATTTAGAAAACTGCCGATGAAACTAAAACATTGCCACGTTGCGTTCCACGTGTGTCTGTTGACGTAAACACAGGCAGTTTGTTCTGAGTATTTATTAACGCAATCGATGAGTCTTAGTTTGCTTTCAGCTACAGAAATTAATTCGTCCTTTAGTAGTATTCTCGAGCTTCTCAAAATAATGTTAGTTTTCCTTATTTCCTTCTAAAATATGAGTTGATTGAAAATAGTGAAAGCGAAAACTGGATTAACAAACTTGGATAACGTTATTCAAGGTAAAAAATTTTATTGTTTTGTATGAATTTGTAAGAATATGAGTTTTTTTTAATCTTAAATTAATTTAACTAACCATCTTTTACAGCAGCATTTAGTTGGAATGGACGGTATGCAAAATATTTTCTTGAATATATTATCGCAGAACAAAATGAAAAATGTTTCACCGAGAAAGAATTTACTTTATTCCTTTTATTCTCAGCTGAAAGGTTTCGCCAAATTTGTTTAGGGTTATAGTTTTAGTATTGTGCGAGCAAAGTAGCCTTGGTGAGATTTCGCGTTTTTAGTTAAACCATTTTTAATTTTTATCATGAGTGGAATAAAATGGTAGTAAGATTACAGAATTCGATAAGTAAAAACAAATAATGGTCAATCAACTGAAAAGAAAACTACCACCATATATCCGTATGAATTCTGTAGATGATTTGCATAACTTGACATAATTAAATCGTAACAGAAATAAGAAAAATCGAAACAGAAAAATTTTAAATTAACCGATTCGGGAATTCGAGAGAAATAAATCAGCAACAAATGCAAAACAATAAGCGCTAGCCAAGCAAGACAAAGAAGTATCATCTTCTTTCGATAATAATTTGTAATGTCATATTGAATTTTCTAGCATTAATTGTTGTTCTTGTCAGGCCACAATTATTATTTAGTTTTATCAAGAATTGATAAATATCGAATTCAACATCGTGGAAATAGCTGCTTAGAACTACGAACTACGTAGTTTGCATTAATCTTTGACGTTTAGTAATGCTTCTTGGATTCTCATTTCTTTCTACGTGGGCCAGAATATCCACAAGACTTTGAAAATTAATTAAAAAAGAATAAAGCGAAAAATATCATACATACGAACAAAAATCACAACACTTTTAGCATTTTCTTCGTTACCACATGCGTTTGTTTTAGTTTTTAAGTCGGTAAGTTTGCAGTCGGACAGTGACTGCAGTGCCCCCTATAGTTCGTTGGAGTTGCGAATACTGTCCATTTCAGTTGGATGCTGTAGTAACAAAGGTTATTTAAATCATTTATGTGGAATTAGGTTAAGGAAAGGAGTAATTTTTCATCGAATTGAAAAACTGATATTTATTCAAATTCACTCAGAACAAGATAAATAAAATGTGCACTCACAGTTTATATCAGATATTTTTGATGTTACGCTCTTGCGGATGACGATTCCAAATGATGAATCACGCAAATATAAAAAAATACACATAACAAACTGTTTGTTTTGCCCAAAATGAACACGTGGAACGCAATGTTTTAGTTTTTTCGGCAGTTTTGTAAATATCCGCAAGGTAGCGTATTCGAGCTCTGGAGTTGGGAAGACATCTTAATAATGTCGCGAAAAACAAAAAAAATTTATATTAATTTGAATTTTTGGCATCTTTAATTCAAATTATGTTTTTCGCAATCACGAGCGTGTGTGTACGAATGCGTGTGTGTGTTTGTGTAGGCGCATGTGTGTGCGTGTTGTTTATGCAGTGCTGCGTGTGTACGCATGTGTGCAGGCGTTCGTGTATGTGTGTATGTATGTAGGCATATGTGTTTGTGTCTGTGCACAGGCATGAGTGTGTGTAGGCGTGTGTGTGTGTGGGATATGGATGCAACCTGGAGACTGTTTTTGCAAGAGGAGCAGCACCGTGAGGTCGGTCGATGCGACGCGACGGTGGTGCTGGCAGCGGGTGCTTGTGGGAAAATAAAATGATAGCACGCCAAAAACAGTCAAATGAGAACAATAAGCAATCATGATTGCTCAAAAAAAAATGAAAAATAAATGAAATAATTAAATAAATATCGAAAAATTAAAAATTGGAAAGTAGGGTATTGAGATGGGGAAAAAGGTCTGTCGGTCTGTCTGTCGGTCTGTCGGTCCGTCGGTCTGTCTGTCTGTCTGTCCCCCACCCCCCTAATAACTTTTGAAGGAATAGTCCGATTCGAACAAACTTATTTTTGTTCGAAAGATCTCGGCGAGGACACCTCATTCCCATATTTCACTTTTTGATTTGAACTATTTTTTGTTCAATTTTGAACAGTTCAAAAAAACTTAACTTTAGCGCCTACGGGGAAACTGAAAGTCAGTGTAGATTCCGTACTTGAAGGCGGATTTATTTCAAACAAATTTTGTAGGAAACAGCTCTTGAAGCCAAACTCCAGACTCCGATAATTTAGAGGCACTTGACTCCGACTCCGACTCCTGTGCCCGACAATTAATCGGACTCCGACTCCCCGACTTCGACTCTGACTTCGTAGCTTTGGCAAAAATTTATACACGGAGGGCAAATGACTGACTCCGATTCTTGGATATTCGTCCCCGATTTCTTTATCCCAAAAGGAGATTGACTCCGACTTCGCAGCTATGCTTTTCACTGTGAAATAATTATGATTGATATGACTTGTCTTTATTTTCACGCTAAAGTTTTAATTTAGGTATTCAGTTTTCGGCGAATAAACAGTCATTTATGTTTCTGCATAACGATATGCGCAGACGATTTTTTTTCTGACAATAAAAAGTATTTCTTTAAGTTGACACTTCATTGTTTTTATTTATTTTGGTAAGTGCATTAATTCATTAAAAAAATTATTTTTGGCAGCAGGGGAAAAAGAAACGATTTTTTTTTTTTTTTGATATGATGTATTTATTTTGATAAGTTTATTACTTTTAATTATTATTTTTTCGTTTTGAAAACTTTTGAAGAATTTTTTTAAAGGGAAAAAAGTGTATTAGCTGCTTTGTTTAAAAGGTGCTGCTTTTTTTTAACGCATTAATTTTTTTAGATGTGTGAGGAATAATTTATTCCTAGAAATTAGCATAAATATATATTGAAATAATTTGCGATTTTAGCTATTTTGAGAATATTGATCAGGTACTAGAAAGTAGTGTGGGTATACGGGAAACTAGGCTAGTATAGTACTAGACGGAACTTCTTGTTTTCACACCATTCCTATACCATTCTGAATAAAACCCAGTAGTTTTTTTTTTTTTTTCAAAATAGTGCCAGATTTTATTTTTGAATTTTGTCAAAAAACGATCATATGTGGTTTTTTTATTATTTTTGCATTGTAATGATACTGTAAAGTCATTTGCCCTTAATTTTTTTTGTTTATTTATTCTCTAATATTCTGCTTATTATTTTTAAAGGGCATGTATTTGTAGAAAACAACAAACACGATTCGAAATTTGATTTTTTCCCCTCACAGTAGCCATAAATTGATTTGAAATGTCTCTAAATTAGTTAATTTATATCATTCTATAGTGAAGTGCTTGATAAAATGCTTTAAAGACAAGAATCGGATCGAAAACAAGGTAAGAAAAGGTCAACTGGCAAAGTTAACAAAGCGTGATCGGCGATTTACAGTTCAAAAAAAATATGAAAAATACACATTTAAGCGCTGAAAAAGTTTCTGCAGAATTGAATGAAACATTTTACGTTTCATTTTCACCTAAAATTGTTCGCCAAGTTCTCTGATTAGCTGGATTAAAATTTTCCTCAGAAATTTTCTTTTTCGTGCGAAAAACAGTAAGCTTACGCTTTCCGTCGTAAAATCAATGATAAATAAGCTCAAAACGTGTTGAAACAACGTCTTACTTACAAATGGAAATATATTTAATATTGTTACGAATTCTGTAAATAGTAATTATTGTAGTAACATAACCTGTAAATAGTTTCCCGTAATGAATATACAACCCCTTAACATATGGCTAAAGTATACAACCCCCTATTCTTTTTTTTCTTATTTCATTCACTGATTTTATCAATGAAAGTGTAGTTGTAGAACGTTGTAGGCTTTTCTGGAATATTTGAGAGATTTCTTTCGGTGTATATAAGCCGTTAGCGATGGATAAACAGTTTAGTTTCGATTGAGAATTCGTTAGTGTATTGGCTCTGTTTATAGCGAGGCATTTCGCTGTGTTGTTTTCGTATTTGGAAGTAAATACGTGTGTAAACGTTGAGTTTACGGTGTTGTGTGATAATTGCTTAATTGCTGATGATTAATTTAGCAGTTGTTAACGATTTCTCCTGTACATAGTGTAAATAAAGCTCCTGTGTTTTTATCAAGAACTGTGTCTTCATTTCAAGAAAGTGGAAGTCGCACCGAATCCGTTACAAATTGGCGCCCAACGTGGGGTTTCTTCTGGACTTTCTTGGAGTAAGTGTGACTTTGGACATTTTTTTTTTCATAAAGACTGTTTGAATTTATAGACTTTGTTTTTATGGTGATTACTCGCGCAATGGATGACCAATTAAAACAACTTCTGGAAGCAATTAATGCTGCGAAAAGCGACTTGGCTGAAAGTTTGGCTGCTAATCAAGAACAATTAAAAAATGATATGGCGACTAATCAAGAACAATTAAAAAATGATATGGCGGCTAATCAAGAACAATTAAAAAGTGATTTGACTGCAAGTTTTACTGCAAATCAAGAACAATTAAAAAATGACATTGCGGCTAATCAAGAACAATTGAAAAGTGATTTAATGGTACTGAAAAATGATTTAGCTTCTAACCAAGAGGAGATTAAAAACGACCTTACTTCGGTAAAGACTGTGATGGAAAATAAATTTAATGAGATAGAGCATCGAGTTGATGCTTTTGATGAAAAATTTGAAACAGTAGAAAACCGTATCGCAACAGTTGAAAATCATGTGGATGAGAAAATTAAAAACTTGGAAAGGAGATTGGCGATCGCGGAAAGCAGCTCTGTACAGTTTGGCGCTCCCACATCGGTTGCTCGACCGTCCATTAAACTTGCCACATTTGATGGGAAAACTTCGTGGCAGGTTTACAAAACTCAATTCATGATAGTGGCGGAAGCGAACGGATGGGACTCTGCTACCAAGGCCTGTCATCTTGCAGCATCCCTGAGAGGTGACGCAGCGGACATTCTTCAGACCCTTCCGGACAGCCAGCGCCTGGACTTCGCCGCCCTCACATCTGCGTTGGAGCTTCGCTTCGGTGAGAAGTGCCAGAAAGATTTCAGCCGACTCCAGTTGAAGTCCCGTTTCCAGAAAACCGGGGAAACCCTGCAAGAGCTAGCGGCAGACATCGAGAGACTGTCTCATCTTGCTTTTTGCGACTGTCCTGCGGATGTTCGAGACAACCTGGCACTCAACTATTACATCGACGGGGTTCGAGATCCGGAAATCCAGAAAGCTCTACGGATGGCGGATGTCAAAGACCTGAATTCTGCTGTTGTGTATGCGATGAAGTTGGAGGCCGCCCAGCAAGCAACCCGTGTGGATCGCCATCCCATCCGAACTCTGGAATCTGATGAGTCTGATTCCAGATCGTCCCACCTCGCTGAACTCGAGAGACAACTCGGTGACTTGGCAAGACATCTGAGCAGCATAACAGCCCAAAAGAAACAAGAGCAGAAGTGCTGGAAATGCGGTAGTGAAGGACACCTGCGAAGGAGTTGTCCGGCTCGCCAAGCTACGCGAGGGAAGGAAATCACCACCACCAGAGCTCTGAAGATTTCCTCTTCTAGTAGTGGCAGTGATGGACTTTTCATTTACGCCCATGTAAATGGAAATCCTTGCAAACTGACTGTCGACACTGGAGCCAATGTGACAATCGTTAGGACAGATGTGGCTCGTGAATTTGGATTGAAACTGCTGTGGACATCGCCACGCGTAAGTCTCCAGACTGTGACAGGTGACAAAATCGAGATTGACGGTAAAGTGGACTTGGAAATAGTGTTTGGGAATGCCACCTACCATCATACGGCATTCGTCTCTAATATCACGGACCCCTTCATTCTCGGATTGGACTTTTTGCAGAAATATGACTTCACTCTCGACTTCAAGACTAATGAGCTGCACTCGATAAGAGAAGACATAGCCGTTTTCCCTGCAGAAAGTGATGTAAAATCCGCTCATCAAATAATAGCCCAAACAGATTTATCGATTCCCTCAAGGTCAGAATCATTAATACCTGGCTCCCTTGAAGAAAGCAATAGTTTTCGATTTGGACTCATTGAATCCCCCAACTTAAGCAATAACCCAAAAGGAGTGCTGGTAGCATCTACGCTTGTGGACCTTTCTAAAGATGTAATTCCTGTGCGAGTCGTCAACGTGAGTGAAAGGCCAAGGAATATCCGGAAAGGTGAAGTGTTGGCAACTTGTACTCCAGTAAACTGCATCATTAGAAGAATCAATTCCCCCGAGACTGTGTCTTCTGAGTCCTTGAAATCGAAGTTAATTGGGAGTGCGCCATTGTCGAAAGATCAAAGAACTGCTGCGGAACAATTGGTGGACGATTTCAAGCATCTGTTTTCATCTACATCGGAGGATGTTGGCCGTACGAATTTAACGCAGCATAGGATCTACACTGGAGAACACCCCCCTATTAAACAGCATCCAAGACGACTACCGTTCGCCAAGAAGGAAGAGGTTGAGACGCTCCTGAAAGAGATGCAGGAGAATGATGTCATCGAACCCTCGTCCAGTCCTTGGGCCTCTCCCATCGTCTTGGACCGAAAGAAAGATGGCTCCACCAGATTTTGTGTCGATTACCGGCGGCTGAATGAAATCACCAAGAAAGACAGTTACCCTCTTCCACGGATAGACGACACCTTGGACACTCTTTCCGGACACAAGTGGTTTTCTACTCTGGACTTGAAGAGCGGCTACTGGCAGGTTGAGATACACCCTGATGACCGAGAGAAGACAGCGTTTACAACTGGACAAGGCTTATGGCAGTTTAAAGTGATGCCCTTCGGCCTCTGCAATGCACCAGCTACGTTCGAGCGTCTTATGGAGACAGTGTTAAGAGGACTTTCCTACGAATCCTGTCTGGTCTACTTAGACGATATCATCATCGTGGGACGCAGTTTCGAAGAACATCTGGCAAATCTTAGGAAGGTGCTGCAAAAGCTTAAGGAAGCCAATCTGAAGTTAAGCCCGTCCAAATGTAATTTGTTCCGCCGGGAAGTGAACTACCTTGGTCACATCATCTCTTCGGAGGGTGTACAAACCGATCCAGAAAAGGTATCCGCGGTCAAGAGTTGGAGTCGTCCCGAAAACATCCATCAGCTGCGAAGTTTCCTGGGGCTCTGCACGTACTACAGGAAGTTTGTAAAGGGTTTTTCCAACATTGCACGACCTTTGCATCAGCTGACGGAGAGCAAGCAAAAGTTTGAATGGTCCAAAGATTGCGAAGATGCATTTCTACGACTGAAGGAGGCTTTAACATCAACGCCTATCCTCGCCTATCCTCAGCCTGAAAAATCCTTCATCCTGGACACTGATGCGAGCAACGAGGGCATCGGAGCTGTTTTATCCCAAGAAATTGACGGAAATGAACATGTCATCGCTTACTGGAGCAAATGCTTATCAAAGTCGGAGCGAAATTACTGCGTCACCAGAAAGGAGTTACTGGCCATAGTGAAAGCTGTAGAACACTTCCATCATTACCTCTACGGCCGAAAATTTCTGCTTCGGACAGATCATGCCTCGTTAACTTGGCTTTTGAACTTCAAGAATCCAGAAGGCCAGATAGCCAGGTGGATACAGCGGCTCCAGGAATATGACATGCATATCAAGCACCGAAAAGGGTTGTCTCACGGTAATGCTGACGCTTTATCAAGGAGACCCTGTCCTGAGAACTGCAATTATTGTTCCCGAATCGAGAAACAGTATGGAACGACTAGCCCTACTGCCTATCAGGTGACAGTGACTCCAACATCATCAGAACCTGATCCATGGAGTGACGACCAAGTTCGAAAAGATCAACTTGAAGACCCCGACATAAAACCAATTTTGGAGTTCATGGAAAGTGACAGTCGACGCCCTAGCTGGCAGGACGTTTCCATCTTCAGTCCTGCAACAAAAAGATACTGGGCTTTATGGAACTCACTCCATTTACGGAACGGCGTGCTACACCGGAAATGGGAATCTGACGACGGCAAGACATCTAGGTGGCAGTTACTACTTCCTCGATCCAGGATTTCAGATGTTCTGAAAGAAATACATAGTAGTGCGACTGGAGGACATTTTGGTGTCTTGAAAACTCTCAATAAAGTTCGGGAGCGCTTCTTCTGGAGCAAGGCGAAGGATGACGTGGAGAAGTGGTGCCATTCTTGTGACGCCTGTGCTGCTCGTAAAGGACCGAAGAAGAGAAGCAGAGGGAAGCTACATCTGTACAACGTTGGAGCTCCTTTCGAACGAATTGGGATCGACATCCTGGGTCCTCTACCAAGAACTGCTGATGGGAACAAATACATTCTTGTTTCCATCGACTACTTCACCAAATGGCCGGAAGCATATCCCATTCCAGATCAAGAGGCTACTACCGTAGCAGAGACTCTAGTCCAACATTGGATCTCGAGATACGGAACACCTTTGCAGATTCATTCCGATCAAGGGAGGAATTTCATCTCTGCTGTGTTTAAGGGCCTATGTCAAATTTTCGGAATTGAGAAAACTAGGACAACACCACTACACACACAATCGGACGGCATGGTGGAGAGATTTAACCGCACAATCCTGAATAATCTCTCACTTATGGTATCCAGAAATCAACAGGATTGGGACAAGAAGCTACCTTTGTTCCTGCTGGCCTACCGCAGTGCTGTCCACGAGACTACCGGATATGCCCCATCTCAGATGCTCTTCGGACGAGAGCTTCGGTTACCTTGTGATCTCGTCTTCGGTCGTCCTCCGGATGCGCCTTCATCGCCTGAGGAGTACATCCAGGATCTCCAGGCCCGGTTGGAAGACGTTCATAACTTCGCACGAGAGCGAATCAACATCGCGGCGGAGAAGATGAAGACCCGATACGACACAAGCTCTACTGGACATGAATTCAACGAAGGCGACAAGGTTTGGTTATGGAATCCCATCCGACGGAAAGGTCTTTCACCCAAATTGCAGTCGCATTGGGATGGACCCTACAAAGTCGTTAACCGACTAAATGACGTCGTAGTGAGGATCCAAAAATCACCTAATGCAAAACCTAGGGTTGTACATTATGATCGGTTAGCCCCATACTATGGCCATAGTTCATGAGTATTACGTAAACAACCATGGTTGATAACATAAAAGTTGTAGATAATTTTTGCTTTTAATGTTTAGTAATATTTCTTGTTATTATTGTGTTTTCTGTATCTGTTAGTTATTAATTAATGTGTATATTTGCAAACTTGTGATAGAAGTTTGGCACCCTTTCTGGGGATTGTACTGCCCGGGACGTGCAGTCCTTAGGAAGGGGGCAATGTTACGAATTCTGTAAATAGTAATTATTGTAGTAACATAACCTGTAAATAGTTTCCCGTAATGAATATACAACCCCTTAACATATGGCTAAAGTATACAACCCCCTATTCTTTTTTTTCTTATTTCAGTCACTGATTTTATCAATGAAAGTGTAGTTGTAGAACGTTGTAGGCTTTTCTGGAATATTTGAGAGATTTCTTTCGGTGTATATAAGCCGTTAGCGATGGATAAACAGTTTAGTTTCGATTGAGAATTCGTTAGTGTATTGGCTCTGTTTATAGCGAGGCATTTCGCTGTGTTGTTTTCGTATTTGGAAGTAAATACGTGTGTAAACGTTGAGTTTACGGTGTTGTGTGATAATTGCTTAATTGCTGATGATTAATTTAGCAGTTGTTAACGATTTCTCCTGTACATAGTGTAAATAAAGCTCCTGTGTTTTTATCAAGAACTGTGTCTTCATTTCAAGAAAGTGGAAGTCGCACCGAATCCGTTACAATATTTTGTGTTCAATTGTTGTAGAATTGTCAATAGAAGAAAAAATGAGGAATTGAATTTTAAGAATTCAGCTGGATCAGTTAATCAGGACGGTGAAGGTGTTCTTGTGTGAGGGTGTATAACAGCATCAGTACTTGGAAATTTGGAAATTTTTGGATGAAACAATGAATCATGCTGTTCATTTAAATATTTCAAAAAACAATTTTAAACTATTAGCCCAACATTTGACAATCGGAAACAACTTTGTTTTTTTTATCAAAATCACGATAAGAAGTACACATTTGCATTTGGTGCCTCAAAAATTGTCCTTAAACTTAGAAAAATCTTCTCAATCGCCAGATTTAAACTTAATGGAACATATTTGGAGATATCTGGTGGCTAGATTACGAAAATAGACCATTGAAACGAAAAGTGAACTGGAAACAGTAAGACTCGAAGTGCGGCTGAATACTTATTCAGAAATTGCATTTAAAAAAAAAAAAGAAAAAACAATGAAATCTATTCCCAGATGTTTAAAAGCTGTTGTTGATACTGTATGATATTCCATTAAATAATGATTTTGTAAAAAGTTAGATTATTTACTAATTTTTTGACATTTTTTCAAAGTGTACGAAGACTTTTGTGAGGTAAAATTTCCGGCACATTTTGGTTTTTGATTTTAAAAAAATTAAGTTTTAATGTTTTATTAATAGTTTTCATGTAGTTTTGTTAAAAATAGATCATAGACCTTATAATTAAATACCTATTCCGAAATATTAATTCTAACCAATGCATAAGTGCCTATTTCATTGAAAGTCGTAGGTGTACGAACACTTTTGGGAGCCACTATAAATTAAAACTTGAGAGTGAAAATAGAAACAAATCATATTAAAAATAATTATTTCATAATAAAAACCATGACTGCGGAGTCGTAGTCTGAGTCAATCTCATTTTTGGAGAAAAGAGTCAGATTCGAGGGTTGAAAGTTTTTAATTCATAGAATCGTAGTTGGAATCGGTGATTTGCCTTTAAAGTCCGCAACTCTATACTTTTTAAAATTCTTTGCCATCGTGGCTAAATGATTTTTAATGGTTACAAAAACAATTTTACATGTTCTTCAACTTTGTAAATTTTAGAAGTGTTAGACATCAACCTCATCTAGGTCCTAGATTGCTTCCAATTTATTTGCAGTTCTTTAATTTCCAATGTTCTAAGAAGTCTATGCTCAAAACAGAGTTATGCGTCGTAATCTTTACTAATAATAAAACTGAAAGTCTCTCTGTCCGGAGGATGTCTAGATGTCTGGATGTCTGTAGGATGTCTGTGACGCGCATAGCGTCTAAACCGTTCGGCCGATTTTCATGAAATTTGGCACAAAGTTAGTATGTAGCATGGGGGTGTGCACCTCGAAGCGATTTTTCGAAAAATCGATGTGGTTCT
Organism: Uloborus diversus; assembly: GCF_026930045.1. Lineage (NCBI taxonomy): Eukaryota > Metazoa > Arthropoda > Arachnida > Araneae > Uloboridae > Uloborus > Uloborus diversus. The sequence continues at coordinate 216,577,242 of NC_072731.1, read as the reverse complement.
TTTCTATTCCAATTTTAAGAAAAAAATTATCGTAGATGGACGAGTAAATTATGAAATTATCATAACGTGGAACCGTAACATGGGCACAAGCCAATTGGCGAGATACGAAATTATAATAACGTGGAACCGTAACAAGGGTACAAGCCAATTGGCGAGAAAATTCACCCTACATTATTTGTAAATATACAAACGAATCAAAAGACCTTTTAATTTTTCTATTACGGGCAAAGCCGTGCGGGTACCACTAGTATATATTAAATCTGTTTACGAAATTATCAATATTTTATTTAATAAACTGCTTCAGCTATCTCAACTAGCTTCAGTTTCAAATTTTGACTGTGCCCTCGTATTGAAGGGGAGAGGGAGGGGGCGCGTGAGCTCCCGTCAGTGTTCAAAAGGGGGCGCAGAGCCTAAAAGGTTGAGAACCTCTGATGTATGGTCTTTATGAAAAAAAATATTGCTCCACTAAAACAAAAATATTTTTTTAATAGCATTACCTAAAAGATAAATAAATACCTTTGTACTGAAAAGTAAAGCAAGAAATAACAACGTCAGAAAGCACAAATTGCAGATTATTGCAGACACGTGTTTCGACGTTACAAGGAACGCTTTTACCAATGCAAAAAGTAATAAGCTTATGGATGAAAAGATTTTTGTCGGATGTCTTTTCATCATTAAGCTCATTACTTTTTGCATTGGTAAAGGCGTTCCTTGTAACGCCGAAACACGTGTCTGCAGTAATCTGTAATATGTGCTTTTTGACGTTGTAATTTCTTACATTAAAATTACCTATACCCGCAGCATTATAAACTTACTTAAGCGTCCTTCCCTCACTAGTGAGGGAATGATGAATTCAAAAAATTGGATTCTAGTAGTCACGCCTAACTGGTATCTCACGACCAAACGGCACGACCTTGAGGGTCACAGATTTGGACAAAATTCTAGCTATAGGTCCATTTCCACTAGACATGAGCGCAAGTAAAGCGGTTTGACTGCATAGGCCGTAGTTTGGCTGCAACAAGGGTCCAAAGTAGCTAGTTTGGCCTCAGAAATGAAATGACGTTTCCATTGGAATTTCAGAGTTCGACACTATTTTCCATCTCCTATCACCTTTGGCATCTTTTTCTAATGTTTTTATTAGCAAGCGATAAATACTTTTGACTAACAGATGATTAATATAAAACGAAAATAATTAGTTTCATTTGCAAAAGGTAAATATCCTGTAACTATGTTATTTTGGCATTCAAGTTATTGAAATTAAAAGCATGTAATAGCCAATTTAAACTTGAGAACTGCTTATTAAAAATTAGTGTTCAGCGTAATTAATTCAAAGGTAAGCATGCGAACGGCTCATATTGCAGTAAAATATCAGAAAAAGCAATAAAAATGGTATATTTAAAGGAAACTCTATTGCATTTCTCGGTCCAAATTATCAACTTTGGACCCCCGTTGCAGCCGAATTAGGGCCCATGCAGTCAAGCCGCTTTACCTGGGTTCATACCTAGGGTGAACTGACATATATCTAGAGTTTTGTCCAAATCCGTGACCCTCAAGGTCGTGCCGTTTGGTAGTCAGTTTTTTCGCATACAAATATTCTCAAACCAGAAAGCAACTTACGATCATGCACTTCTCATGCATTATTTTGTTTTATTTTTGTATAAAAACAGATGTGAGGGAATGACGATGAAAAAAATCCTTCTTTGATTTTATTATACAGATTCCAAGTAATATTCATACAAATTAAAGACGCAAATATGTTGCAATATTTTTTCTGGATTTGCAGCTGTAAGTTATACACTTTTTCGCTGAAAAAAACTATTTTGTTGTGATTCTGGGAAGGAAATAGACTGTTGTGAAGGAATGACACCAATTGTTGGGAACAAACTTAAAAATAATTGTGTAAACTAATTTTAAATTAAAATTTAATATTAAATGCTTTTTACACTTAAATTACTCAATATTTTGAAATAAAACCTCAAAAATGTCAAATCATTGTTTGCTAGCTTAGAAATAATTTTGACTTAATTTTTATAAACAGTAGGAATAAGTGAGAGAATGACATTTGGGTACTTTAGACTTACATTAAGAACATTTAAAATAAATATAGAAATTTTACTTTAAATGATCTTGTTAAATTCTATCCTGAAAAGTATTTAGGCCGCTAAAAATATGTATCAGTCTTAAAACATTCGTTATTACAGGCATTTGAAAACACGTCATTCACTCCCGACCCAGAAGGCAAGAAACAGCTACAGGAAATCAATTTCAAGTGTGCCATCACCATTTGCCATCTTTTCTGATTCTCAATGGGTCCTTTCCAAAATTTCAAAAGCATTTTTTACTGAAAGAGCTTGTTTAAAAACATAGGATCTGACCATTCTTAAACAATTTGTTAAAGTTAACTATTTTTAAGAAAATGCCTAAATTGGTGCGCTTTCATTGTTTACTATTGCGCTTCATTGTTTTCATACCTTTGCCGATGACATCACAAATGATGAAATGCCATTCGCTGTTCCCATTCACAGAGCAAAATATTTAATTCGTATCTTTACTCACGAGTATTGGCAACGATATGATTGATAGCAAGCGTAGAGCCAGCATTGAATTCGCTTCGTGATTATCATAACATGGAAACGCGGTAGAAAGATGCACCGAAGTGCATCATTTGTGACGTCATCAAGACCACGCCTTGTTTGAAAAATTAGTTTTTTAACTTATTAAAAAATAACTGTTGGGAAAATGAAAGTCTTTTTCTGGGTCCATGTTTTTTTCCCCTTGTTATATCAAGTTCAGTGACTAAAAGTAACACTTTTGACTGAAGAAAACAACCCCATTAGCGCATTTCTTGCTATGTTTTTTTTTTTTTTTTTTTTTTTTGCATAGCATTTGAGAAAAGGTTAAATTTAACACTAGGTTTAAGCATGGCCCCACTTAATTCTTATAGGCCGTGACAATCGCTGAAACTCATGGCAACAAAGGATTCGCTACAGGTAACCTCTGTTTCTATTACGTTGTCATTGATTGGTGGCTACAGGTGTGCCATTCAGCACTTCTTGCGGTCAAAGTGGGCAACGTCCAATCAAAAATAAACAAACTTTGAAAAGTTGACATTGATTGGTGGATGCATGAGCTGCATCGGTATAACATAGAAAAGTCATAAATTGTCAAGGCCCATTAATCGTCCGCGCCCTCTAGCGTGGTCGTGGTTTAAGGCTATTATTGGCCATTATACTGAGTCATTTTGTTTAAGCTTTCATCTTTTTTTTTTGCGTTAAATATTATTTTTAAATAAAGACTTTTTTAACCCCTAATCTCAATTCTATTGGAAAAATAAAAAAATAATTTAGATTAGGAAATTGTAAAACAGTATAACCATTCTGAAAGAACTTTTATCCCATTTAAACGGGATTCAATCAATTTTCACAGTAACTTGATCTCAAAATATCATCAATTTTGTTTTGAGTTCTATCTGAAATACAAGGCTAACACAAGTAGTATATGAGGAATTTTTTTTTTAGAATGGTATCATTGCAGAGTAACTATAATGTAATTTAAAGTACTATTTCAAAGAAAAGGGAAAACCAATTTCACTTAAATCAAAACTTTTAACTTCAATACAGATTTAATCTTCTTGCATGTCCATTCGGTGACATTGGAAGAATTTCAGGGCTCTGTTTTTGTTGCAATTTGATTTTTCAATTTTAAGTTCCTAAGATTATCTTTCTCCTATTCATTCCTTAAAACGTTTGCAGATAAGACTCACTAAAAAAGCTATATTCGTTTCAAAACATACTATATTTATTAGTGCTAAGAGATTATTTTTAAATGAAGGAAGTAATAGTGATTATTACTTCTTTCTTTGAGGTTATTCTTTCAAATTTTTGCAGTACGGTATCAGAACTTACACAGTTAAATGCTCGAAGCTCATTTATTAATGTTCTTACACTGATTCAGTCATAAGTTTTTACATTATTTTATTTTCTTTAAAAAAGGTTTGCAAAGGTTGGGACCAAAGAAGATGGTTTTGAGCAACAATAACCTTCCTAAAAATGTTATGTCTCTCATCCTCATATGTATATAATAGATAAGGACCAGGGACATTAACAGAAATTTTGAGGCCAATCACAAATGACTTTTCCGGACCCCCTCCATATTGTTTACCTTTATATTTCACGCCTAGTTTTAAAAATATTAGGCCCCCTTTAGACTCAGGCCCGGGTGTCCTTTCTCCCCTCCCCCCCCCCTGTGCCCGCCCTCTGCGAATACCGCTAAATATACAAGCCGATGCATCAGCTTAAGGTCAGCCATTTTTGATCGGAGCGCGTGTTTAAATGCTTGTCTTTTCAGGCAAGTTATCGCGTTGGGAGATGTTTCACTGCGAACAATTTTAAGCTTCACGTGAATTCTTTATGAAATAAAATATTATTTTTGGCCAATTTGGCGAAACCCGAAACGTAACTTCGGTAACCCTAGCTTCCCAACAATGAAAAATCCGATCCAAAAGGGTTAAATTTAAGCTGATGCGTCAACCTGTATATACAGGTAGAGCCACTATATATACAGTCCGACGCATCAGCTTACGTTTTGCTATTTTGGATCGGATTTTTCATTGTTGCTGAGATAAGGTTACCTCAGCAAAATTTCGGGTTTTGCCAAATTGGTTAAAAATTATATTTTATTTAATAAACAATCCACGAGCCGCTAATAATGGTTCGCAGTGAAAAATCGCCAAAAGCGAAAAGACAACCACTCGAACACGCAATCCGATCCAAAATGGCTGATCTTAAGCTGATGCGTATATATAGCGGCCTTAGTAAAAGTAGTCCGCAATGAACGCTATCAACTGGAGTTTAGGATTAAACCACTGGAGTTATGGTTAAAATTTTCAATTATCAAAATATCATCAAACAGGCAATTGATTTGTTCAAATGTAGAAGCAATTTTCACCCGTCATACCTTGATGGGAGGTTTTCTTAGTACTTTAAATATTTACTGGAGATCACAAATTTGATTGTATTTTTTTTTTTTAACTCAATAAAAAGTATGTTAGCAACGTTCACTAAAAGATTCCTAAGTACCATTCAAGCTGCAAGGGAGAAAACTTATCTCTTCTAACCTTTTCAACTGACAAATAACTTATTACGATGTCACGAAATAATTATAACGCCTATCTTAAAATACCAATGAGTTTAATTAACAAAAAATAAAATATTGATAGCTGAAAATCTATTTCTGAATTAATACTCATTCACAGAATATAATTATTCTTGAAAATACAGGAAATCTTTTAATCAGACATCAATAATCAAGATTTAAAATGAAGTATGTCAAGATCCCGCTCGGAAATTTATTGATATAATATATCTTTCAAACTAATACTTTCAGAAAATATTATGATATTTGTCGATTTCGATGGAAGAAATCTATAGTTATAATTAACTTGGAATGTGATGTCTCTAAATATGATGTGAACCGTAATTGATACGTAATTAAAACGGGTAATGTTCCGTTGAATACTGCGGAAACTTAGTAATTAAAAAGTTTCTGAATTCCTTTTGGAAATATAAATCATTCGAACGTGGTTAAGTCCCCTGCAATCTTATTAAACTGTATCCAACGTATTAAATTAATTTTATTGAATTCGTTTACTCTCTTTTATTTCCTTTCAATTCACTCAACACTTTTATTTTCTTAATTGTGTATTTAATCAAACTTCCTACAATGTTCACTAAATAACAGGGCTACGGAGTCTGGCTATCAGTCGGAGGCTTTAAAATTTTAGGAGCCTAAATCGGCAATTTCCTCTCCTAGTCTATAACACCGCCAGAGTTGTTTATATGGAGTGAAAGTAGGAATGGTTTTGGGGCAAACGAGCTGGAGTTAGATGCTTTGAAATTCCACGAGTCAGAGCCAATAATTTTCTCTCCAAGTTTATTAATCTGCCTGAGCGGTGGAGTTGAGGTAGAAGCAGGAATGATTTTGGGGTAAAAGAGTTGGAAGCAGAGACTTTAAAATTCCAGGAGTCGGAGTCGGAAATTTTCTCTCAAGTCTATAATTCTGCCAGAGCTATGGAAGTGGAGACAAAGTAGGAATGATTTGGAGTCGGTGGCTTTAAAACTCCAGAAGTTGGAGTCGATAATTTTCTCCCCGAGTCTCTAACTCTGACAGAGCGGTTGTTTGGTTGTTGTCAGTGGAGTTGGTGTCAAAGTAGGGATGACTTTGGAGTAGTAAAGGAGCTGGAGTACTGGATCTTGGTTGGCCAAACTACCCGACTCCGCAGCCCTGCTGACTAGATAAAGAGAGAAGTTGTTGTAATGATGCGCTTTAAATTTTTAATGCTTTTCCGACCGTCTTGCCTAGTGGTCAGAGAAATCTGGCTCCGGATGGGGAGGCCCTAGATTTAAATCCGGGCTCGGGCATGGATGTACTTTCTCTCTCCCGTCCTTGTCCTTTCTTTGTGTGAATGTGTTGTTACACTGTGAGTGCTAAAAGTATTCAAATGTAACAATTGTATTTGTACAGATGAAGTACATAGTCAAAAAAAGAGCAATATTTGGTAATGGGACATTAATATAATTAATGGGAAAAATAACTCTTAACTCCAAGTCTTGTTTCTTAGTATTAAATCTTTTTGTCTCTAGTTCCTTACTTTTGTATCTTCAGTGCAGGCTTTGTTGGGTACACTGTTAAAAATTCAGGAAGATTTTCTGGTAATTGTTACTGTAAAATTGCATCGCCGACGCATCGCTGATTTTTACGGTAATTTATACCGGAGAAATAAGCGATCCCAGCGCCAACTAGTTGCTGTGGCCTACCGAGGAAACCGTAAAATTTTACAGTAACGTTTGATTTTTACGGTAATAGTTACTGGCAACATGGATGCCAGTAACAATTACCGTAAATTTTCCGGAAAATTTTTAACAGTGTATACATTTCAAAAAATAAAAACGTAATAAGTTTACAGAAACTTTAGTTATGTAGGTTTGCCTTTTTATTAAGGTTTAATTTTCCTCTATAAAAAAAATGTCCAAAATTGGGATGTTAGATACATACATAGTTTAACGTCAAATATTGTTAAAATTGTATCCAGAAGAAAACAGAATGGATTTAGACGCATGAGGTTAAAAATACTTTTGGGAAAAAAAACATTAGAATTTTTCAATCTGACTCGAGCAAATACGAAACATACCTGCAACACACAATATAAAAATCGTGCAATATAAATGAAATATATTTTGAAATAAGAATGGCAATTTTTACAGAACTATGTTTGCTTAGGCTAAGTTATCATCTTATTTCCTTTGACAATTCAGCATCTAGTAGAAAAGGAACAATTCCGAATACGAAAATTGAATACCAGAAAGATCGTCGGTGAAAATAGAAACGAAGGTAAGATGACATAAAAGGCAGTTATGGCAGTACGGATAGCACACAAAGAAAATATTAAAAAACATAAGACAGAGAATAAAGGGATTTGACAGGATGAACACTAAAAGGTTGTGACACGCTAATTGGTAAACAACAAATCGAATCTTCTAAGAGCAGATGTATAAGACATAAGTGCCGAAAAGAAAAGAGATTTTCTCTGAAAAAAAGCAGCCCAACCCTGTCAGGAAGGGAGGAGAGATATGAGTCTAGAATCCATTTTATAGTTTCATTGTTTACTTGTACTTCATACGCAATTCATGAGAGCAACAAATTTAGTTATTGAGAATAGAAAACTTAAGCTTTTTTTAACTGTATATCATTAGATCAATCGAGAAGAATAATTTATTATTACGTCATAATACTTAGTCCATGATGTCTGTGGCTCTGAAGAAATAATGCACAAAATAGGAAGCACCTGCTTCGCTGTGGCGTACGTCATGGACTCTCAGAGTATCAAGGAAGTCAAGATATTGGAAAGCAAGACAGACTTTAAATGGCTTCTTATGGCATGTGTGTACTGTGTGAGACGGACTTCCACAAAAAATTACGGTACAGTTAGAAAAGCGTAGCAGCGCACCTCAAATAACAAGCCTAACTGGCACAGGAGAATATCAACAACAACTTTCTAATATTTATTTTCTCCTATGGGAAAAAAAACACATGATGTATAATTCATAATTATATATGTTATTAGTATATCACTATACAGAGTGATTATAACTAAAGTTCCGATTTTAAAACGTTAATTTAAAAACTACTTTTAATAGCGACTTGATATTTTAGCAGAATTGTCGTGATTCCATGAACATTTGTTTGGCAGAGAAAAGATATTCGTTTTGAAATTTTCGTATAGATAGCGATGTCAGAGTTCATATTGTTGCGGAGATATGCAATTATTAAGATGCAACATGCACACCGCAAACATAGCTGTCATAAAACGGAGGTGTGAAAAATCTCATATGTTGTTAAAATGTGTTGTTTTACGCTTCCAACTAGTTACGGAATAAGTTGAAGTCCATATTGTAAACTTATGCATAAATCATCCGTTTAGAGTTTGCTTTAATAGGCTCTTTTTTTTTTTTTTTTTTTTTTTTTTTTTTTGCTTACTACAATCATTGTTTTCTCTGCAAAGTAATACGTTTTTTGTCAATTGAATAAGTTTTTCGTAAACTCTAAGAATCTATTATTTTCTTTCGATTAACAATATTTTCGTGTTTACGGAATATCGTTAGGAAAAAATTCCTCCTTCCCCCTAAATTCCCCTGATAACGCCATCTATCTGTATATTTTGAAACTATTATTTTTTCTTTTTCATAAAAGTTCCATGTCTTCACGTGCTCTGATGAAAAAGTCATTCTGACGAACAGCTTTTAAATTAGAGCACGTTTACGTCTAAACTTTCATTATGTTAAGTAATGCTTTGAATTATGGAATCCATACAGTAAATCCAATTTTTACAATTGAAAAAAAAATGTCTGAATAACAACTGCAAATGACGAACAACGTGCAACAGCAATAAATAAGGATCCAAGGAAACTTTTTCCAAGGCATTGCTTAGACACTTAATGGCTCATGTAGAAAAAATCATATGTTAACTGCATTCTTATTAAACTAGAAAATCGCCCGTCAAGTGAACGGGTGAAAATTGTATCAATATTTGAACGAAGCAATTGCCTGTTTGGTGATATTTTGATAGTTGAAATTTTAACCCTAACTCCAGTGGATTAACCCTAAACTCTAGCAGATAGAGTTCATTGTTGACTCTTTTGGTTTCTTCATTCTTCTACAATGAGTCTTACCAGTAAAACAGTTAAGTCACCGGATCGAGTTCAGCCTTGTCACAATAAAGCATTTAACTGCATGTCAAACATCACAATAAAATATTATCAAATTATCCTGCCGTGGCACGAGTTTCATTGCCGGTGACGACAGGAGCGTTACTCAATCATTCGCTACTATATATGCATCAGGATTACTGCGCTTAAACTTTCTGATAAATTATATTACAGAGTCAAGGGACCTTTCTTCTTTAGCAAGTTGTTCCGCACCGTATTTTCTCCCACTTAGGTTTTAATTAAACAAGTATTAACTATAGAAATAATAGTTTAGTGGTAGAAGCATAGCTTGTTGCACTCCATGAAAAAACCGATTACTGGTTTTTAACTCAGCTATTAACCATCCTGCTTTAAACTTGTTGAATTTATTCTCTGTCAAGAGGCCAGCAAAAAAATGAAGTTTTTTTTTTTTTTTTCAAAACTATTTTGCACTGGTGGTCCTTGCACGGCTTTGCCCGTAGTAGAAAATTAAAAGGTCATTTGGTCCGCCTGTATATTTACGAATAATGCATGATGAATTTCTCGCCAATTTGCTATGTTAATTTGCGCGCCCACATTATGATAATTTTCTATAAAATATTCTTAAAATTGGAATAGAAAAAGAACAACATCGAATTTTCGGAAAATCTCTTCGAAGTGCACACCCCCATGTTACAAACTAATTTTGGGCCAAATTTCATGGAAATCCGCCTGAATGGTCTAGGAGCTATGCGCGTCACAGAGATTCAGACATCCAGACATCGAGGCATTGAAACATCCAGAGATCTAGATTTTCAACTTTATTATTAGTAAAGATAAATTTTAATTTGAACATTATTGCAAACTCTTGGATGGTATTCTTGTTTCAAGGATCTGTTACTTCATACATGCAACTCAATAGTGCTTTCCTATGCTCTTATGAAACTAATGTAGACCTGAATTCCTAATTGAAACATTTCTTACTTTTGAAAGATCAATTAATATTCAGTTATCAATCTACCATATTTAAATGCGATTAAATAATTAAAATATAAAACGGTCTGTTTGTCAAGGTTTGTGAGACTAGTATTTACAAAAAAGCTGATTCCAAAGAAATAAATTTTGCGATACGCCTATCATATTTCCCTTTTCCTATTTAGGACAGCAGTAATGTATATTTATCGTACACAGGATAAACTGGGGCTAGTTAACCTGCTTTTCTTACGAAAAATTAAAGTAAACATTATGAAAAAATGTAGTGCTAAAACTTCAGCGTTCCTTCAGGCTCAAGTTTTCATTATAAAATTTGAAAATATTGACTACAAGTATTAAGAAGATATTACAGTGCTGGTAAAAAAAAATGCATCATCCTCGCATTTTCACAGCAGTGTGCTTATGTGAGAAGTTTTGGTCGACCGATTAACGATGAATGTATGTGAAATTCTACAAAACTTATGAAATAAACATTTAACAGCAGGAATCCGATAACTGTTTACGCAGATCGGGGCTATTTCCGGGTCAAGGCTGACCGCTGACCCCATGCTCATTTTTCCATTTCTGAATCTCCGTGTTAGCTTAGAGGAAAAAAAAATTACTTAACCCCATGTCAATTTAAGTCTAATGGCAGGATAAAGGTTTTTAAATTGTTACTTACCAGTTTTGCACTTTGGCACGGAACCATAATCATCCTGGAAAATGACGTTCGGAACTGAAGTAAAGTGATCCCGGATGGTAGGAAGCGATTTCTCCTCCCAAATGTCAATATACACGTGAGCGTTTACTGTTCCTTGCACTAAGTGAAGCCCACCAACTCCTTGATCAGAAATACATCCTCAAATCATCTGGGATATGGGATGCTTGACTGTGTGTTGAATGCAGTCGGGATGATATTCCTCTACTTTGCGGCGCGGGTGATGGAAGTTTTTTTACCACCACTGTAGTAAAGATTGACATGGATAAACTTGGGCATGTTGGTTCACGTCATTTATTTAATATTTTGATTCCGTAAAAGTTGAAGAAATGGACAAACCTTGGTCAAATCCAATGCTTAATTTGGCAATATGAAAAAATATTGTTTCGTAAACAAAAATAGCCTTTATAAGTGGCGAAAGCAAATCGTGGTTTGTTGATTTAACCCTCTCCCCCCCCCCTCCTTTTGGAATTCGAGCTTACCTCATAAATTCAAAAAATTTCTAGGTTTTAATATATTTATTAAAGTATAGTATTGCAGAAGGTCTTAGTAATAGGGGGTAGAGGGGGGCATTTTTCTCGGATGGAAGCACTGCAATTCTAATATATTTTTTATTTATGTATTTTTTTTTAATATAACTGACTTAAAATCTCGAAAACATTACAAAAAAAAAGCCTAAAATTGGAGTTTTAAGACCTAAAATTTGAAAACGTTATCAGAAACGGCCCCCAAACCACCCCTCTTCCTAACAACACCAGTAACTGTCTACAAGTCACGTTAAGAGAGACAATTTCGAACGAGAGCAGGGAATGCTTCCCTTAAACTCCATACCTGCCTTTTCGTTACATAGATGACCAATACAATCGCGTCTTTAAGTCTTCAATATGAAAAAAAGTCCGGAGAAGGCACCTCAGTTTCCACTGATTCAAACATCACCAAAGTTCCATTAAAAGTGCGGTTTTAAAGATATAATTTTGAAAATTGCTGGAGTTATTCTTTGAGGCTTCAATTTCGAAACCTTTTCAGTAGTGAGCTTCTGAACATCTCTTGCTCGTAATCATCTAGAAGTACGTTTTTAAAATTACGATTTTGAGAAATTGCCAAGGATAATTTTTTGAACTTATTTCTTCCCGCAGTTTAACCAAGGATGTTCTACAGTTGCGATTTTAAAACTTAAATTTGGAAAATTTTCTAAGAGAGATTCCCTAAATCCCTTCAAACATCGGTGAAAATGTCTAAAATTGCGTTTGAGAAACCAGTGCCCACCACCTGATTCCGAAGTTTTACGTAAAACCTATATTTAAAATTAGGTTAAAATTTCAAATGTAAAAGTATAATTAAACTTATTGTCCTTGTTACTTTGTGCTAAATGTATAATAAGTAGAAAAATAGCAAAAACCAGGCCCACATATTCGTAAATACATGCCCTTCTGAAAGCCAGGAGACGATGGCCCCCTTCTGAACGGACCCCTATATGACGGACATGATTATAAGGCTTAATAAACAAACTGAACTTAATAAAGGAGGGAAAAAATGGTAATCCACGGACTCTTTGATGAATAGTTTGCGTTATAACAGTTTAAATATATCAAAGCCAAAACCATTTGACAAGGCAAAAACAGTTCAGAATATCGATTTTGTAGCTGTACAAATTTACTTTTTAAAGTAATTAGGCCAAACTTTCTTTCTTCCTATGCATAAAGTAAAAATTTGCCTTTTTTTGAAAAAATCCTAAAATACGTAATCACTCATTTTCTCCCAGACACTGCAACAAACGTATATTTTTAATAAATTCAATGCGAGTAGAACAAAAATCTAGACAGTCTACTTTAATAAGACACATAATAAATGTTTGAGCAATCAATTTTGAAACAGTACCTAATCCCTGCGTGGGATGTGTCGAGGAATTGTTTGCTTCTTCTTGTTCTGCGCTACACTTTTGAGAATTGTATCTGAATTTTATCATGTTTTGTAAGGGCAAATATGTAGCTGTCTTCCATGTTGCTTGAAAGGGATCTTTTTCTTGTGTCCGTTAGTATTTTTGCTCATCAATAATTCTGTTTGCTGTCTCATGGGGCAATTCTTTTCAAGCACTTCTCTTTTATACTCATCCCACTTTGAGCAATCAATATTTAATGTGTGTTGTCAGAGTTTTTTAAACGACGTCGTAATTAAAGTTAACGTATCTTCTCAGAGTTCAGCTTTTGTAAATGGAAATTAAAGATAATGTTAATACAATTTGGCTATTTGGGATAAAAGTCGCTATTGTGAGTCGATGTATATCGGATGACATCTCATTTGTCCTTTTGATGCTATAATTGTCATTATTGTTAAATGAAAATGCGTCAAACGTGTCTTTCATAATGCTCTTTCACTAATTAGTTTAAAAGAGTTTTAAGTTTAGAAAGAACACGAGCAATTACAATGGATAAAGCTTTGGCTTATAATGTCTTACAAATGGGAAAACTGAATTTTAGAATATCGTCAACAAAGGATAACGTAGTAGCTCTATTTGTAAAACAATTATAAAGTCCCCTAAAGCAAGAACTTAATTTTGTACGCTTTTTGGAAATTAAACAATACATTACCGTCAGTAATACTTTTTTCTTGTTATTTCGGCTGTTATATAACTGTACCTGTTTTATTAGGCCGTGGACCAACTGTTTCAAGTCTTTCTCTTCAAACACTTGATCGACTCTCTCATTAGTGATTATATTCCTTACAACAGCTGAGTTACACTACTGTGCGCAGGTAAACGGCAGTGTCTGCAGTAATGAGTTTTCGAGATAGTTGAAGAAATGCGTTTCAGATTAAATACTAAGAAGAAGGAAATGAGGAAATAAGACATTTTTTTTCTCCAGCGGAAACTAAATAAGCAAGCTTCTACAATAAAGTTAACATACAACAGATGATAAAATGCAAAAAAATACGAAAAATGAAAAATTTGCATTTCGCCACCACGCACCAGTTATAAAGGGTTTTTTTTTTAGAGGTATAGAACTTTAAGTTGGCAACACTGTTTGATATGTGTGCCATTTTGATAGCTGTCACTTGTTTTGCGTTCAGTTCCGTTTGCCATTTCATCATGAATAGACAACAAGACGGTGCAACATGCCACACAGCGGGTGTCACAATTGATTTATTGAAAGAAACTTTCGGTGAACGAATAATTTCGCGTAATAGACCCGTGAATTGGCCTGCAAGATCATGCGATTTAACAGCGCTGGACTACTTTTTGTGGGGCTATGTGGAGTCTCTGGTCTGCACCGATAAGCCACAGACGGTTGACGCCCTGGAAGAGAACATTCGCCACCTTATTACTGACATACGGCCTCTATTGCTGCAAAAAGTGAGAAGATTGGACTTTCCAATTGCACTTTCTCCGAGCCAGCCGAGGTAGCCATCTGCCAGAAATCATATTTAAATAAAAATGGCAAGGAATCATCTTTCGATCAAAGTAACATTCATGGCAATTAACAACATTTAACTGCGTTTTATTTGAACCTAAAGTTCTCTACCTCTAAAAAAACACCGCTTATAAGCTAGATTTGAGCGAGTGTTGTGCAACTTTGAGTTGTGTCACTTCTTTTGCCAGTGTACCCCCCAATATATGGTCGTTAGTTCTATAACATCACCAAAGATAATCTAAAACAGTGGTTCCCAACCGGTGGTTCGCGAACCCCTGGGGGTTCGCGAGAGGTTTTCAAGGTGTTCGTGAAAAAAATATTGTAATGCCGGAGTTTTAACATGCCTGTTTCTATGTTATCTATTTTTCTATGCTTCCGATAAAGTCTCAAGTTCAAGCGTTTTCAAGCAAATTGTGCTTCTTTTTTTATTATTCATTTGTCTCTCGCACAATCGATACTCTTATCATTAAAATATTTACGTACTTCCTGAGATATTTTACGTTTAAATAATTTAGTCTGTCTTTGCAAAGCGCCGGTTTTAGCGCTTCCATTGAGAATGATAGCCCTGAAGCCATGCTGAAAAAGCTCTACTTATGAATACAATGTCTTCTGATGAAATAATTTGAAAGCGTTCGTTTCCTCAGAAGCTTTTGATCGGAAAGATTGATGAAACTTAATGGAAGCATTACATAAAGCATATACCAGCGTCTAAAACATTTTTATGTTTAGTTTCTTTACCATTAATTTGAATCCGAAGAACTATCGCTCTGCTCTTGCGTTGAGTCAAAAATGCATAGAAGTGAAATCACGCTATTTTATGTTTCTAAAATTTTCACACTACATATTCTACAATTTACTTCGAGCTTTATTATCGAAAAAGGGAAAGAATAGCGAGCAATCCAAAAATACTACAGGAAGTATCAAAAATTAATTACTCTAAAAAGTTTTCGTTTGTGAAAGTTTTACAGTGTGAAGTTTAGGCAGTTAAAAAAAACAGCAGAATTTAACCATGCAACTTAATTTGCGCTCTTTGTACATAAGGAATTTATGAAATTTGAAAAAAATGTCTTTTGTATTAAGTGAATAAAAAAAATATTTGTTTTGTTAAAAATTACCTTTTGTGTAACAATAAGAGTAAATGCGTATTTTGAACATACATGCTTCTATTATTTTCAATATATGCATTTTACTCCGAACTTATAGCATAATTACAAGAAAATTCTTAAGCAATATAACGATTAATGCGCGCAATATATCTTTATCAAACAGCTAGGCTCGTAGTCATTTTCAAGAAGAATTAAACCTACAGATCTTTCTTATTTTACTGTTACAAAAAAGTTCCTTTATCTGAGACAGTTTCCAGAAAGGAATTTTAAAAATCATTTTTTGTTTGGCTTCTGATTTAATGATAGATTGATGATGATAATAATGATCTGATCAATAGAGATAGATGTACCTTTGTGTCTGAAAAATTTCAGCCAAACTCTCTCTCTCTCTCTCTCTCTCTCTTTCTCTCTTTGGCCTCTTTGTTCCACAAATACCTCATTTTCATTTTTTTAAAGCTGATTGAAGCTCAACGCAGTACAATCAGTTTTTTTTTTTTTTTTTTTTGGGCTAGGGAGGGATTCGTTTTGCATTCTTTTTTTTTAGCAATCATTTTAGTCCGTAGCAATTTTTGAAATTTTATGTTTTGCAATTATGTTTTCACTCTTGTTGTAAACTATGCAGCAACATCAAATTGAAAAAAATCTCCCAAATTTTATTGTCGATGTGTGTGTGTGTGTGCACGCACGCGTTCATTTTTTCTTTTTTTTTTTTTTTTCTCTCTTTTTTTTTTTTTTTGTTACGACTTTGAAAGTTTGCCTGGGGTACTTCCTTTTAAACCTATTCCTTCCAGGGGTGATTGTGAGTTCATCAAAAATACCTGAAAGATTTAAAGCGAGAACGGGGGGGGGGGGGCAATCTATGGGCCCTATTTCTTAAGTGCACCTTTGCCATAGTATTAAATAGTTCTGAGTCAAAATATTGTGTGTACATTTGATTAAATTTTTAATGGGTTACAAAGTTACTTTTGAGCTGGTGAAAATTATCAACATTGACAAATTATCTTGACATTTGTACATCTTAAGGGATAGGTGTCCATCTTAAGGCTCTTACAGGTATATTTGATGAGTATTATAAAATTAAAAGAAATTGCGGAGGTAGGGAGATAAAAGCACAAAAAAAAACATAATTCCGGTATTTTTGGACATAAAAATACCGGAAATACGTCCGAAAATACCGGAAATTCGGTAAAATACCGGAACACAATCACCCCTGTCCTTCTCTTAAATGCACCGAAAATGTTCTACTTTCGCGTTTTTAAGACTTAAGGTTGGAAAATTTTCTGAGTGAGCGCCCTTAAACTCATCTAAAATCTCTAAAAATGTCTAAAATTGCGTTTTTAGAAATAGTTAAGGAAAAGTTCCTGGGGAGAATCACCCGATCACTCATTTCCTTACCACTGACTCACGTAACGTATGCTCATATCAAAAACTTCTTTCATAATATGAATCAATAAATAAAACACACCCACTCTTAATCACACGATCAAACGGAAAAATGTATCCTTATTCGTTCAGGCATTAAATTGTAAACATTTAACTTTTTATCCACTATCCCATAATTCAAGTCGCCAGAAAAGCATGTGACCTATGTTAGTGTATAGGATTAACATGTCTGAAAGTCATTCATTTGCATCTTTTAATAACGGATGCCCCAAGTCTTCCTCTGGAAAACTTTTTCCCTCTCGTTAACGAAACTAATTATAGGCACTTAATTAACCCGGCAGCTACTTTTCATTCAGGTTATGTAAGGAGCAATTTGCATAAAGATGTTTTTCAAGCAACTATTTTTTACATTTGCCGGGTTCTCAGTGTTTCTAATAATGAGCCTTATAATTCAAGCGAGTAAAAAGAAATCAATTTATCATCTAAGGTATTCTCCAAATGAAGTGCCATTAGTTTTTCTTAATTTATTTCGTACTTACCACCGGAGAATATATATTTATGTTAAAGATTAGAATGTTTCCTTTCTATGTGGAGAAAAATTTATGAATTAGCAGTATCAATTTTAATTAACTTGGGTTTGTATGACAGCTTTATAAAAGTTATTAAAAATGTAATTATGTTACGTCAACTTTTTTATAACTTAATATAACACTTATTGAATTAAAACCTATTAAATTTTAAGTTACTTAAATAAAATAATTTTCAATTCTTAGTTTTAGCCACCTAAAGAGTAATATTGATTAACGAGTTGATAATTATGAAACATGAATATGGTTTCAGAAAAAAAAATAAAGAAACTCACTAGCTGCCTTTGCCCGAATAAGTGTATCAAAGTAGTAAATATAATGTTCTGCTAAGGATGCTGCTAGAGTAATTGTAACGAAATCAAAGTTTCTGCTGAATTTTAAGTGATACATTTTTTAATCATTATTTTAAATATTTTTCCAAAATAATAAATAAGTAAATAGGTATTTCTGTTGTGTTTATACTCTTGTATTTGCCTTTGTTTTTACGTAATTTTTATTTTTTCTAGGTTTTATACTACGCGCGTCATATCATATGCATAAATACATATAATTGTACCCTGCTTTTTTGAGCAATCACATTGCTTATTGTTCTCACTTGACGGTTTTGATGTCGCATGATTTTATTTTTCCCCCGCCTCCTTCTGCAGCAACACTGTCGACCGGCCCCTCCCGATGCTGCTCCTCTAGCGAAAACCGTCTCCAGGTTGTGTCCATATCCTACACACACACGCATACATACACACCTACACACATATCACACTAACGCACAAACACACATACACACATATCCATACACTCATGCCTGCACACAGTTACAAACACACACGCCTACATACACACACACACACACACACACACACACACACACACACACACACACACACGTGATTGCGAAAAACGTAATTTGAATTCAAGATGTCAAAATTCAAATTAATTTTTTCCCCCGCCTTCGTGCGTTTTCTGTTGTCGTTTGTCTGTAATCTCAGTTTAAATACTGTTTTGAAAACAGTCGTAAATACCTGATGCGGGACCAAGTATTCGACAAACTTGGATCCTTTTGCTCCCCTGGAGTTCAATAAAATAAAGCGACTAATAAAAAGAAGCAGGCATCAAAGCTCCCGTTTCTACTTCGCCGAATTTTTTTTTTCTCACACTTCGAGTGTGATCTAAACGGGATTAGTACTATTAAAAATAATCAGAGCTTGCCAATAAAGTAAGCTATGCATAGTTAAGCATAAAATGGATACACTAATTATTAATTTGTAAAGTTCTTGGAAATAACTATAAGGTAATTCCGGGGGAAAAAAACAAAAAACAACATATTTTTTTAGCAAAAAAATCATTGTTTCATTCCGTAAGTCCAATTATTTTTTACATAATTATAATTATACAATCTAAGCTATTGTATTAAATGTAATCTAACTGCTTTTGATGCTGTAATGTCTGGGTACATGTTGACTTAATAATAACCTAAAATGGCGAAGTGAAATTCACAGTGAAAGGTTAGGGGGGATTGTACTTCTCCCTCAGACAATGGGGAGAGATGGACCACTCTAATGCAGAAGTGATGGACCTTGAATACAACCTTGAATATTTTTAAACATTGATTTTCAAAAACTGAATTAATAATACTAAAGGCAGGTATTTTTCTGTTTTTAAAACATGTCAACTAATTATTTTGGAAAACGTTTGTAGACACGCGGAGAATGGACTGTAGCTAATTTAAAAAAATGCTGTTGAAGTCGTGGAAGAAAAAAAATATGGATGTTCGTAGGTTTACTTAAGGAATATTATCTTTTTGAAAAGCTCCTTTGTATATTTAATGTAGGTGAAACTGTTTTACAGTAGAATAATCAGCCCAGCAAAGTAGTGGTCATTAAAGAATCTAAAAATTTGGTATTAACTATATATTTGGAGTTAATGGGAAAACTATTTCACTTTTAACATGTTGTAATGGTGAGGGAACATTTTTTTTTTTTTACTTTTTATTCTAGTTTGAAAAGAAACAACATAAAAAATGAGTTGCTAGATAGAATACCTCCTGGAGAATAAATTGAAATGTCGCCACAGTCTACTTACGTAAATTCTTATACATTTTAGTATTGGTTAAAAAAAATGTAATGAAAATAAATGCTTATAAATATAATAAATGTGTAATTATTTCATAATTTTATTGCGGTCCGTCTCTCCCATTTAAATGGTCTGTCTGACCTGATCTACTTCGGATGAGATGGCCCATATAGCAAAAATTTCAAAAAATCATAACAGGAATTCCATTAAAGATATGACCTTCTACATTAAGATTTTTGTAAGAAATATCATACACTATATGTATGACTATATGTATTACAATGAAAAATAAAATAAATGTAAATAAACAGCTTTTAGAGAACGAAGAAAAACGTAATCCATCTCTACCGGAATTTCCCCATAAAGGTTTTTTTTAATAGTAGCACCAATTAGGTTTTTTTTTTAAGGTCATAAATGGATTCGGTAACGTGGCAAGTTAGTGGGACATTTTTTACTAACATTTGGCTGAAAAGTGTTATTGATTCATTAAATATTCGTGGCCTAAGAAATTCATTTTTTTTTTTATCAACTATGCTGTCGGGCAATTTCACGGAAGCTGACATCGTTGACAAATAGCCAATCGTTGCATAAAACACCTTCCCTACAAAGAGTAATCCTCATATATATATGTATATATATATATATATATATATATATATATATATATATATATATATATATATATATATATATATATATATATATATATATATGTATATATGTATATATATATTACGAATAATCGAGTAACGCTGATGTCATCAATAAAATTCGCGCCACGCCATCACGCCATGATAATTTGATAATATTTTTTGGCAATGTTTGACATGTAGGGAAATGCTTTATTTTTGACGAGGCTCAACTGGATCCGGTAACATAACTGTTTTACGGGTAAGACTCATTTTAGGAGAATGAAAGGAAAAAGTGATCAACAATGAACGCTATCTACTGGAATTTAGGTTTAATCCACTAGAGATCGAGTTGAAATTCCAAGTATCAAAATATCACAAAACAGTCAATGGCTTCGATCAAATATAGAAGAAATTTTCACCCGTCATATCTTGCCGGGCGACTTTCTAGTTATTAAATATTGTTTCGAGAAATCCTCAAAATTTACTTGCTTTAGAAAGACGTAGAGATAGTGTTCCTCGTAAATTTCACGCAATAAAACAAGGATCTGCCACATTAGGACTCGTTGAAAGGTGTTCTGTGCAGCAGTCGATGTGCCTCCATTAAAAACATTCCTATCAAAAATTTGAATTGCATTCTTTAAGAATGATTGTATTTACTAACGTTAATAACACCTGCAACAGCTGTGGACATTTTGCTGTTTCTTAATTATAACTACGAGGATGTATGCAGTAGTGGTCAAAATTACAACGACGAAAGGAAAAACCACTACATCTTCGCTGCATTTGGTCGGAAAGCTATGCACATTTTATGACTAGTAACTAATAGTAAATGAGACATCTATTTTGTAATTTTCATTGCAAATACAAAAGAATTTCTTATTCGTGGAAGGAAGTTTGAGTTTAGACATCCGTGTGATACGGACAACATTATAAGGACAATAAGATTTGTGTGTTCTAAAAAGCAAAATTAGCATGGTTTTTGTTTTGCAAACTGCGCTACATAACAACATAAACATACAACAAACATTAAAAAAACTAATGGACTATAGATAGTTTTTGTTATTTCTGGTACGATTTCCGAGAAGAAAAAAAAAAACTCAAAGCGTACATTCGGGGGCGGGTTAGTAATGATCTGACGAAGTTTCGCAATGGACGGAAACTAATACCAATATTTTCTGTTCAGGGCAGAATGAATTTTGAGCTTAATGTTGATGCACTCAGCAATATTATTTAAACCAAAATCACCGTTAACTACTAGATTAAACTATTTTTCCTGCAGAATAATGCCTAATTACATGTTTCTCAAACCTAAAAATCATGGTTTGATGATTATATCGTGACATTACTGTACTGGTCGGTCAAAAGGGTCGATCTAAGTTTATGAGAATCTTAGTGAGGCATTCTGGCACCCGAATTAAGAAGAAATGGTATTCAGTATGGAAACAAGCAAGAACTGATTTTCTCCACTGAAAAAAAAAACAAGATTAAAGTTTCCAAGAATGTTCTTTAACTTCCATGGCATCATAACTAATAAAAGTGATTGAAAGAAAGGAAACCTATGAAAAAAATGGATGAGGAAAGGACAGAGTTAAAGATATGGGAGCCACACATTGGAAAAATACAGATGCTTTAAGATCGTTAACTAAGTTAGAACTGTTCCTAAAAATATGGAAAGATTCCCAAAAGTCAAGATCTATTCAGTTGGGGCATTTTTGAATAATCTGATAAGAGTAAAATCAAAATAGTGATTCGAATCCCAACAATGTTGAGCAATCTTAGACTTATTTAAATGTTGTTTTTTCGCCTAATTTTGGTGCTCTTTCAAGCGAAATTTTAAAGCACGCGGAGTATGTCCAATACAGGCAAGTTTACAACTACAATTAATTTCATAAATTCTACAACAATTAAGAGGGTGAAAAGGATCTTTAAGAGAAGAGAATGAAAGTTTGTTAATAGAAGAGAACAAACACCACCTGGAATTGGAAACATTTTGGAATCTTAGCAACCTGATAGCTTACAGATGGTAAGAACGGCAAAACAATCAAATTCTTTCTGATGAAGGTTCGGTTAAGAACATTAGTTTGAGATTTATTTGAAAGTGTTTTATAATTGGAATCAATCAAAGTTGGCGGATAGTCTTTATCAATTGTCACAGATTTAAGAGAATTAAATTCCACATTAAGAAGTTCCGATGAAGAACAAATATTAATAGCGCAATAAACAAAAGAATTGAAAGTAGAATATTTTTGATTTTGAGAATGAGACGATAGTCTATGAGGAAGAAAAGAAACAGCAAAAGATTTGCGATAAACATCAGTTTCAAAACCAATTTCAGTACGAGAAACACTCCAAACTGATTCTGGTTCAGCAGAACAAAACAATCATTAACATACCGAACATAACATTGAAACTGCAGTTTTGGAACAGCTTAACCTCAAAATAATGCATGTAAATACCACTAAGAATGGGGCTAAGTGTTTGCTTATCTAGCTCTTGGCTTTTGTCGGATGTCTTTTCATTTATAAGCTCATTACTTTTTGCATTGAAAAAGGCGTTCCTTGTAACGCCGAAACACGTGTCTGCAGCAGTCTGAAATTTGTGCTTTTTGACGTTGTTATTTAATTTGTTGTTATTAAATTTTTAGTTTGTTCAGTTCGAAAAAAGTAAGTTATCTTAACTATTTCCCGTTGCCTCATATTCCCGTAGAAGCCATTTTACTCTGACAGCAGTCGCCATATCACACGTTTCTATTTTATTTGTGAGAGGCTTCAAAACTTCATCAACAGTATATTATCCTTTTCTTCCTTAACAGCTACTTATGTACTTAAGTTCAACGCTCAATTTCTAGGATGCTGTAATTATTTAGTTGACTAAAGCGCACTTAAGCATCATTTCCCGGCCAAATTTTGCTACAGACTTTGAAAATCCCGCTAATTGTAATCGTCTTCGCTTCCGATATGGTTGATCATCTTTCGCACATGAAATAATAAGCTTATCTTTTGAACAAGATTTCGCCATTACGCAGATAAATTGAACCACTTTGTTTAAAAACGGTTCTGACACTCCATGTCCACAATAATTTCACTTTACTAAGCACTAAAAACAAAAAGCTACCCTTTCTATAATTATTTCCATTATTTCGATTTGAAACTAAAAGATTTGCAGGAATAATAATATTCTTAACCATTATTCTTAAATTAAGAATTTAAAAAGTATTATTTTAACGCATCATTATACTCAGTATTAAATGGAACTCACGCCTTGGGTTGTTATATTAAATATATAAATAGCTGATGTTAGGGTGTATGATAATTTTAAAACAGTGCTAATAAGATTTTACTTTAGTGAAACCTATACACTATAGCAATTACAATCAAAATTAAGTAAACAACTATAAACTACTGCATTTTAATTAGTCTTAAAGAAATATATATAAATGAACTCTACATTTGTAAGTTTTACTACATCCCCAGAAAATTTGAAATCTTATTCAGATATAAAAACTGCTAAAAACAGAACAAACACTTACATTTATCAATGCATTTTCTCAGAATAGCAGTTTTAATAGAAATCTGAAACTTAAAAAGTGCTTTTTACAAAGGACACAGCGTCACGTCACTCAGGACTACATGAGTTGCTACTATGATGAATTTCAGTATTTTGATGCAAATTCTTTCATATTACTATGGGTAATTTCAGCATAATCACTTTACAGATGTAAACAAACTTAAATTAATAATCACTAACCAATTTTAATGTTGATATTTTTATATGGTTTCCAAGTCCTCTAAGAGCACTTAGAGAAATCACGTGCTTGAAAAAGCAATTATAACACAAAAATGTGACATTAGTACGACCATTCACCAAGACATGAAACGTGTCGCTTTGTGACTTATACCACATTCAACAATCTCTCCTTTTGGTGGGAAATATATCGACTTACAAGGGATTCAAAATATACGTGTGCATAGAGTGATTTTTAAAACTGTACGAGCTTTTGAAGTGTGTTTTTATTTTTCAATAGCGTTACCCGCACGGTTTTTTCCGTAGTAGAAAATTAAAAGGTCATTTGATTCGCCTGTATACATCCAAATAATGGATGATGAATTTCTCGCCAATTTGCTATGTTCATTTGCTCGCCCACGTTATGGTAATTTGCTCGTCTTAATTTACTCGTCCACGTTATAGTAATTTACTCGTCCATGTTATCATAATTTGCTCTGTAAAATGTTCTTAAAATCGGAATAGAAAGAGAACAAAATCGAACTTTCGAAAAGTCGTTTTGAGGTGCTCACCCCCATGCTACGAACTAATTCTGTGCCAAATTTCATGAAAATCAGTCGAACGGTATAGGCGCGTACCAAACATCCAGAGACAAATATATCCAAAGACACAGAGCTTCAGTTTTATTAGAGTAAGTAAGTAAGTAAAGATAAAGATAGCATAACATTTGCATTCATTTTTCAGCAGAAATGAAATTAGTATAATTATTCTGACAGCATCTCATTCTTATGAAAAGGCGATATGTTCAAACCTCTTTTTCTGCACGGTCGTCCATGGTCTGTCATAATTTAAACTCGTATATATCTTTAAATTTTTTTTCGCAAAAGTTTTTTTTTTTTTTTTTTTTTTTTGCGTGTTGGCATTATTTTTCAGAGCAAATTATTTCCACTAAATGTGCAATGCAAGGAGGAGACTTCGGAGTCTAAATACTTAGATTTTGTATTTTTTCACCATTTTTGCTTTCATGTTAAACTCTCAGTATCTATATCTGATTTTGAACATTTTTGCAATATGCATCTAGGACTAATACTTGCGAAAATAGAGGTTGAAACGGGGACACGCTGTATATTTTGACAAATTCATGTAGTTAGTTATGAAATACGTCAAGTTCTTCCTATAGAACAGAATTATAGAAAACAATGTTTAAAATATATCCAATATTTATTTTTTAATCCTGGAATAGTTTTAAAACAGGGATTATATACTTTATCAAACATTAATAACAAAAAACTTTAATAATCGTGATCGTAAATATAAAATAACATTGAATTTCTAAGCATGCGTAACACATTACAAAGCATAAAATACTTCAAGATTTTTTTTTCACAAACTGAATAGCAGTGTTCTGGGAGATTTGCTTCCAAGTAAAATACATTCAGTGTAAAAGCAAAAAATTGATTTTTTTCGCTTTCCCACTTAGTTTTCCATTGAAGTTCGCAGCATGAACCGACGTCACCAAGCTGTGATGACGTCAGTAGGGAAGTGTAGTGGGACATTTTCCACTATGCCCTACTTGGACTGTGGTTAGGAAATCGTTCTTAGAAATTTAAATTTTCCAAGAAAGAAATTTTTTTATAAGATTACATATTGAATATCTTTAGTATCTTTTTCCTTCGTGGAAATTTTTATGATATGCCCTTCAAACAAATTACTAATATATGTAAAGTTTTGGGTGAGCAACATTCTACTTTGTCCACTCATCGTCAATCAACAAGCTTTCGTAAAAGTGTTGAATTTTGCTCTTACTTCACATTTTTAAGGAAGGGAACATCATACATGAGCTTCATGCCCTTCATAAAAAGTAGTGTGAAATTAAAAAATATATTACGAAGCAGTTACTCCACTGTTCTTTTATATTAAATATTGGTTCCTACTCCTTTACTGAAAAAATATCCTTTTTTTATATTTAATAAAACATGTGTCTTATTTTGCCATGTGCTTAATGTTATATGGTAATAAGAAGGGTTTATCCCCAGTTTCGCTGACATTTCAAATTTCCTCCCCCCCTCCTTTAATAATTCAAAAGGTATGATTGAAACTGAAAATAGGGGGGAGGGATGGATTTCGTGTCAGCGAAACTGGGGAAACACAATGAGAAGCACATAGAAGCACATTTATGTAGCTTCATACGTCCATAAAAAAAATCATAGCTTGGGTGGAGAAATAAATGAATTATGTGAGTGTTGCATTAAAATAAATACTCATTACTTAAAGTAAGACAGTGAAATTTAATTATTATATAAATACATGAAACGCGTAGGAATTAGTTTCCTACGCTACTGAAAAAGTGAACAAAAATAGAAAGAAAAGTTCGACTTTTGTTTGAGACTAGTCTTCTACATTTTTTTTCATTTAAATCGTCTTTTTTTTCCTTCGCCATCTTAAAACTTAAATCAATGCAATAAAATTGCAACTTGACCTTACAAAAAGAAATCCCTAAGACAAATGTCTTGAGATAAATTCCTAACAAACAAGTAATCTCGCAAAATGGGTGGTTTCCTTTGATTACTTAATAAAAAAGGACGTAAACTAATAACAACGTTCGAACACAAGCATTTTTTTTTTCAATAATGATGAAAACGTTTTATTTTTACTGTACATCTGACACAAAAACTGCCGAAGAACTACATGAAAAATACAGCTCCTTAAAATAACGAATTTATTTTTATATCTAACCTTTTCAACAAACTTCAACTTTTGTTTGTTTTATTTAACAACAAAAGATTCTGACTGTTTCAAATGATCCCATAAAATCACTTAATGGCTCTGAAAAAAGACGAAATCGTTTTTTTTTTTTTTTTTTTTTTGCATCCACTTTTCAAATTTAAATTTAGCTTATGTTTGTTATTTTACTGTGCTTCTAATTTAATAACGGTTTTTTATTTTCATTTGCAGATGAAACTTCAAAGAGTTACGTAAGAAGCATAAATTACCTTTAAAAAAAAATAACTCATTTTTTTTTAGCAATCACGAATTGCTTATGATCCTCACTTAACCGGTGCTGCTCTGATTTTTCAGATTACAAATTTATTTAGAGAGCGAAATTTTCATCTTCGAAATTACAAATCGTCTGCTGTTTGGCTTAATTCATATTTTTTTCAGGGCTTAGCTCAAGCAGACTTTGCATTAAAAAGTGATAGTTTCTCTTGTACAATTACATTTTTTCAGGAAAAAACACCTATAGAAAGGAACTTTAGCAGCAAAACTTCATCACAGTAGAAAATTTTCAGAATACTAATTCACATCATTTAGATTGATAAATAAGAGTATATAACATTCTACGCTGTAAATCATCTTTACTATTAGTGTACTGGTAAATATCGGTCATAAAATCTTTATCTTTATTACCGCCTCCTAATCACCATTTCTTTTTTTTTTTTGGATATGCTTCATATTACCTATTCTAGAAACTCACCAGTCATAATATGACTGGTACAAAATTATTGTTCACTTCCGTTTCATTCGATTTGTAGAAACAAGGAACCCAGAGAGTAGGCTCCTATCGCAATTTGTGATTGCGAAAAACATAATTTGAATTCAAGATGTCAAATTTCAAGTGATTGATATGTTGTTTTTTTTTCTTTTTGAGAAAAATATTTAACTTGTATCCCTTAAAGATTTTTTTTTTTTTTTTTTGAATAAATTGACTTTAACTATTCTCGAAAGAAAATTCCATAATTATCTTTCTGTGCTTTATCATTCTAGTGTGCTAGTTTAGAAATTCACAAATAATTACATAGCGTAATTCAAAGTTCTGGTATTGCCTTAATAACCTAAACGACATCACAGAATGATTGATCATTCCATTGTACATTTTAAGTTCGTGTTAGCCACTCAACTTCAACAAAGACACGCCTTCGTTTCCTTAACTTGGAGACGCGCATTCAAGCAATTACTCACAAATCCGACACTTCGCGATAAGTTTGAACACAAACGCCAACCAGCTAAACATGTTAACGTCAAGGTACTGCGAAATGTCCTGAATGTATGACATTGTCTCAGGGTTTTGTTTCATGTCTCTTCGATCCAAAATGAATGGATGAAAGAAGCATATATACACATGCTACTGACAATGTGACTATCAATAATGTCGAGGGAGCATTAGTCATAACCACCGTTTATTAAAATTAATAACCACCTAGTTATTATTTATGATAGTTGGATTTATTGCTTTAACCCAGGGTTGCCAACCTTGGACGAACAATTTGAGGAGCATCTGTAGTGATTTTGAGGAGCAATTTAAAATTTTGCAAAGCAGTTCTGTGTTTTGTATAAAAATCAATGAAAATGACTAAAACCTCTTATCTGAAGTTGTTTTTGAGCTTTAGTAATCGTTTTAAGCACTAGTAAGAAACAATTATTTTTAAATTAATAAAACAGGCTTAAACAATGTTTCAATCTTTGAGTATAAGCAACTTCAATTTCCCATATTTACATGTTTGGCATGATAAAGTAGCAAAATATAAGCTTGAAAACGTTCGAGCGGGACATGCGGAAGAAAATAAATTCTTTGCGAAGCCACGGAGTTTCGCCATTTTTGAGGAGCAACTCCGCAAAATGCGGAGCAGTTGGCCACCCTGCAACCGTATCTTTTTGTGTGTATCTAATAACACTGTCGTAACCTGATTTTTGCTTCGGATGGGATTTCACAAAAGACATTTTTTGAGAAATCTGTACTATCAATCAAATTTGGTTTTATTCGTACAGTTCAAGAATTTTTTTTACAACAGGCTATAGGTGTGGAAGAATAGGGCTTCTTGTTAAACAAAACGCCATATTATCTCGTAAAAAAAATGAGCTGTTAGTAATAACAATATTAAAAATAAGTACTGCAAATAAAGTACTAGGTTTAAAAAATTGTTCTTTTTATTTTTGCTAATTTAATTTTTAAATAAAATTGAAATAATAATAATGATAGTAACAAAAACAGTTTTCCCAAAAACAAAAATAAAGAAAAAAATATATATAATATAATTGAATATATATAAAAAACAAAAAGTGTTTTTTCCCCCTTGCATGCGGCAGTGTCTAATATAACTTGTCTGGTTTTGAGGCAATGGAGTAAATTCTGAAAAGCAATTTTTGAAGCTCTTCAATGTCTCGGATCTGACAGAATGCGGAGTTCGTTTGTGATTGATTGCTATTCAGCCGTTTAAACCCATTAGTCACCTTTATTTCTTCCATATACAAATATAAATTTTATATGTTTTTATATTTTTTTAATGGCATAAAATTTTTCTAGTACCAATGAAAGGCACCAGTAGCGTAACTAGGGGTTGGCAGGAGTGGCTCTCGCCAGAGGGAGCTCAGCAGCCAGGGGGCGGCATTTCAACTAATTAAAGAAAAAAAATTAAGAGGGTTTTTTTTTTTTTTTTTTTTTTTTTGATTATAGAATTTGAAAAATGCTTTAAAATTTTTTTAAAAAACTCGCAAGAAAAAGAGCTAGAGACACATATAATAAAGTTCTTCTGAGAAGGAACATTGGGCATCATTGAAAACAATTCTAAAAAAGAAAATAAGAAAAAAATACAATGCTGCCTCATATTTGTCGAATCAACTAATCAAAATGTTCCAAAAAATGGAGGTCTTAATGACCTCCGGTGACTTTCCATGTGGGCAAACCTGAGGGGGGCGCAATTTTTTCAGTTCGTCAGAGACGCTAGACCCCACAGCTACGCTACTGAGGTGCACATAAAGTATCATCGGTCAGTTTAAGCATATTAGCAATAAATGCCACTTTGTTTCCTTAAATTTAAATGTTATGGTTATTTAACTTTTTATTTCAAAATTTTTGTTTTGAAATTTGTTGAATATTTCAAATTATGTTTTTGGTAGCTTCAGTTAGTTTACACCAAAATTTAATATTTCCGATCTGTGTTGAATTCATCTCTGCAATTATTTTTAAATACTTCTGTGAAAATCTAAATAAAATTGCTGGTGATGCGTGATCTTACTGATAACCCACATCTTAATTTGTCCTTTTTACTAGAAGCTGTTCTTAAACAAAAAAAAAAAAATACATACGCTCAACATATTCTATAAAATATGTACTTCTATTGACGAATTTCAAATAATTTCTCGTTCCTTCCCCTCATGACATTTACCAGAAAGGGCTACAAAGAACCACTTCAATGCCGCCGAGTAATTGATCTATATGTCATGTCAATTGAAGTCAACCGTTCGCCTCTACGACCTCAAGCACGTCTTCCCCAACCAGAGTATGCGCTCCAATAATTGCACATATCTACGTTTCAAAACATGTCCAACTCTGCGAGATAATGACTAATTGTTTTAAATGTCACGATGTCGCCCCGTCTCTGCAATATTTCGGATGCCTGTGTTCATTTTAATGTGACAGTTGGTCACGGAGCCTGACGCTATTAGAATTCTACATTAACGAGTTTAATCATTAATAATTGGTGAACTGCTTTGTCAGAACTTGATGAACGATTTTTTTTTTCTTTTTTTACTTAAGAAGCGGAAAAATCAATAGAAACTGAAAATGTAAGGCGTAAAGGTGTGAATTTGACCTAAGAGTTTGTCAGCTATTTACTGGACTTTTAAAAAAATTATAAATAAAAAATAATAAGAAAAAATGGGGGGAAACGATATTTTGGAAGACAGAGTATATTTTATGATAAAATTGAGGCTAAAATTTACAACCAAAAAATCGTATTTTCTATGAAATTACATTGCCTATTCTAACCAACGTACAGTGGTCGATTTCACAAATCTAGCTGGATAAAAAAACACTTTGAAGTTATATAAATATATTTGTGCTGAGAAGTAAAATTTGAAACAACAACATCAAAAAGGAAAACATTGCAGATTACTGTAGACATGTTGTTCAGAGTTACAAGGAACGCCTTTTTTAATGCAAAAGAAATGCATTAAAAAAGACTTATGAAAGACAAGACATCCGACAAAAGCTTTTGTCAGATGTCTTGTTATCCATAAGCTTATTTATTTGCATTGAAAAGGCATTCCTTGTAAAGCCGAAACTCGAGTCTTGTTGAACCGAAACACTTAAGTTTGTAGAACCGAGGTACAAGATTCAATATAGTCGCTATATTGAAAGTAAGCAGAAAACTACGTGAAATAGAAGACACCAAAATGTTCGTCATATCTGTAACAACTATATGATAAACTGAAGTTTTATGTCTTTCATCGTATGGACATTTTTGCAAGATTTTTTTTTTTACTTGATTTTGCGCATTTTCAGACAGCTGTCGTATTCATAAAATTCCTTGCTCAATGATTTGTCGTACTTGAATTTATAATTTATGCACTCTAGTCAGTATAAAATATCAGTTATGTAATTGAAAATACAATTTTGCTGTGCCAAAAGTAAACTTTTCAAATTCGTCTTCATTTACTTCTTTTCACTAAAAATAGCCTGTAAAATCACTGAGAAGTAAGTTCATAGTATAATCCCGTTATTGCAGATGATAAGGTCTTGTTGGAAAAATAAATCTGCGAGCACAGTATTTCTATCATTTGTTGTTCCAGAAATTTGTCTTGGCATATCTACCCATTTCTCTTTCAATCTGTCTTGAATAATTTTTAAGGCTTTTTTTAACGTTTCCTTATTGTCTTATGTTCTTACTCGTCATTTTTTTTTCTTTTAAGTGTCTGATACAAATGAAGAGGACATTCGAAGCATCGTATCCAAGCAGGCAGACTTGATAATCCAAATCTGAATTTTGAAGGATATATTGATTTTCGATTTTGTTTCTCAAGCACATTCAATTCTTTTGGGCAAGATAAGATTAATAACTTAAGTCTGTAAAGATTAACTAATAGTTTAGAAACAGTGCAACAATCAGCAGGCTAGTTGTAATTAAACTTAACTCAATGTATAATTTCTCCACTTTTAATGTAAAACTTTTAATGTAAAAGCGCCATGAGAGCATTGAGCAACGAATTAATGGTGTCTCGCTGTTCCATCAATGCAAAATATAAGCACAATAGCTTCATTCTTAGACAACGAATGTTAACAACATCATTTTACTGCTAAAATGAACGTTAGTTAATAAGCTAACGTAATATTAATAGCACCAATCTGTAAAGTTTATCTAACAGTTTAGAAACAGCTCAACAAACAATTTAGACATTTTACTTCAATGGGTTCAAACTATGATAACAATGTTATTTTTCTTATATGAGGCAGTGAGAAGCAAAGGCATGTAAATGGCAAAATTAAAAATTTGGAGATAACCAGTACACATGGTAGGTGAACCTCTCCTCTGTCTCGGGGCAAGAGATTGTATAAGCAGCCCTGGTAATTGCTGCTATACAGCATGATTTAGAAAAAAAATTTAATGAAAACCTACCTAGGGTGTTATATTTAAACGCGTTTTACTCAAAACTTGAAAATGTCCACTCACATCCCTTTGCTTTTCACTGCCTCATATAATAATTGAAAGCACATATTTTCCTATAATATTTTTAACAGTATGTCGACTTGACTTTTCAGAAGTCTTACCAGGCTGGAAATACCCTAGCAGATAATAAATTGCTGATGTCTCACTGTACCCACTCCTCCCCTGATATTTTAAATATTTAAGAAAATCTAAGGTAGAGAGGCAAAACGTGTTATGCAATTGTATTACGGTTATAACAAAAGGTTACGATGCAAAAAAGAAGGTTATTATTTTTATTATCCATAGAAAAAGTTTGAAAGAAAAGTGTACTGACGAATAGTTTACACTTTAATTAAAGAAATTAAAATAAAAGTTGATTTGACACTTTAATAAGGTGTGTGGTCATTTCATTAAAGTGACACTAATTTTCAATTCTAAAATAGAAGATTTTTTTTTCTGAAATTGAAGGCCGGAACTTTCTGATTTACTTCTTGCACACAGAACTAAAAAGCATTTAGAATCCATCATCCATAATCAAGAGCGCTGGTACGATTTTGATCACCGGGTGTAAAAGTTGCGGGTCTAAATCATTGTTGCAAGGTAATTATTTTAAAGATAAATCCAACTTTCTAAAACCACAAAATGTAATTAAAATAGCACCAAAATGCAATTATTTGTGTGCTATTGTAATATTGCTGTTATCTTGCTACCATATTGTAATATTGCTGTTATCTTGCTACCATATTGTAATATTGCTGTTATCTTGCTACCATATTGTAATATTGCTGTTATCTTGCTATCATATTGTAATATTGCTGTTATCTTGCTACCATATTGAAAACATGCTAGTGCTGTCATGCTAGCACCAATGCTAGCACAATTGCAATCAATTTCTATTTAATATAAATTCATTTCATCAAAAAACATAAAAAAAAGTTTTCATTCCTCAGCGGAAATTTCTCTGCAAATGATAAGCACCGAAGAATTTCAAGGAAGGGTGTCAACTTCTCTTGCAGATTTATGAAAGTTCCAAACGATATGTTGATGCTGTAGTGTGCCAGCTGGGATGACAATTTGGGGTGCGCTGCTTCACTTTTCTAGCTCTACTGTGATTTGGAGTGATGTCCGATTTCACTGTACACACATGCCATAAGTACCCCGTTATAGAATGGACAACTATTCACAGTACAACAACACTCACACCCAAAGAAAGGACTAGAGCAGGAGAGAAAGAGTACATCCATGGAAGAGCCAGATTCGAACACGGGACCTCTTTATCCCAGTCAGACTCCTCTTACCACCAGACAAGGTGAGATCCATAAGATATAAATATCGCATGTTATACCTAATGTGTGACCATTTTGTTTTTTTTTTTTTTTTTTTTTTCAAAACAGAATACTGAAAAATTTTCAATATCAGCAAGTATTTTTTTTAAATACTATTCCTTTTTAGTAGTTCATGCTTATTACAGAAAAGAACAAAAATGAACACTTAGAAAAGAATTAGTGTAAGATTATGTTTTTTAGAAACAAATTGAGGAACTTTAGTGAAGATTTTACGTAAGAATGAAATGTGCTTCCTTTTGCTGGTGCATAGGACTGGGAAAACGGAAAACATTTCCAATAATTATGCATGATTTGATTTATAATTATGGAAAGACCTAATAACTCCCCTCAATGGCTTTCGGTTGAAGTGTTCTGTATTTAGTGCGGGGACAACGGGAAACGTGACCTGAAAATAGGACTGTTTCCATTGTTGTTGTTGTTGTTACTATGCCACTCGGGAACCCGAGCGCGAGTGGCAGTGCTACTCCGGTTTTAAGGCAGAGGGGTACGGCTTCCGTTTTAATCGAGTGCCTATTTTTAGGTGGAAGTTCAATTTGGCTCAGACAACACGAAAGATGGCAGCACCATCTACGGACAGTTCGATAATTTAGAACCAGACCAGAAGCCGAATAACTTTCTGGCCTAGCACCCCCAGAGGTATCGTTTCACTTGGAGGGTATTGTGACCACGAGCATATTTAACGTCTCCCAGTCACCCTTAGGGAAGACGGTGGATCTTCGACCGTCAAGGATCGAACCAGGGATCCTCCGGTCACAAGTCTGATGCCTTACCGATCAGGCCACCACGGCCGGACTGCTTCTTCAAAACGGAAGTTATAGTCACCTTAGTTATACCCTAAGCCTAAAGCAGATAAGCATAGTAAAGACAATATCAAACGGACAAAATCGCAGTTGTTTTTTTGAAAAATTACTCTCTAGTCTTGCTAATTGGAAACATGCGTATATAAACACAAGTAAATTCGTACCTAGCGTTATCCCAAAGTAAAGTTAATCATCAACTTCTTTGGCAAAAATTACTAAAACTGATTCCGGGCACAAATGAGTGCTGCAAAAATTAATTCATTGAGGTTTAACAAAATTTAAATGCAAAGCACAGGCACGTCAAATCCCACTGTTATTGGTGACAAGAAGCGAACTCATATCATATAAAAAACAGGGGCTCTCCAATGGGAGGTCACTGTAGCTTCTCAAATAAATTCGGAGGCATAGTTAAATTATTGGAATTTTTTTAATGCTCGACTGTCCCTTTTCATCACTACTTATCTAGGAATACCCGAATTTCATCACCCGGAAAAATTTGAAGTTACATTTAGCATATTGAGAATTTCCACCCTCCCAAAAATTTACGTTCAGTGCATCCTTGGCTAAACATAACTGTGCAGAACAACATAGCACAGGGACTTATTTTGTCAATCATATCATCACCGCGTCACATTGTTTCTCTGTCTATTAGAAACTATTTCTCTCTAATGTTCTTATAATGTTCTCTCTTTCAGACAATCATTTCAATAACGACATGTTATGATCAAGACCCTACAAACCCAGGCACCGGGTCGACCAGGTGACTAATGACCTTCATGACTTGACCTTTTCAGAACAAGAAAAAGAATCCATTACGAATATATATATATATATATATATATATATATATATATATATATATATATATATATATATATATATATATATATATATATATATATATATATATATATATATACACATGTTCAATTTACCTTTTTTTATTCTTGTTTTGTCTTTAAAAAATGAAGTAAATTTTTCTGATCAACCCATTTTTTTTAATCCGAGATATGTAAATCTGTATCTAACGAATCTTTCAAGGCTAGAAGTTTTTTCTGCTTTAGTTTTAACTTTTATTTATCTTCAACGATTTTTTTTTCCTGTCTAACTGAATGGATTATTTACATGTATGTTATTTATGATAAGCCGTTATGATATGTATGTTATGATAAGCCGAAGTTTGTTGAGTCGAAACATTCGATAAGCCGAATTTTATTTTACGACCGCCTTCAGAATTTCCTTGCTAAATTTTATTTGTTTTCTAACCTATGAAAAGTCTTTAATTTTTTTACTTCAATTCTGAATACGTTAATTAAAAATCCATTTTTTTGTCAAGTTTATATATTATATCTATATAATATCTTTGGTACATTATTCTATAACTTTTTTGCTTATATTATAAATTTATTGAGTTTCTGTAATAGTATTTTATGTTATTCTATCGTTTCGTTTTCGTTTTCGACAACCTAGATTTTCCAGATATCGAATTCCGTGCAACTTTGACCTGTTGAAGTTTCACTGTCGAGTAACCGGGGCAGTTATCTATAAAATCACTGGATCCTAAAATCAGCCGCTTTTGAAAATTAAATCTGAAACAACAGAACAATTGCAATATCAAAGCATGCTATTGCAGTTTTGTAAAATCAATACTTTTAGAGAGCATACGTTAAAAAGTGACGATAATATTGATAAAAATTGTTGTAATAAGTAAAAAATTGCAACAGACATAATACATTTTAAACTTATGTCACACCAAGAAGTGGATGAATCGGTCTCGGAAAATGAGGAAATCTAAGTGCCAAATTTACCCTCTTTAATAAATGTTAGAATAGCGTTTGATGTTATAATGCCTTTTAGTGCAAAGAGAAGAATGTAATGTTCTAAATTACAAAACATTCTATAAACTTTCATATGATATTGAACCTTTAGACTCAAAATCTATTTATCTAACCATAATAAGCCAATATTTTAAGACCCTTGTGCAAATAAAAAAACTACTTCATATTTAGATTAAATGTAACTATTTAGAAACACCTAAAAAAAGTTATTCATTTTTTTTCTTAGAGTGTTAGAGTACTTCAATTTCAAAACTTTTTTTTTTTTTTTGAAATTGTAGGTATGCCGGTTTATAAAATCAGCCGCTTTGTAAAATCAAATGTCCTCAGTACGGATGTGATTTTAAGAATTTTATTATGTTTTTCCACAGTCGACTGTTTGGTCGTAGCCTACTAGGACGCATGCTAGCAGATCCCTGTAGGCTACGGCTTGGCACGCTTGCTTGTAATAAGTCATTTTTATCAAGACTTTAATAGCTGCTGCCATCTGTTGTCTTTATTTTGAAATCAACTTTAAGCGCTTTCCCAAAAATAATACAATATTTTTTTTTTATCTTTGGGAGAAAAAAATAATACTTAAATATTGAAATATGTGAAGAAACGGTAGCAAATTGAAGTTTAGAAAGTAATATTACCTTTAAAAGAACCTCAGGTAACTGCAAGCATAAGTAGCTTAAAATCACCGGAAGAATTTTACCATTCGTATTGAAATGACACAAAACCATAGCGAGTCAACCAGTGCAAAAAGAAAACAAAATCCATCCAAAAAATTTTCAAAAAAAAAGTCTTAGCGTAGAAAAAATTTCCTAAAAATGCAGAAATTCTATAAATCAGGGGCATTTAGTAACATTTAAATATCAATAACATTTAAATATTTTATTCTCAAAACAATTTTTTTTTTCGATTATTTTAACCCAATGGTGTTGTTTCCTTCAGTCAAAAGTACTACTTTTAGTCACTGAAATTGATAAAATGAGCAAAAAATAATAATAATAACATGGAGCAAGAATATTTTTTTCACAGTAGTTATTTTGTATTTCATTTTTTTATTTTCGATTTTGGAAAAAAAGCGTGGTCTTTAAAACGTCACAAGTGATGTACTTTGCCGCGCTACTCCATTGACACGCTAAATGTTTACGCATTTTTAAAAGAAAGGTCGACATTTCACAGTAATATTAATAGCAATTATAATGATAATTTTGAATAAGGGCGTTTCTGAAGCAAACATGAAATTCGTTAGTGTTATTGCCTTATAATATTTTTTATCTTCATCTAACGCCAAAACATTCAACTGATGGCATCAGTGAATAGTATTTCATCACTTGTGATGTCATGAGCAGAAGCGTAAAAATTAAATTGAATCTACATAATAATAATTTTAAAAAAAGAAATTTTGTCAAATTATTTTAAAAATGGTTAAAACCTATGTTTTGATGCATACTCTCTCCGAAAAAAATACTTTTAAAATTTCGGAAGAAACAACTCCACTTGAGTTTGATGATAAAATTTGGAAATAAATTTCAATTGCAGTTAGTTTTTTTATTTATTTTTTTTCTTTGCAAAAAAATTAACAACGGCTTGAAAAAATAAACTTAATTTTTAACTTACAAACATAGTCAGTCTGTTTAATCCTTCCAAGAGCATTTGTTGTGTTTAACATGCATTTTTATGCTTTTAAGAACTGTTTCTAGGCCCTTAAATTTTTGGGAGCGGGGTAATTTTCAATTTTCAGAGTAAAACTCTGTATTTTACCGAAAGATAAAATATAAACATATAACTACCTGATTCTGCATCTAATAAGAAGAGATGTATCTTCTTTATAACAAAACAATTTTCAAAATTCGTTTTGCATTGCCGTCTCAAAAAACATTTGCCGAATCTTCAGACAAAATGAGCCAAATGCCGAATAAGCTTTTTGGAAGGTCAAACAGGCATCACGTGGCCTCCCATCAAGGCACGCATGGATCTTTCAAAATATCGCTATTTTCTTTTGATTGTTATTTTAATATTGCTATAGTTATTTTAATAGTGAATGTTAAATTTTATTTTAGATACCGTATCTGTATCACGCAACCAATAAGGTAAAATTATTTCCGAAGACATGTTTCAAAAAACAGCATATGCTTACAAATGCGGAAAAGAACCTAAACTCCAAGAAACAATTTTGTACTTTGCAGGCCCGTCAGGAGGGGGGCATCTGCTCCCCCTCCCCAGCTTTGAGAAATAAATATGTACATCGTTGTTTTTTAGGGTTCTTTGGAATAATTTACATTCGGTATACACCGTCCCCCCCCCCTTCACCTGGAAAAAAATCGAAATGACGGGCCTGGTACTTTCTCAATACTAGCATGAAGCCGAACAATAAACAGCGCCGGTTTTAAATTAAAATTTTCATCGCTTGCAATTCTGTTAACTGGTAGGAACGCTCAAACCATTTCGTTCCGTTCTTAACATTTTAACAGTCTAGCAGTTTGTAACAGACACAGAAGAGGCCTGATTTATTACTACTATTTTGTTTATTCATTTATTTCATAGTCATTATAATTTCTAAAAGCGTGATTTATCCAAATTTTCACATCAAATAATAATTTTTTAGAACAATATTTTCATTTTAAACGAAATTAACACATAAATCGGCATTTCATATAAAACCGCAAGAAGGCTTTGAGGTTAGCAAATCCCAATAAATTTCTTCTTTGAGCTGAGGGAATTTATATTGAATTGTGTTAGCGTCTGTAAGCAATATGCTATATTTAGCTACTGACAAGTGACTAAAATTAAAAAAATAAAAAAAAACCGACTGAGTAGCAAATGTAGAATCAAGAAGGAAAATTAAAAATCCTTTTGAAAGCCTTATACTATTATAAATCAATTGCAAGTATTTCATTTGTTAAGAAATAAAAACTTTCAACATATTTTTTTTAATTATTACGTTTTATTTCCTTGTCGGTCAACAATGAATTCTTTTACCAATCGCGAGAACAAAGGCTTAACAGTATTTAAAATCTGCTTAAAAAAGTTATAATTCAAATTATATGCGTTGAAGTTTCAAACACATTCCATCAGATGCAAAAAAACTCTTTATTTCGGTACTAAATTTTTAAATTTTTAAATATGTTTACACTGCAAAAATCGCGAAAAACTTTTTAGGGGTTTTTAATTAATATCTTCGTTGATTACTGTCATTGCAACCTAGCTAAGAACACTCTCGATCAACTCTCCTTTCGAACAAATTTTGTTTTTTCCAAAATCGGTACACCCGTTTAGTGTTAGAGTGCCTCAGACAGATACACACACACACACACACACACACACACACACACACACACACACACACACACATACAAAAACACATCAAACTTATAACCCCCTTCCTTTTTGTGTCGGGGTTAAAAAGTAAGTTATCCTTTATACTTTAAGCTCTAATAAATTTATTTTTACACACCTGAATTAGAAAATACGCATTTTCCCGCTTCTCAAAATATGGATACAATGTTACTTCTATCCCTCCAGGAACTTCAAACTGCAATAAGACTGGCAAATTTCACTTACAATATATTAAATTTGATTTCAAACTAAATACCTAAATGCTCAACATAGTTGTTTGAATGTATCATGGTAATTAATTACATCTTAGACGTTCTAAAATCGATTTTAGATTCCCTCTTGTCGAAATTAGTAATCCACAAGGGTATAGCATCGCTATATTTGAGAGGTATTTAATAGGTTCAGATGGTTATCATTTAATATGATGGAATACAGATATGCAAAACACTCATCTTCGTAAACATATGAAGCCTCATTTGGTTATCTGTAGAATTTCAAGATATTATCCATTAAATTGTCAAAATTAATTTCAATCGAAAACGGGCACAGTTTACGATGAGCAAACGAGTTTAAAGCAGTGTGTTACCTAGTTTAATAGTATTGCATATGCTACTTGTATCGAAAAGGAAGTTTTCTATTAGTGGGTTACGCAAATAATCCTTACTAATATTATGAATGCAAACGTAATTTTGTGTGTCTGTAACATTTTCACGCCTTAACTACTCAACCGATTATCGAGAAATTTTGCATACACATAGTCAGAGGTGCAGAATTTAAAATAGGGTACCTTTTATCCATAAGAATCAAACTACTTTTCAAATTTCTATTTTCGGTTTGTTTTCGGCTTTAAATGGCTCTTGCAACCCGAAATGACTATCGTATCGTCTCAATTTTAGTTTCATTGGAAAGCCCGCGAGAAATACCCTTTTACAGGATTTTCTTCCTGCGGATTTGCAAACTGCAAGCGTCTGAATTAACCAGTAAAATAATTATAACAATGGTAAGTGAGTAAAAATCAGTTTCTATTTAGATATTTATCGTCTGCGCGAGGTCGGTTTTAAGTAACATGAAGGAATCAGTGAGAAAAAGTGAAAAAGTGTCTGTTGCAATTTTTTGCTTGATTATGAACAAATAAAATTCTTGCTTTTGGTTTGAAGTTTTTATTGTGATGAGGTAACTTACAATTTTTCCCTTTGATTATTTTTTTTGCTAATCCTCTTGTGGAAAGCCGAAAGGTTGATTAAACTTTTTTGAGTTACAATACTGTTTTTTTTACCACTTAAAAATTATGTAATTCTCAAATTTTACCTCTTTCCGTTTTATTTTAGTTGAAATTCACTTGAAAGGAAAGCTTTAGAATCATCATCACGCGAATCGTTTCAGCTAAAATTATACCTTTGATCTTCACGAAATGTTTCATCCAGTGGTCGGAAAAGCTACTTTTTTTTTTTTTTTTTTTTTTTTTTGTAGTAAACTACAACTATAACTACTTTATTACAAATGTACTAATAACTAAATGTAGTAATCAAACAAACTAATTGCGTTAAACAGATAGACCGTATGACGTCGATATAATATGTCTGAGGTCAGCTCGTATTTTTCAGAGTCTTACGAATATGATTGGTGCACGTTTTACTCGAGTAACACTTGCATCCAGTCAGCTTCGATTTAAAATCTCGTTTCTTTCTTCTTCTTCTTTTTTTTAAAACTTTCTTTATAAGTATTTTCCAGCTATCGCTACAAAGTACTTTTTTGTGTGTAGAACTACACGCTACTCCACTTTTTTTTTTTTTTTTCAAATTAGTAATATACACTACAAACTACTAAAAATTGTAGCTACTGCAGTAGCGTCGCTTCTTCCAACCACTGGTTTCATCATTGTTCTGAAATTCGTTCTCCCATTTTTTCTCTATGAATTATAATTTAGTTTACTATTTTAAAAACAATAAAAGTAAAAAAACGCTGATTTACTAAAACAAAACGGTTTTTAATTTAAAAAAAAAACCTTATTTGTTGCAAATGTTAAAACCATTTGCTGTGTATTGATTCGGAAAAAATTTTTGAAAAAAAAAAAAGTTAAGACCATTTGTATGGAAGTTTGGAAAATTCAAATTTCGTCCTTGTAAATTTACTGTAAACTTAATAGTATTATAGGTTAAAAAAAACTTGATGAAATGTTTCTGCCCAATGTACTAATACATCAGTGCAAAGAAAAAGTCCATTTTTCTTTTAAAACATCATTACTTTTCTGCCGTAAGTAACTGTAACTGCAAATTTTTCATTTTTCATTTGGGGGGGGGGGACTGTCGCATGACCATCACTGATCTTTTTGAAAAAAATGCAGTACTTACAACTAAGGGACATATGAAATATCCCAAAAGGATTTTGCAAGAAAAAAAAAATTCTGCAGTTATAACCTACTCAAATTCTGCACAAAACCCGCCATTTTGGGAAAAAACAGCAAAACACTCCATTTGAAGACAGTACCGAAAACTATTTAACCTATTTGAATAGTTACTTTTTCTAAAAATAAGTAAGGACCCACATATCCTCTATATATCGTTTTAAAAATTTAGTTAGGTTTTTGATAAAGAAAAAAAGTTATTTTTATGGCGAAAAAATTGCATTTTTGCCGATTTTATGATTTTTTTTATCCATGAAAAAACGTTCGAAATATTTCCTTTCGAAAGCGATAATAATACTTAGAACAAAAACTTTCGAAAGAAATGATTGTTAATCTCTGGACTTTCCACATATCGAAATCAAGTGCTGTGTTATTTATTGACTAGAAAGTCGCCCGTCAAGGTATGACGGGTGAAAATTGCTTCTCTTCTACATTTGAACGAAGCCATTGCCTGTTTGGTGCTAATTTGACCGTTGAAATTGTAACCCTTACTCCAGTGGATGAACCCTTAATTCCAGTAGGCAGCGTTCATAGTTGACGGCTTTTTCGTTTCTTCATCCTCCTAAACCTACAGTCCTATCAGTAAAACAGTTAAAATACCGGATCGAGTTCAGCCTTGTCACAATAAAGACTTTCCCTGAATGTTAAATAATACCAAAACACATTATCAAATTATCATGCCGTGGCGCGAGTTTCATTGTTGAAACACGCGAGTTACTCCATCATTGGCTATTATGTATTTGAAAATACTAAAACTCCTCCAAAAGCCTCAGATTAACTTTTTGGTCTCCGGCGTAGTTCAGAAGTCTTTAATGGTAAAACCAAAGAATGAACCGATAATTATTCGTAGCATTAGTAAAGACTAGGTGTTTTTAATTAAATAGGCTTTTAATTTTCAGAGAAAATAAAACCGCAGAAACACTATTGCGAACTCCCTTCATGTTTTGTTTTTTCAATCCAAATGTCACCCTAAAAGTAATTTGCAGTAGAAAGCAGAAACGTATTCCCTGAAGTAATGTTTCACTGCTTCATTTTAAAAATCTGAAAATGTTTTGTATTAAAAATGGCTGGTATAAATTGCAATATAAAATCTTCATTTAGTTAGAAAGGAGTTAAAGATATTTCTCATTCTTTGCAGTAAAATTCTTCTATTCAAGCGAATGTTTATACATGGCATCTGAAAAAAATTTCAAATTTAGAATTGACACGTTCATTAACTGCTAGAATTAATTATCTCTCCATAAAAAGAAACTATATATGCAGCTGCTTTTACGTTAACGTTTAAAATGATTTTATCGCTATTCAGAATAGCTTTAGACTTTGGATAAAACACTATCTTTAACACTTAACTGATTTTTTATATTTTTGTTTTCATTGTAACACTATTAATGTTTTTTCTTTTATTAGCTGCATATTTTTTTTTTCTTTTTATTTACGAAGTTTTATAATGTCATCTACATTAAAGTGTTCGCTGAAAACACATTTCAACCAATTTCTTTACTGCTCCGTTTTTATTATCCATTTTATAACTTTCATGATAATTTCTTTTCTTTATTCCCTTCATAATTATCAAAAAATAAAAAGCCAGAACTAAAAGGACCTGGGCAATATTTTTTTTATTTAAAATTTTACTTCTCTAAAATTGTTTCTTACAATTGTGTTAAGAATCAAAGCTTTAATTTAATTGATTTTATTTTAAAGTTGGGAAAAGGAAAGTAGATTTGCAAATATTTTTTGAGATGAACAAAATTGTGTTATGCAACTGGGAAGTAGTAACCAATCAAATTTCGGTTTTTCCATGGTTGAAAATAG
Source organism: Uloborus diversus (assembly GCF_026930045.1). NCBI lineage: Eukaryota > Metazoa > Arthropoda > Arachnida > Araneae > Uloboridae > Uloborus > Uloborus diversus. The sequence goes on along the minus strand of NC_072731.1, from coordinate 216,533,476 downwards.
TTAATAAGCGTCATACTAAAATCGAAACAGCACTAATGTTTTCGAAAATTAGAAGGATATTTTTAATACACAGTAGACACTAACGAATATTCAAACATTATCGAGTTCCCTATGCTACTATCATTGGGTATCTCTTATTTTTACTTAGTAAATTATACTTCAAGTATTTATTGTTTCATCCTGTTCGTATTCCAGGCTCGGCGTAAGTCCCGCACAAGTATACATATCCTGAAAATAAATTTGTGTGGCACGCAGCAGCGTAAACATTGTATGATGACCATTAAGAAGCACAGCATGATTTTTCGCTTTTTTATGTTCACCACGGGTTTTTTTTGCAGAGTTACAAAAAAAAACTGCTACTTGACCATTAGATGTACTTTATTTGAAGAAACGAGATTCAATCGCTCAGCTTCTTTTTCCTTTTCATTAGTGTCCTTTACAGGGTACGGTAGATAAGTAATGAGACTGGCTGCCGCGCGGCGCCCCAGTCGCTCGCAGTGGGGGTCTCCACCGGCTGACACGATGGTGGAGGGATCTGAGCTTGAGGATCGAGCTTCGCGTAAACGTTGTTTGCGTGCTTGTGGCACTTGGGAAAACGCAGGAAGATGGATCGCTCGATAGAACAGTGGTATGCAATCAAATTTTGCTTTCGCTTGGGAAAAACAAGGTCTCTGTGAATAAATTTACGGTCCACGAATTTGTTACGCAAGATTTAATGATGAGGAAAGTTTGCGCAGAACTGCTTCCCGAGTTCTCACCGCCGAACAAAAGCAACGACCAGTAGACGTTAGCCTGACATGAGTCCTCCTAACTTCTTTCTATTCCTGAAGGTAAAAAGAAGTCTGAAGGGTCATCGTTTCGACGATATTCCGGACATCCAACGTGCTGTCACGAAGGCACTGACTGAAATAACTCCAGCGGACTACAGTGGGGCCTCTGAAGCAACGATGTGTCAATGCTCAAGGCGACTACTTTGAAGAATATTAACGTTTTGTACGAGTCGGATCAATACATTTGTTTTTCTAGACTGAGTCTCATTACTTATATACCGCACGCTGTATGCTTATTTTTCACCAATTAGGTGGGCCTATTATCGTTACGTGGCCCACTATTGTTGAACATTGTGCACTTATCTTTTAATGACTCATCTTAAATCACATTGCTATTAATATTTCAAAGCCCGTACGTATTTCATATTCTTTCACTCGTTGCTGTTACTTAAAAGTAACTACATCAAGCGTTAAGAAAATAAAAACTAATCAATAATAACACAAAACAATGATTTCTAAAACCAAAATAATTTTTCATTAAAGAAGGTTTTTATTTATATATAGACGACACGGGTCTTACGCAGACGCGTAAAGCAGGTTCACAAACGAGCCCTTTTGCGCATTCTGTGGTAATAACTTCTCCAAGCATCTCCCCTTCTGGTATGCATGGTTCGTTTTCACCTGCAACAAATCATGAGAAAAAAAAGCTTAGCTTGAGACATTTTGCTTACATTCTATACGAGATTTTCTATTTTCGTACTTCTTATTCCATTTCAAAGGTATTTTTGAATAAGAATGAATTGAATCTGAACTCGAAACTCTAGTCTAGAACGTATTATAAATGTGATATTACGAACGACTATTCAACCTCATGCATGTCCAAATAAAAAACGTCCCTAAAACATGAGGTTAACTTCATTGAAAGTACTATTTCCGTTACGTACATTTCGAATACAGCATCACTTGTGCAAATTTTCATAGGATTAAGAGAGATGATTATATTTGCTCCCAACTACTCTGCTTTGAAAAAAAAATCCGAACAAAGGAATGATATAGCAAATAGGAAACTTTTTTTAAAGCTTTCCTTAGTTTTGGAAACTGACAGTGCGAGATTTTTTTAAGTATTTGATTCATTCATTCGAAAAAAACTTAGGGGGGAAAAAGGAACTGAATTGTATTAAAGTACGAATTATAATAGAAAATTCTGAAACTGAAAATAAGACAGAAATAATGCGCAATGAATTTCTCCTAAAGCACCTGCTATGTACCGCCCTTATTTTTTAAATAAGTCTAATATAAATAAGTTTGGTTCATTTATTTTAAAATTATTTTTATTTGATGACCAACGTCAGATGGTGGTAGAGAAACATTTATTGTCGCCCCAGAAAGCATTCTTTTTGCTGCATTTTTTTCTTTTTTTTTTTTTTTCTTTTAAACTTTTCAATTCAGAAAATCACAAAAACTTAAAGGGTAAACATTTTTTAATGGGTAAATGGGAAAAAAAGCTATGTGAATAGTTACGCTTAGGGATTGCAATACCAGACCAAAAATTCAGTACCGGTACTCGGCATTTTTAAAACGTGATACTGGAATACCGGTATTAATACCGGTATTTGAAATTTCTCAAAAATTGCTTGAAAACATATTGTTTCGTTGCCACATTTCATAATTTTGTTCAAAAATTGTATTATTATGAAAACGTGTTGTGAACAAATATGAAATGAAGGAACAAGTGTCATAATAAAAAAATCAGTACTAGTAAAATACATAATGTATCTAATTGGATTGTCTCTAAGCCTGGAACTCATTTTAGTGCTCAACTTTCGTACAGTTGAAACTACTCTTTCTGAATTCACGCAGGTCGGTGGTACTGTTATCGTTGCGTGATACACCTCCTCTAACTTTAATTGCCTAAAAGTATTTTATCTTCAAAACAAAATCGGTCTGTTAGAGGTCATTTTTGGATGAACCGTTTTGTGTGTGTGCGTGTGTTTCTTTCGTATTGTGTGATTTTCTATCATTTTTTTTTAATTTAAGCTAGTTGAAATTTCTTTCCTGAGAGAAGATACTTTTCCAATATTAACATCGTTTTCTTTTGATCAGGAGGGGTTTTGTGTTTACTTTAAATTAGTCCTTCGGTTTAAAATTTATGATAAACATGAATAAATTTGATCTTGTTGGTTATCTTATTCGTTTTAGCTTTCTTTTCAAAATTCTTTGCAATTATAATTATGTAAATATCTGAAAATATCTTTGAATTCGTGGAACATATTTATGCTTTTCCTCTATGCAAATTTTCAAGGCAATATATTAATTTCTAAATATTATCTTGCCAAGTATGAAGCCAAATAGCGAGACGGCACAACAAACCAATATTGGTGCCAACAAATTGCCATTTGTAATGCTAACAAGTAACAGTTTTTGCCCAAATTTAGTACAGTTGAGACAAATATTTAAGAAAAAGATCATAAAGCATTCCTGCAACTGATGGTTTGAATTGTTCATCGGACAAAGGAGGGGGAGGGGGCATTCAAAATTACACTTGATATTAACTTCCCAAAAAGGAAAATGAGCCATCAGGGAAATGGAAAAAATAAATACATTGTGAGCAAAATACTCTTGTTTGATGATATTCTATTAGTTCATGATTTGAAGCTAAATTTTTACGTCACTAGATTGACTTCGGTTCTGTATCATGGGAAAATTAATGTACATTTAAAATATAAGTAGATATTTAATAAGTTAAATTGAAAATTCTTGAATTAAAACTATTTATTATTTTCAGCTAATACCGAAAAAACCGGTATTTTCCTCAGCAAATACCGGTATTACGAAATTGCAAAATTGCTCGAAATACCGGTATTCGGTATACCGGTATACCGGTATTGCATTCCCTTGTTACGCTGTTAGACGATATATTACTTAATTGCTATACAAAATGTATAATAATTTAGATGTTAAAAATAGAAATATGGACATATCTAACAAACATATCTTCCTCCAATGCCAGTAGGGCAAACAGAGGGTGGACCACGGGTTCCGCGACGACACCCCCCCCCCTTAAGAAATATTCAATGTTTTCAAAGATATCCTTTATTAAGCAAGAAAAAAAGAACGTGTCTTGAAAAAAAAAACATTCATAGGAAAAAATAAATAAGGTTCGAGGGCAAAATCTATATTTCTTTTTAAAATAATATTTAAATTCAAGTATCCTCTCCCTCCCCATTTTCTGCCATTTCCCCCCCCCCCTTTTCGTTCCCAAGTCCGTCTGAAAACAAAAGTTTTCAAAATGCTACTCCTCCGATGTCCCCTCTTCCCTTTACAGTTATTACAGCGCGTCTTAGACATTTTTCACAGGTCTTCAATTTTGCAATTGTATTCCTCGCGTTATAACAACGTCAAAATTCGTCTAAAATTGCATTTTTGAAGCTCCAATTTTGAAAAACTTTGGGCCCCTTAACGAAACCAAGTATATTCTACGATAGAGATTTTATGACTGTATGACTTGACTAAACCTTTTCGAGGAAGAGTCCAAGAGCTCCCTCCCACCAATATCGTCAAAAATTGTAAAATATTGGGCTTTTAAAACTAAAATTTGAGAAAAAAAGGGGGGGCAGGAGAGTTTCTGAACCAACCCTTAGCATCAATGAATAGCATGTTAAAACTTCTTCTTTTTTGCGGGGGGGAGGAGGGACTTGACTTTCGAAAAATTTCAATGAGGGACAGTCCCTAAAACCCCATCCCTTACCTTAACGTCAATAAATATGGCCCAAAACCGCGTTTTTAAAACGGTAATTTCTAAAAATTTCGGACGAGAGTCCAAACATCACCAAAATTTTTCTAAAACTACGGGTTTAAAACTGTAATTAAAACTCTTTCCCCTATCACATGGAAAACACATTTTGAACTGCTCCCAAGTTAAAACTTTCTGCGGTTGTCCCACTGTCGTCTGCCATCTTCTGTTTCATCCTTTGACAGTTAGGTTTTTGTGTAATTAAACACTACACAAAAAAACGTCTTTCGTGTCAATAAGTCACGTCATGAACGTTAAGAACGTCTTTCGTGTTCTTGAGTATGTCAATAATCTAAAATAAATATCATTCCTCTAAAAGTATTTGCACGCTTTGGAAAAAAAAACAAACAAGTAACATGGCTGGTTTAATTTGTATAAGTTTTAATTTTTGAAAAATATGGTTCTTAAACTACACATCTTTGACAAAAAAAAGATGTACAACAAAAGAAGAAAATGAAAGAAAAAAAATTTCTTTTCCTCTTACCTTAGAAACAAAAACAGTGAGCAAATTGAATTAAAGTAAAGACCTAGACGTAAAGGTAAATACATCAGAACCTCGATTAACCGACGTGATAGCGACTGAATCGCCTTCGGTAATTCAAAAATCCCGAATAAAATAGAAAAATTGATGTCAAGAGACCGCAAGAACTAAACTCAGACACCTAACACGTTCAAACTTGCAAAATATCTCAATTTAACGGCATTTAAAAAAAGCAGGAATTTTTTAGTTTTCCATAAGTTTACTAATGGGTCTGAGGAAAAAATGCACAGAAATGTACAGATACTCGTAATTCAGCAGCTGCGATAGTAATGGCTCCCTCCGCTGACCATGAAGTGATATAGTTCACTAGGATGTACAGTATAACTTCGATTTAACGAAACATGATTTAACGATTTCCTCAATTTAATGATACATTTCACTGGTCCGGATTTAACTGCATTGAGTAAATATGTTCTTCGATTTAACGATATCCTTGATTTAACGATAACCTTTTACAGTCCCTTGACAATCGTTAAATCGAAGTTCTGCTGTATTTTTTTTTTTTTTTTTTTTTTGCCCCAATCGAGATATAAACTGACACCTATAGAAAAAAGTAGTCCCCAGCGAGGAGTCTGAGTTTTGGATGAAATAAAGGCACTTCGCTTTAGAAACCAGATTAGTTTACACATGTAGTCCTTTTTTCAGATAATTTTTGTAAATTGTGAAGTAATTTCAATTTTACAAGCGACATAGTGCGGAGTTTTGGTTAAACAAGGTTCTGGTAAAGCAATTTTCGGATTTTCTGGGTTCTACTGTAGGTTATAAGATTTAGTACCTAAAAGCTTGACGCATATATCACAGCATTGGCAGAAGCTTCCGTTTTCTCTAATCCGTTGGCCATTACTTTCCAAGCAATCTGTCAATTCTTCGCATTCTACTTTATCGCAGTAGTCTGGAGGACAAACTATAGCGTTGGCCACGGAGAAAGCAATCAGCAAGACGGCAAACACTCTAAAAAGCATTTTTCCTGCAAAGTTTTGAAAACCTTTAATCACGTTAACAACATAGCTAATTTACGAAAGTTGAATACATCGATACAAGAAGGGGGCAAATAAACCTTTTGCTGGTTTACATTGAAAAATATTCATAGAAATATTATTTTTCTTTCTGTATAAGAACCAAACGTGTCCACCCAATATTCCGTAGGATACCACAGGAAATTAGCTATGACAGGTTAGCTTGGTAAAGTTCTTTAATTACACAATACTGTTATTCAGAAACTTTTGCAAGTTGTGGCACATTTTGAACAATTAAAATTTTCTCACTGGCACCTTAATCACTTATTTCTATTTATATCTTTTTCTTTACATCTCTATTTATATTTATGAATATGTTTATTTATTTATTAATGCGTACGTAGAGATAGAAAGTCAAACATCATGTTTTGATACAGCGTGTCCCCGTTTTACCTGCAAGACCTTGATTTTCGTAACCTTAATTACCAGATTCACAACACCAATCGAAAAAACGGTCAAAATAATGTGCAGATGTAAATATTGAAAATTTGAAGTAAAAAAGAAAATTAGTGAAATTCACCGAAAAATGAAACAACGTTTTGTGACTTACACCACTCTACACTTGCATACAATAACATTTTTGAGACGAAATAAAGCGGCTGACAAAAGATTAAAAATAAAGACTGATTTTTCAAACTGTACGAGCTTTTGTGATACCTTGAATACTTTGCGGTATCCCTCGCCAATCCCTACGACATCTTAGCGAGCCGCGGAACCGTCTTAGGAAACCAGTGACTCAATGTATTATTTTGAAACTGAAATGCTTCTTATAAAAAGAGTTACATTGTTTTCTTATTAGAGAGAAACATTATCTGGATTATTATTAAAAATCAACGAGATAGCTCCAATAAATAACAATTAATTACACATAACTATTTTTTTACTTAAAAATGTCATTGAAATTGACACAATGAGACAAATTCTTCAAAAATATTGCGCACAAAAACAAGTCTTCAAACATGAATTTTTCAAACTTTTTTTTTTTTTTTGTAATTCCTAAAAGTTTTCAAATTGTGACCGAGGTTATTGTTAGAAACCTTTTTTTTTTCTTTTTTTTTTCCTGACACTCACTCATGTTCAATTTTAAAATAATTTTTGTTAAAAATTGTCGGAGAAATATAGAGATTGGTTGATTGATTACACTCTGTCTAATCAGATACAATTTAATTATTGTCAAGAGCAGTAAATATGAATCGCATAGTAACCGCAATTGAAAGTTTATACTGTATTTTTTTTAAATCAGAAATGAACTATAAGACACTTTAGTGCAATAATGTAGAGAAAAATGTGTACCTGTGTGTGCTGATATTTCCGGAAGATGAGGATTGAATCAAAATTACCAAGTTTCATATTATCTTCATCTGTCTCTTATTTTATGCACGGATATCTGCAGTTTAAGATAAGAAGAAAAAATTCCAAGGTTAGGCATTCAAAATATTTATCTTTTGGGAAATTTCAAATTTTTATCACAATGAAGCATATGCTTGCAATGTGGGAAACTTTGATGTTAAAATATTCATTTAATCATGTTTTATCTGGGTTAACCGGTATTATTCGGAAAAGAAGAATTAAAGATTTTGTCCAAGTTTAGTAAAAATAATTAGATATCTATCTATATAGGTGTTAGTGATGTCATTAATCTTAAATATTTATATTACAAAAATTACTTAATGCAAAAACTTATGGGAAAGAATAAACCTTTATTTTACTTAAACATCTACTTCTTAACTCAAACTTCAAATTTATTTCCTCATTCATGCATTCTTATTTATTTTTGCAGCTTGCGTCTCTAAGTATAACAACAGATAATCAATATCATCCTTATTATATCCACATAAAATATACAATAAAATTTTTGAAAACGACTATTTATTTTCAAGTACAAAAATTATTATTAGAATGAAGTCTGTATCGTTTGGAAATTAATTTTTCTTGAATCAAAAATATGTGGATCATTTCCAAATGTTAAACTTCCAATTTAATACATACTGTTTAATTTACTTGTTTTCAAAGAGATCAAATTGAAAACTTGTTTTAGCTTTTATTTATTACTTGTTAAAATGTTTTAAGATCATAACGCGTCAACAATTGCAGTTTGGATTCAATTGTAATTTGAAGAAAATTTAAGCAAATAATTATAAAAAAATACAAAAATGTGTAAACAATCGAAAACGATCTTATGATCAGGTTATTCCAATGTTTTAACATTATTATTCTTATTTTGAACATGCAATGTATACAGAGCACTGAGGAAGAGCGCAAAAAACGACGAAAGAGACAGAGTAAAAGTCATTTTTGTGGACGCCCGTGCATATTCAAATGTAATTCAAATAGGACACAAAATGCTTGAAAAGTGTGCATGTTCCTTTTTAAAATGAAATATCTCTCGATATTCTATTGTATTATTTCCATAAGGCATTATGAATGCTTTCCGATAAATTCATATGCATACATTGCAATTTCGTTTTTTTTTTTTTTTTAGAAACTAATTTGGATCAAGCGGAAAATTTATTTTCATATTTGCCGTTCATGGGTCATGCCTGTAGCAGACTGTTTATGCGTTACAAGTAATCTTTAAAAGATTTCAAGAAGCGAAAAGATTAAAACTGTTAACCTACCTCTTGCAAACGATCACCAATAAATTTAGGGCGCCAAGGAGCAAGAGGTTTGCTTGCTTGCCACGTGACCCATGTGCAAGGCAGTTTCCTAACGATTTCAAAGTGGAATGTGGTCTCTATCCATTTTCCCTTTGAGGTCTGTACCGAAATGGTGTAGGTTTTTTTTTTTTTTTCTTCAAGAAAACTCGTTATTCTTTCCATTGATTTTTTAAGAGTAAAAATTAGAATGTTAATTAATTAATTAAACTTATTTAGATCCTATTTACGTTATTTATTCCAAATTCTTAAATGTAAAGAAAATAATCAGGTGTGTAAGATAAGCTAAAAAATTTTACACCATTATAAGTTCTCGCTACAACTTAGCTCTTCAAATTTGATCAGCGATATTGTGTACGTGTTGGAACGTGTCAAATATCTGGAAGACTTAAAGAACAACTCAGGCTTGACGAGCAAACACAACGCAGAATCTCTAAATTTAATAAGAACTTTCTTTAGGAGTCCAAACCAAGTGTAAAAGAGAAAAAATCTTATGTGAATTGGAGTGACACTTAAGTTACTTCTCTCTGCAAATATCATACGCGATCACATTTCATGAAATCTCTAGAATTCCTGTCAAGGTATGCTTTTTAGGTAAATAGTAACAATAAAAGGATTATTTCCTTACAAAGTTAACAAAATTTTCAGAAAAGAACGGCTATGCTACATAACTTAAATTATCTCTATTGTGTTTCAATAAATGATAATATTTGAGTTTTTCTTCCAGAAGTTGCTTACAGAGCTTTAAAAAGGGAAACGTTTGACCCTGTGCATCATATTTTGTCTGTTCAGTTCCTACAGTGCTGGTAAAAAACATTGCATCACCCTCGCATTTTCACAACAATGGGATTATGTGAGAAATTTTGATCGACCGATTAACGATGAATGTATGTGAAATTCTGCGAAACTTATGAAATAAACACTTAACAGCAGGAAGCCGATAATTGTTTACGTAGATCGGGGTTGTTTCCGGGCCAAGGCAAACTGCTGACCCCATGCTCATTTTTCCATTTCTGAACCTGAGGGTGAAGTTTGAGGAGAAAAAATCACTTTACCCCATGTCAATTTGAGTCTAATGGCAGGATAAAGGTTTTTAAATTGTTACTTCCAGTTTTGCCCTATGGCACGGATCAGGATGATCCTGGAAAATGACAATTGGAACTGAAGTAAAGTGATCCCGGATAGTAAGAAGCAATTTCTCTTCCAAAATGCCAATATACACCTGAGCGTTTACTGTTCCTTGCAAAAAGTGAAGTCCACTAACTCCTTGATCAGAAATACATCCCCAAATTATCTGGGATACGGGATGCTTGACTGTGTGGAATGCAGTCTGGATGATATTTCTCTCCTTTGCGGCGCAAGTGATGCAATTTTTTTTTCTTTTACCACCAGTGTACGTCTACGTTGCCATCGCGGTTTTTTTGATGATTGCCATTGATGTGGGTGAGTGAAATTGTTCAAAAACAAGCTGTATCTCCTTGCTCTACTCGGAATTTTGATGCACTGTGAGGCAATGCAGAGAGACATAATACAGAACAGGAACTAATATTAAATTTAAAAGAATTGAAAATAATGACCTTTATATTGAAACCCTTATATTAAGTGTCGAACAAAATAAATCTTCTTTTCCAGAGCATATTAAAAATGCCTTTAAAACATTTCCATATATAGTGAGAAAACATGGAAAATGAAAAATAATCACCAAAAATACTGTTTTTGTGTAATTTTAATTAACTTTTCTCTCAGAAAAACTGTTGTTTTGAAAGTTTTATGCAATCGTCATTCAGGTTTGAAGTATAACATTTGTGCAGAAAAAAGTTTTAATGAAACAACTCAAACTTTTTAATTGTAATAAATATTCATAAATAATTATACTCGTGACTTTTTTGTTACTTTGCTCTTCGAAAAGTAAAATAGTTACTGTAATTAAAATGTTATTTTAGCATTAACCATTTAATAATGAATGGACTTTTTATTAAAATGATTGTACTTAACTGTAAATATAATCAATTAAATTGATTTATAGAAAAGTTTGGTAGTGGACGAAACTTAAACTCTAAGTCAGCGCGCGTTTCGCAGGTATGTTACCGGCAAAGCTATTTCTAAAGCATAGCCTAGCTTGACTAAACTTGATTATATATAATCTGAGTTCAAAATAATAAAATTCTTTTCTAAGAATTAATTGCCATTTAAATGGTAAAAACAATTCTGAAACGTTCCTAAAAAGTAATTTGCAGCTAATATACCCAATTTATGCAAAATTATGTGCAATTTATGCCAACATATGAACAAAATTCAGTAACCTTCCTGAAATTATCCTAGAATATTTCTGAAGAATTCAAAAATCTCTCCGGTTAAAGCCAGTCATGTCTATGGAACCGTAAGAGAATTTAAGCAGATTTAAAATAATATATTGGCACCTTCCTGATTTACCAAAAAAGACTCCAAAGGCATTATTGCAACCATGGCTAAAGCTAAGACGGAATTGCAAGGAAGGAAAAAGCATCTCCCTTGCCTGAAATTCTCCAGAGACTTAATAGCTCTCATTGAGAGCTTAATCTGGATGGACCGTAAAAAAATTGAAGCCACTTAATAAATACGCCGAGTTAATCTTTAAACTGGCAGCTAGAATTATTTTTCGCAGCAATGAGAAGTCTGCATTCTTGAAACTTGTAGCAATTTAGGAAAGTTTTTGACAATGGTACTTGATTTTCGCAGGAGATTGATGAAAACCCGTTAAATCCCGAAACGTTCCACCGAAATAATCAGTGACGTTCCGGATATTTTTCGCAGTTTAAGAGTATTACTTTGAGAATTAAACACCCTAAAAAGTACTACTATTAGTCTCGTCGCCAAATGATTTTCCAGATCGTGCTTCCACCTTGTGGTTTGTGCTGTGAAACTTTGAAACTTACTCCTAGAAAAAATGTAATTCTAATGAATCTGTCAAACATATAACTTTTAAATGATAAGTTATTAGTTATGCACTAAATGACTAACTAAAAAAATAATCCACAAATATAGTACTTTTTATAAACCAATTAGCAAAACTTATAGTTTTAAAAGTTTTGCTAATTGGTTGTTTTCTTTTTCTTGCTTTTGCCGCGAATCCTGATGCATCAGCAAGTAACTATTTTTTCATTTTTACGCATTTTGCAGTTGAAACTAAATTAAAAATATATGAACATATTCTACAATTCGGTAAAAGTTTTACAACATCTTGACTCTATTTTACAAATGGTGTTTGTACTTAAAGCGCAATTATTTTTGAGATCTAATGTGAAAGCCATTCAGACTAAAGTTAATCCTCATTTTGAAATGAAAGTGATATTACTTTCAAAACATTAGTGATTTTATAATACAGGGCTGAAATTTACAAATCTGTAAAGCATTAGTTAGCTTATAATACATTGTCAGCTCAAAATGCAATAACAGTAGGATATCTTTCTGTTATTCCTGGGATTACATGTCTTTCTGCTGTTCCGAGGCAGAGATATCGTTTAGTAATTTTCTAAAAAGAAAATGCTTTTTTTTTCAGTCGGAACATAAATAAAAGGTTTTTTAATAATTCTCACAGCTGATCTTGAAGACAAAATCTTTGACAATGGGAGGACAAGAACAGGTTTTCGACTGTTTTCTCCCATATAAGTTACTAAACTAGAACATCGAACTATGGGGTTCTTATAAAACATAATTACGCACCTGTAATTGCTTATGCAACACCCATATTAACTCTAATTTAGCAAAGGTTTAAAACTTTGAGAATTTTTAGACCTTCCTTTTTATCAAACGGTTTTTATGCCTTAAATACAGTTTGATGTATCCTAGGGCAGAAACTGCGTTCGAACTAAATTGAGGTCAAAAAAGTTACAAGACATAGAATGAAAACCGTAAGAAAAAGGAGCAGTGGACTACAGGAAAATGAAATCGCGAAGCAAGTGAAAAATTTCCACGAGTGTTACATTTGCTCAAAAAGCTTCCTTTTTAAATTTTATAGATTGAGTACAGCCGTGCGGGTATAGCTAGTTTATAATTATTAAAGGAAGTTATTGGTAATCGTAAGCTAGTGTACGTTTTAAGAGTTTAAATAGCAAATAAATATTTATCATGTTCGGCTGCATTCGTACAGGACAATTCGATAAGTAATGGAATGACATGTTCATGAAGAAATGAAATTTGCGTGATTACTCTGAAGTCACACGTGACTATCAGAACATGCATTTTTTTTTTTCGAATATCATTTTGAACAAAAGTTAATACGATAAAATGCTTTGTAAATGTCAGCATATAATTACCGATTGCAAAGGGAATTTTTCAACTGCCAAGGTGGACAATTATGACGGCGGTGATAGACCTTTCCCCACATATGAGTTACGAGACATTTGATAGAGCACCTAGCCCCATAAATGAACAACGGGACATCTGATAGAGTACTTGAAAACAGAGTTGATCCTTTGGAAATCGAGTATCTGACCACACAGATAATCTATGAGACATATCTGATAGCGTACCTGCCCTAAAGTTTGTCCATGTCTACCGGGCCCTGATCTGATATAGTATCTGACCCCACATATGAACCACGGGACACCTGATGGAGTAACTAATCCTACCGACAGTCAATGGGACATCTGATAAGAGTCCTTCATCCCACAGATGAACTATTTGACATATGTTGGAGTACCTGACAACACATAATCTATGGGGCATCTGATAGAGTACCGGTCCTGCATATGAATTAAGGGTTAACTGATTGAGTATTTGGCCCCACAGATGATTCACGGGTTATCATCAGATAGAGTACCTGGCCCCACAGATGGGGAATTGCAAATGGGCTTAAAATTGCAGTTCAATTAACATTTCTATGCATGAAACTCTCCAGCTGGACACCGCAACCATGCGAATGGCTGTCCATCGGAGATGAATGTGAAAGCTTTTACGTTTGTACCATAATTCGACAAAAAGTTTCAAATCATGAAGTCAAAGTTTTCAAAATGATTTAAAAATCCTTCAATTAACAGAATCAAAAGCATACTTTTATGAAACACGTAGCAGATTAAAAATTCTGCATCGAAAAATGTTTCTTCATAGAAATTCTGCTTCTTAAAGTGGGATTGTTGTAAGATTTAAAATTGCTCCACAGTGCCGAACATTAGAGTAACGACACCAGTAACAGACAAGAGTCCAGTAACAGACAGTCGTAAGTTTGAATTTAAATAATAGGAAATTTAGGCGGGTAAAACTGATGTTGCTGCAACCCATGAATACGGTGCAACCATCTTATTTTATCAAAGGGAATTTCACGAGCCAATTTGTATTTACAAGGCAATAGTAGAAGGTTATGAACAGCCACTACTAGGTCTGCCGATGTTTCATGTTCATTTGAATTTAATAGGGTTTTAGATCTAAAAATAAAGAAATTTTTCACTTTTTGTAGGAAAAAGGGAAATTCTATCCATTACTCATCCTTTCTTCATCCTATCTGTTACTGGTATCATCAGAATTATCGAAGTCTGTTACTTGGTTCAGACCTTTTTTCAAAATTGAGCAATTAGAAATAGAAAATTACTAATTCAGAGGATCCAGAAGCAGCCAAACGTTAGATGAGATGTAGTTGCATGAGGGAAAAATAGTTTTAATTGTCTAAATACATTAAAAGAATCAGAAAATTGAGTTAATCTCAGAGCGATGTCTTAAGCATGTCAGTTACTGGTGCCGTTACCCTAATCTTTTGTTGTTTTTTTTTTTTTTTTTTTTTTCAAAACTGTGGGGAAAGTAATCATGTTAAAAATTGAAATATGGAATTAAGTTTTCTTAACGAAGATCATTTATACAAAAATGTTTTGTTTGAATATGATTTTTTCCATCAAAAAGTTTGGAGAGAAAACAGACCGTTTGTTACGTTTCAGATTAGATGTGGGCAATGCCATTTTAACGAAGTCGCTCAGATAAAAAAAAAAAAAGTTGCAGATGATATATCTCTCTGCAAGAATTACTCACGTACATCTTAAATTTTTCTATCCGTCATTAATATTTTTTAAGGAAAACCAACGACAATTGGCTTACAGTAAGAAAATATGCCGGTAAAAGGTTAATTAAAATGTATTTTATTTAGGTTTAGATTTATATAGCAATTATAGTTTATTTTCTTGTTATAGTTATTTCTCGACGACCGAGTGTTAAAATATCTGTTTTCCATTCCAAAAGTCGCAGTTTGATCAAGTAAATTTTATTTAAAAAAATAAATAAATAAAATGTGCGTGACGTCAGAAAATAAACAAAATTGTTCTTTAGAAAATGCACCGAATTCCGTCCTCTAAAGCATTTTCGACGCCACAAAAATGGTAAGGCAAATAAAGAAGAAAATATGAGCTAACGTCAAATACTCTAAATCGAAATATTGTATCTCTAAGTGTAGTTTGGTCAAAGGTGAAAATAAAACAAAAAAGATTTTGAATTTCAAAAAAAAAGAAGTAGATATCAAAAGATAAATAAGAATTAATTAAAATATAAAATGAGAGAGAAAAAGAAAGAGAGAGAACGATATAATTTAAATGGCATTCTTTGAAAGAATGGTCGTGCATCTTTTAGCAGATCGTACTGCGCCGTTAATTTTAAGGAGCCGTTCATTTAGACCCGTTTGTGTATGAACAACTAATTCCTATTCCAAAGGCCAACTTCTACATTTATTTTTGACATTTTCAGATTTTAGAATTATTTTACAAAATACTAATCCTTTACTCATGTTTTCATTACATTTTACCTTGAATTTTACTGATTTTTTACCGACTTTTACTGGAAAATTATATGAAACGTACGAATATTGCATACAACTTTCATTTATCAAATACATACCGCAAAATCATTGGGTTTTATGACTATCAGAAACATAAGGTTTTAATTTTTTTCTAGGCTTTGATAACACCCTCAGTGTTGCCAGATGGTCAAATCCATACTTCCCCAATTCCCTTTCAACTTCTCCCCAAAAAGCCATGTTTTCTATCAAAATTCCCCAAATCCAAAAATTATTTTTCCACTAATATTTTCATAAAATGAATCGACTTCCTCTGATATTTTTGTCTCTTGAAAAAAAAATTTTCCCCCGAATATCCAAATTTTCTTATAAAATTCCCCAACTTTTTTTTTCTTCCTATTTTCACTTTTTTTTTTTTTTTTTTGTCTTCTTTATCTTTTTTTATCTTTACTAATAATAAAACTGAAGATCTCTCTGTCCGGAACTCTCTCTCTCTGTCAGAATCTCTGACGCGTATAGCACCTAGACCGTTCGACCGATTTTCATGAAATTTGGCAAAGAATTAGTTTGTAGCACGAGGGTGTTCACCTTTAAGCGATTTTTCGAAAATTCGATTTGTTCTTTTTCTATTCCAATTTTAAGAACATTTTCCAGAACAAAATTATCATAAGATGGACGACTAAATTACCAAGTTATCATAATGCGGAACCGTAACGTGGGCAAACCAACTGGCGAAAAATTCATCATGCATTATTTGTAAATATACAGGGGAACCAAAATATCTTTTAATTATCTACTACAGGCAAAGCCGTGCGGGTTCCACTGGTCATAAATACAAGCGCCTGACCGAGAGATAAGAAACAAAAAATTTTTTCTACTCGCATTTACTACTCTGCTTTTGTATGTACATTTAAACTATGATTTTTGTATATATTTATCTAAGAACATTCTTCATCACACTTATTTTTTCCTGTTTCACGTATCAACTAGTTACTCACACAGAACTATTAATGCGAATTCCGTAGCATAATATTCCAGATAATGCGAAATGCGAATTCCATAAAGTTGAGCAAAGCTAAACCAACGCTTTTTGATACAAACAATGTAACTACCAGATGTCAAAATGCGAATTTAAATACGAAAAAAATATTTTTTCCGAGGTTTTTTTTTATCCCCAGGTTTTCCCCAAGGAAAAAAAAACCCCAAAGAATTCCCCTCAAAACCCTTTTCCCCAAAATTTCCCCAGAGAGCACCAGATTTCCCAAAAATGGAGAAATTTCCCCCAATCTGGCAACACTGATACATCCCTTTGTGTAGTGTTTAGCGATACAGTAATTTTTAAATATTTGTATTTTATGTGTGAATTGTAAGAAATAAATGAGAGTTTCATCTTTTTTATTCAAAGCACACTTGTAACTTAAGCACTAAAAATATTTATTGCCTTAAAAATAAGAGAAGATGCAATATAATTCGTTTATCATTATTTTTACTTCCTTTTACAAAAAAGGAAGTATTGTATTCGCGAAAAAATTTTCACTCAAAAATCGGGCTTAATTTCTATTTTGCTCACCCCCGAATGAATGTTGGGATTATTTTTTCGACTCGACCACACGTGGATATATGCCTAGGAACGTACAGATACCCGAAATATTACAACGAGTTTTCTCGTGACGTATGTATGTGCGTATGTATTTCGTATAACTCAAAAACGGTATGTCCTAGAAAGTTTAAATTTGGTACGTGGACTCCTAGTGAGGTCTAATTGTGCACCTTCCTTTTGGTTACATTCGGATGTTCCTAAGGGTGTCTTTTGCCCCTTTTTGGAGGGAAATCATTGTTAATTTCGATGTAAACTCAAGTGGTGTTATAATTTGGCGGACACTTGGCTGTATATCGCCAGTCTTTTGGTCGCCAAGTTTTGTCGCCAACTTGGTGACAAATTTGGCGGACTTTTTTTTTTTAAATCTGGTTTTGATCTGGCCACTGCTGGTGATATTTAGAGAATAAACTATTGAATTACATTAAAATTGCCAATAATGGGAAAATGACATTAAATTGGAGTAAAAGGAAGTCATGTGATGCACACATCAGTTCGTTTACATGAAGCTTCGAAATGATCAGTTTAAATATCATTATGTATTATTATTATATATTTTATTAACTATTTTAAATTTAAATATTAATATAATTTGATAGCATTTTATTCGTTTTCAGGAGCTGGACGATGAACCATTGAAACATAAAGCAGAAAAAACTGTCAACTCTCTTGGCAAAAAGATGAATTCATTTTTCATAGGAACAAAATATTTTTATCTACCGCCTAAAAGATACTATAAATAAAAATGTAAAACAGACATATTATTGTCCATAAAGAGTTGATTTAACAGCCATAAAAAGATAGTGCTTATGAGGTAGTGAGAAGCAAAGGGATGTAAGCGGCAAAATTAAAAATTTGGAGATAACCAGCACACATGGTAGGTGAACCCCTTCTCTGTCTTGAGGCAAGAAATAGTACTAGTAGCAATGGCAAATGCTGCTATACAGCATGATTTAGAAAAAAAATCAAGGAAAGCCTACCTAGGATATTATCTTTATACGCGTTTTACTAAAAACTTGAAAATGTCCACTTGCATTCCTTTACCTCTCACTGCCTCATATGTCTTTTTCTCCTATAGCACTAAAATGACGTAATTGCTTAAACGAAAATAAATCTATTTAAAAAAAAAAACTTTGTGCGGTCTTTCTAAAACACTTTGAACATTTAGTACAATATTAAGTAAATTATACTAAATGAAAACCAGAATTCATAAATAAGTGACGACTTGTCATTTTTAAACTGATATTTTTTTGCTTGGAAGTTTATCCCTGCTATTTGCTTTTTTTAATGATTTTTTTTCACTTTATCTATTATATTTATTTCATTTCTTTATTTTGTTTTATTTATTTTTTCATTGCCTATTTTATCTATTAAATCTTATTTGTTCTTTATTCGTTTCATTTCGTTTTATTTATTTATTTGTATCTGAAACAAAGAATGAAAACGATTGATAAGTAGAGAAACCTTTATAGACAAATGGTAGAGATTATTGATAAACCGTAAACACAGTTACAACGACGTTACAACGACCTTTAAAGGAACCAAAATTTAATTCGTTGTAACAGGAATCTCGTTGTAATGGAATCCAAGCAATGTAATAGAAATAAATGAAGTCTAGAAATTTAATTCTTTGAAACGGAGATTCCGCTTTTTTGGTATTCATTGTAACGGGACTTTACTGTACCACAGAGTCTTCAATCTATCATCGAATCACGTGGAATCATAATCTGGGGTGCCTTGGCCGCAGTTTAAGCAAAACGAAAAGATACTACAAAACAACACTTTTGCGGCACCAAGAAACTGCTGTTTCACTCTTAACAATGATCATCAATGAAAAGTGTTTTATGGTGAAATAACCATAAAAATGTTAGAGTTAGTAATCTTCTCAAAGATGCAGAGAAGTTGTATTAAACTTACAGCCGTTCACATTTTTAATGCATTTCGACTTTCAAAAAACTACAGAAGGTCCAATGCTGCATTATGCTGACAAAGATATAATATCAGTTTTCTACTTTTTATTTTACGAAAAAATGTTGGCAACCCTGTGAATAGCCATGGGTATAAACTAATGATTTTGAAGTTTCTGGATTTCAGGATGACGTATATGTCAAGCTAGATGAAAATAGGAATAAAGTCGACTATCGTGAAAGCATGACGGACAATTCATTTTTTATACAAACACAGCGTAAGATCTTTGACTATTTTGAAATAAATCTCGGCATGCCATTGTCTTGTGCAAGCAACAAATCTGTTCAAATTTTATGAAATATCTTAAATGCCTGTCAGCTTGGATCTACTTGCAAAGGTAAATATTAAGAGAAAATGCATTACGTCTTTGCTGAGTTTACAGAAATTCTGGAATTTTGCTTGACTATGGTAGTTGTTCTGTGTCAATTTTTCTACTATATTAAAATATTATGTTTGACTTTGGGGTAGCAAAACCACTCACAGTCGCTTTAAAAGCGGAGAGTTTCTTCCCTTTTCATCAAACTCTGCTCCAAGAGTTCCTCCAGATTAAGATGTTCAACTCCTACTCTGTCTACGTAGCTCTTGTGGTTCTTTTGATGGTTGCCATTGCTGTGGGTAGGTAAAATTATCCTTAATTTTTTTAATTAAAAATTTGTATCGAGATAAGTTTCTGTTTTCTAGTTTTCTAGGATCTTAAATTATCCTTAAATATTTTAATTAAAAATTTGTAATGAGATAAGTTTCTGGCTTCTAGTTTTCTAGGATCTTAAATTATCCTTAAATATTTTAATTAAAAATTTGTAATGAGGTAAGTTTCTGGCTTCCAGTTTTCTAGGGTAGTTATTGGTAACGTTGACATATTTCCAATATTTCTCGAATCAAATTGAACTCAGACTTTATTGCTCCTCTTAAAACATATCCGTTCACGAAAGAGGGCAAATTGAAGTTAACTTCATATTTGTCAATACCTCCACAACGATAACCAAAACTTCGAAAAAACTAATTAAAAATGCGAATTGAAGGGGTTCTACAACGTTATTAAGTACAGTGATATTTACTCCAGTACATGTTTTTGAATATTTAAAAAAAACTGCCTGGCTTTTTTTTTTTTTTTTACTAAGGCGAAAATAATAATTTCGAACATACTGTTTTTTTCTGGCAATTACGTGTTTAAAAATCCTGATTGTTACGTTATGCAATGAACAATTAAATCACAATTTTAGCCGCCCACCCTGTCAAGTAGTCAGAGGAGTCTGACTGCGAAGGGGAGGTCCCGGGTTTGAATCCCGGCTCGGGCTTCTTTCTCTCTCCTGTCCTTGTACTTCCTTTGTGTGAATATGTTGTTATGCTGTGAATGATTGCTTACCCTATAAAAGGGCACTTATGGCATGTGTGTACTGTGGAAGTCGGACTTCACACCAAATTACGGTGCTGTTGGCAAAGTGAAGCAGCGCACTCCAAATTGCCAGCCTAGCTGGCACAAAACAACAACACAATTATATTTGATCCCTTTTATTTTATTTCACTGGTTCCTCAAAGTCTTTTTACTGGCCTGTTACAGTTTTTACTCAATCCGCTGTACATAATTTTAACTAAAGTTAAAAATATGAACGTAAAGTCAATTTCATACCGTTATTGTAAACCTAACTAATGATTATCAAAGAAAAATCTTTTTCTGTTTTTTTACTACTCTGTTCAATTTACTACCTAAGTTCAAAAAATTATACTACTGTCTTCTGTATTTGATTTCTGTATCATTCATTTTAATTTCACGATTTTTATCTTTAAATATTTTAAGGTCTTACAAAGTTTTTTTTTCTTTAAGTATTCAGTAGCGTTACAATAGGCATCCTAAAAATTTTTTGATTAAAATTCTTTTTTTTTTTTTTTTTTTTTGTTTCAAATGCGTTAATTTGAACAGAAAATGCAATCTTTTTGTTCGGTTTATTAAATGTACTTCCTTAAATCAAAATTATTTTTCGCCAAGTTTTGTTTCAAAATTTTTCAAATTATGAGAGTAGCAATTAATTGATAATATTTAGAAAATACCATTCATCAGCTTGAACTTTTCGAAAAAATTATTTTCTTGCCAATGTAAATTCGTAATAAAACTTTGTGATAATTTTAGTAACCACTCATGTATAAATACTTTTATGCTTTCTATATGATTGTACTAAGATGTTTTAATTGATATGTAAAAATATATTTAGTTTCTATAGTTCGTATTAAAATATTGTTGCTAATTTTTTTTTTTTTCTTTTTGTTTCTTTTTTTCTTTTTGTAGCAAATGCTGACCCAGCAGGTAAATAGTTTCTCATTTTTAAACATTTTAATCCTCGATCATTTAAAAATTTATAGGAAAACGCGAGATTTTTTTGAAATATAGTAATTATTTTTTACAATCAGATCAATTGCACTGTTTTGCACATACCGTTCAGTCGACTGTTGACCGTCAAGATAAAATAAAACTGAAATTGCTTAAACAGAGTTCCTTGACCTGTTGTTTCTCAGAAGCGTATGTCTGGGCATATTATTTCGAAGCAAAAAAGGAAAATACATAATAATTTAGCTTTAATTCTATTTTAAAGTGAATTACATATTAAAAAAAAGAATGCAAAGAAAAACAATGGAATGCAAAGTGAAAAAGTGAAGTAAAATTAATTGGTAAAATATTTTACTCTGTTTAAGTTACCTCCTATTTGGCAATATTTTTAACTATATTATTAAACATGTTGTTAATTCACATCAGAAAATAGTTTCTCCTAAAGGTTATGGTATAGAAGCATATTAGACATTTTCCTAAATAGGATTCTGATAGTATTATAATGTTTTGGGGTCCTTTAAAACTATTATTTATTACTATTTATAAAATAATAAATTTTTTTGTAATTAACATTTCAAATATTAATCGAGACTTACCAGCTAATGTTCAGTGCAAAATTTATTTGTTTAATATTTGGTATATATTCGGGTTAAATATCCAATTTATCAAGTGGTTGAAAGTGAGACAAAGTAAAACAGTTTATTTATTTGTTAATTAATTAATTTATTGATTTATTCATTCATTATTTATTCATCAGATCATTGTATTCGCTCAATTATTTAATGATTTCTTTTTTCGTTTATTTATTCATTGATCACTTAATTTATATATTAATTTAATAGTTCCTGCTGTCATTAATTTATACATTCAAAGAAAAATTTTTTTGACGATCAAATAGAAAATATATCAATGGGAAAATATTTTTTCGCTTTTATTTTAAGGTATAGTTTCAGGAAAAAAACGCAGCTCTCTTAATTTCTTGGCTATTATTATGCGTACAGTTTCAAAAAGCAATACAAAGTTACAATCTGCATGAATTAAAATTTCCTTCAAAATTGTTTTGTAAAATTAGAACAAAGTAAAATTAACGCAAAAATTATTGATTAGAAGCACCTATTTTATATCATATTAAACGAAATATTATTATATAATTTCTATTTATACCTATTTTTATTACAGGATTTATTTATTTGTTTTTTATTTATCCATTTATTTATTTATTTTTTTTTTTTAACGAAAGCGTTTGGAGCACTAAAGTTGATACCATTCCAATAAATACTACAAAAGATGTAAAAAAAATAATAATTTCAGTAAAAGCAGGGACCGTCATCACTGAAGGGTTGTCCGTAAAGAATGTCACACTTTGAGAGAACAGAGTCTTGAAATTTTGGCAGAGGAAGAGGAGGAGTAACAAGAACTGTGATATCATACATTTTCATAACAATATACTCATGCATTGAAGTGTGACATGTGTCAAATGTAGTGCGACACTTCGAGACAAAGGAGGAGAGGAGGATCAATTATGAAAAGAAAAAAGTTTATGGGTCTATTATAAAATAAAAGTTTATTATAAAATACGATTTTCAAGGTTAAAACTTATCATGCAACGGACAATGATCTAATACAACATCCAGCTAAAGAAATAACTAAGGTACTCTTTATAATAAGTAAGTTTGCATCAATTGAGTAGAAACGCTGAAGTTTTGTAAAAACTAATTTTTTTTTCTCAAATCAGGTAAAATATCGTTTAGTTAGAGTGTTTACATAAAAAAGGCAGAAAATACTAAAGACATTTCAGTTTCTAAATATTTCCTGTAGAGTTTATACCAGTAGTTGATATAAAATAGTTTATACTTACAGTTTAACGGTGTTCTTCTGAATATAAAATGTGTGAATTCGTACATATCGTAAAAATAGCACTTTACAAACAATGTGAAGGGGGAAAAGGCACATTCGAACATTAATTTTTTTCATTTCTTAATTTTTTTTTCAATTTTATCAATTTCTTAGAGAAAAAATTCAGAATGAGTGAATAGTCTTTTCTTTGTATCATGGAATACTCTGAGATTTTTTATTTGTTAGAATTATTTCTGAACTTTATGATATTTCTTTAAAAATGTCTTCAATTGTTCATATGTTGCTTTGCACAATAAATTTAGAAACAGAAAAACAATAATTATAAATATTAACACTTTTTTTTAGCACTTATAATAAACTAAACTTATATGAATATAACGAAGAGAATATGGGAGCAGTTCGCATTTGCTAATATATGTTGTATTCACAAGTACTCCATCATCTGCTTTAGAATTAATTTGCAAAAACAAAGAATTCTTAATTTAATAAAATAATTCCAACATTGTTATAAATTTACTTAAATGTTCATATAATGGTTTGAAATAATTAAATTTAGCTTAACAGTTAGTTTAAAATATGTTTCCATTAGTAAAAGGCAGGATAAAATTTTGTACACAACCAGGGCCGGATTTAGACTTAATGGGGCCCTAAGCTATTTCAGGAATGGGGCCACTTTTGTAATCCGAAGAACTTAAAATAATCAATTTTTAAGTTTTTTTTTTTTTTTTTTTTTTTTTTTGACCAATTACGAATTGATGTTGCTCAGATTTTTCAGATTCCCATGAAGACATGTTTTTAATGCTTATTTAAAAAGCGAAATTAGCTTGTTTAGCTTCTAGTTAAAGCCGGCCCTGTGTACAACAACTGCTCAAACTAAGAAAAGTTTGCACCACAGGAACATAAAAAGGCTCATTGCTGTGAAACTTTAGCCAAGAGTTTGAACTGGTAACTGCCATTACATAAGAATTTTACAAGATTTTTTACTTGAAGCTATCTTAGCAAAGCATACTATGTTTACATGTGCCCCGTGTTCACATGTCCCCACCCCCCAACTATATACTTTTATAATTGTTTATAGTTTATCAATTTTATCATACTAGTTTCATCTAATATTTTCGATTTTCGATTTCAATGTATTTGTTTCATATAATGATTTAACCTCTTTGTACTTTTATGCGTTTTTAGGAGGTGGAGATTGAGCTGGTGGAAAATGATGACGTATGCATTGCATATATAAGGAAACATTATGCAGCAAAAATGGAAAACTTCACTGCAAAAAAAAAAAAGAAATGAACTCATTTTTCATAAAACCAAACCTTTTGATTTACATTCAAGAAAGATTGCATTAATTCAACTTAAATCAGAAATGAAAAATTGTTTAAAACCTTACATTTATGTTTAACAGTCCAATAAAGAGTATTTTTGTACATTTTTTCTTCTGGTTTGCAGAATAAAAAGTAAAATTGTCATCATTTTTAAGTGAAAAATAAATTCATTAAAATCTTTGTACGCATCGTTCTAATGTACTACAGTGAAACCTGTCGAAGTTGATCACTAGTCCAGTCAATAGATACATTTTACCTTGCAAAAAATGGGGTCAAAGATTTTATTTTTTTAATTTGTACATATTGGTGCCGACATGGAAAAACCAAGTTATCCAACACGAAAGACCCCGGGAGAACTTTTGGGGGCCGAAAAACCACAAAAAATTTATGACTTTTTTTGTTTTTTCCAAAATATCTCCGAAATGGTTCAACTTAGAAAAAAGTTTTAAATGTAAAGTTTAAAGAACATAAAATTTCCTACAACTTTTGTATTTACAACTTTTTTGTAGCACAAATAACAAGCTTGCTATAGCTCTTTGAAAATAGGCAGTTTTCCTCCACTCCGAAAAAAAAAAAGCTTTCACACCGAAAGCAAGGCGTCATAATTATTAGAACTTGAAGAGAAACTTTAGTTTCAGAGAGTTTATCGACAGTTAGAGTAGTTTGAGTTTCTTGCTCCCCCCCCCCCCCCCCCCCCCCCCCCCCCGCTGGACACAGAGTAGAATTTCTGGCTGACAGATTAGTTCCCACTAGACTCCAAAAACAAACGATGTATTATGAAACTGAAATACATATATACACATTCATTTAAAGCACATACGACGATGCAATAATAAAAAAGAAAAAAAACCCTTCCCCACTGCTCACGAAGTAACTTTTCTGATCTGACAGAAGTAGTCTTCCTCAGACTCCAATAATAGATGATAAATTGCTGTTTATAACTGGATTGCACAATATATACCTTCATTTGAGGGATGTAATTCGCACATTCTAGTCTAATTATTGCAAACAAAGATGCGATTTTTAAATATTAATGTGAAGGAATGAATATTAGGCAGCTAATAAGCAAACAATCAACACAGTCATGCATCCTATGCTCTGATACAATAATAATAATAAACCCTCTCCCACCGCTCACGAACTAATATTTCTAGTCTAACAGAGGTAGTCTTCAGTCAGACTCCAATAACATATGATTTATATTGCAGTTTGTAATTGAATTACATAATCTTCTCATTCATTTAAAGCACATAATTCGTACCATCTATTCTATTAGAAGTGAAAATGCAATATTCGAAAATATAAATGTGAATGAATAAATATTAGGGTGATAATAAGCAAACAATAGACATAATAATGCATAAATAAAGGTACAATAGTAATACGTAATGAACACTTTGAAAAAATTCTGCAGGAACTGACTTTTTGAGGCATGAAAAACTCAAAAGAATTACCTTTCAAAATGAAAATCCAACTGTAGAAGCTTAATACAGATTAATTACAGACAGAATAATACAGATCTAAATTACAGAGAGATTCATTCGACCTTAAAGCAAATAGAGAAAGGGCAACAAAATACACTGTTTATCTTCTTCGAAGCCGTTTTGAAGGTCCAGGTTCTCCTGGTTCAGAATCTGTAGGGGGTAGAAAGAAGCTGTGGTCCTTTAATTGTTCATCTCCTTGTTGCGGTAATTCCAAAAGATCCTGGAACAAATCATCTTCTTCAGCAATCTCATCCAAAGATGAAATTTCTGCAACATTTTCACAATTTGTGCCACTGCAGTGTTTGCACGTGCTGGAGCATTTTAAACCTGCCTTGTGACAAGAACAGGCTCTAGTACAATTTTTCTTGCAGGTTTAAGGTACAATCTTCAAAAGATTCTGAATAACTGAATCTCTTTTCGTGTCAACATGCATTAGACCTTGCGTTCTGCATTCCCAACCCCACTTCTCTGGATCAATTATGTTGCCCAACTTTGAATTTGGTGGTAGAACCGATATGAGTGATAACGTGAAGCATCCCCCCCCCCCCCCGTCTCCACACGTTGGAGGTAGCCCTGCAAGATTTATCTTAGCCCTGTACTAGTTTTATAAAAAGATTAAATTGCAAAGTATCCAAAGATAGGTTCAAATACTTTACGTCACCTGTGTATAATATTTGCAAAATGTTTTCTCCAGCTGCAGCTGAGGCTTCATGATGACAGATTGGGTCCCTAAATACTTCAATAGCTTCCTTAATTTCAGGAGTTTTTTTCTTTTTAAACTATTTTGTACAACTTAATTTTGCCTTGGCCAAAGATTGCTGAAGTAGTATCACACCCAATAAACGCATGGATCAAAAGAATATTGCTGGGGTCAAACTTAAAAGATTTAGTGGGGAAAAAAACAAATCACAAGTATTCCCTCTTCCAGGTTTTAAAAAGAACAAGTTGCTGAAAAGCTGTCCTAAAGCTGTCATCAGCACCAACAGATCTACATCCTCTCGCCCACTATAACAAACTTTTCAATTTCTTTTGCCTTTGAAAGAGCAGTAAGTAAGTCGGCATCATCTTGAGTCTGCCTGACTTCAATGCCACACTCTTCGAAACATGTCTCAAGAAGTTGAATAAGACTATTCTTGTTGTTATAATTTTTCAGAAATCTTTCTTGAGGAATTTAGTTAACATGTTAGGTTCAACCATTACTTCAAGGGAAGATATTGATTGCTCATTGATATAGCATTTGTGACAGGCAGTGTGAATTGTCACTTCTTTTAAGAACTTCAAAAAACGCTCATGTTCTTCATTTTGCCGTTTTGCGCTGCATCTTTGAAGATTTTCTATTCCCTTCTCCTTTACAATCTTTATTTCGCATTCACGCAAACTGATTTCGCAAATAATAATAATAATAATAAAACACCTTGGTCAGGCGTATTCATTTCTAGCGAAAAAAATTGTAATACAGAACACACAAATTGATAAAACATACTCTGGCCCAAACGCTGAAGTGACCAACATGAGTAGCTATTGAGTCGATTCATCTCATTTGGAGAAAAAAAAGGGGGGATGGAATGGGGGTGTTTTGTTTAAGTTAAAGGGAACGGAGGCATTTACCCTCAGCTGTGAAAGACAAATGATTTCCAAGGTCAGACTGCCGGCGTTTCTCCTTTTTTCCTCCGTTATCCGATGCGCTTTCACGCACTTTGCTGAGGGGGTTCAGAAAAAGTGTGACTTTCAAGAAGCTGTAACTCGCTTGCTTTTCATGCTACAAAAATGTTGTAATGACAAAAGTTGAAGGAAATTTAATCCTCTTTAACATTTGCATTGGAAGTTTTTTTGTAATTTTAACCATTTTTGAGATATTTTGAAAATACGACAAAAAGTCACAATTTTTGGGGTGTTTTCGGCCCCCAAAACTTCTCCCGAGGTCTTTCGTGTTGGATAACTTGGTTTTTTCATATTGGCACTAGTATACACAAATTTAAAAAATAAAATCTTTGACCCCATTTTTTGTAAGGCAAGCCCGTTTTTTTCTACCTATTGACTGGACTACACTTGCGCTGCACTACTTTAGTGGTCAACGTAAACAGGTGGTCATTTTATAGAGGTAGAATTATATGATAGAGATATAATTCTGTGATTGAAAATAGCGGTCAACTTAGAAAGGTGGTCGACTTAAAAGGGTGGTAAACTTTACAGGTTTTACTGTATGGGCCCATTTACTTAATACCATAAAACAAATTTCCCTTAGTTACAACTCAAAATCAGTATTTTTATCTACAAATCCAAGAAAAATTTCTTTTTTTTTTTAAACTGTCACCTTTGACGACAAGCTATTCAACAATTAGTTATTTTTCAGCATTGGTTATTTCCTAAGAAACTATTGATTATTCTTAAAAACTACACATTTTACAAAATTCACTTTTAAAAAAATGACTCAGCATCAGTTCTGAACATTTTTTTTATTTATTTGGGTGGACAAAATGTTGAATTCTCTTTTTTGGTGAGTTGATTGAGACGAGCTCAACCACAGCAAAGAAAAAAAAAAGACACTTTAAGCCAATAGATTATGTCAAGCAAAGTGTGCGCGTTTTTTGTTTTCTTTTAAAAAAAAGAGTCAATTCGCATTTCAAAAAAGAACTTTTGATTACGCTACTAAAATGTTACATATAGCAAGAAAGTTTAAGGTTTAACTTTTAAATGTACATTGTATTATTTCAGCTAAAAAATCTTAATATTTTGAAATAAAAATCTGGTGAGAAAATTTTATGTAGGAAGCTTTTCTGTTCAAACATTGCGACGAAAAAATAGTTTAATTAAAAACAGAAAAACTTTGGAACTAATTTCACAATTTTTGGCGTTTATGAACCTTCTTTGTCTAAAAGTGTAATAATTGAAGGAGTATTTTTGCAGTTTCAACTTAAGTGGGAATACAGTTCTATGTCGAAGTAATCTCACAAAAAAACTGATATTTCACGTTTTAACATCATTAAAATAAAATACAAACAATATGTTTAACTGAAAAGAATTTTATTATTCCCTAACACATTTGAAAACTTGTCTGTCGCAAACTAAACCTTCTGCACATTCTGAGTTGTGAACGCTTCCAAGTAAGAGTCCTTCCGGTATGCAGAATTGTCCTTCTCCTGAAAATAAGCATTGATTTTGATTAATAATCATTTGTTATCGGTTCGTGTGTTAAGTTGTAACAAATATAAAATAACAGTGGTTCATTGTGTGATTTCCCGCTAAAGTACGTCCTTGGTGCATTTTAAATTCTGTCGAACATTTTTTTATTTCATTTATTGTCATCATGTTTGATATAATTTTTAGCGATATCGTAGACTAGTTTTAAGCACTTTGAAACGGAACATAAAACAATTCAATACACAAAAACAAAAGTTCTAAGCAAAATAATCCATCAAATAAAAAATCTAAATCAGTTAAGTAACAAGAAACCTTTTTTTTTAAATCACCGAGCAAGCAATTGCAGAGTTTATTAAAATCGAAAATAATCAGTCAAAAAGACTCATCATTAGTAAACATAACAGTTTCATTAAAATGTAAAATTAGAAAGAGAAGAGCAATGAAGACGACACGAACAGTATTTTTCTGTTTTCGCTAAAGTAGAAAGTGAGCAAGTCGTCAAACCGTGTTACGTATCAATAATAGCCAAGTACCATTCATTATGCCAAAACACAACACTACTATTAAGGCATTGAGAAGCAAAGGGATACAAGGGGACATTTTTAAGTTTCAAGTTAAATGCGTTTAAATACAACGTCCTGGGTAGACTTTCATTGATTTCATTTTTCTAAATCATGCTGGACAGCTGCATCTACCAGGGCTCCTAGTACTATCTCTTGCCCCTAGACAGAGGAGAGATTCCCCTACTATTTCAGGTGGTTATCTCCAAATTTTTAATTCTGCCACTTACATCCCTTTGCTTCTCACTGCCTCCATTATTGAACTCCATTAATGTACAAGCGATGCTAACGTTAGATTCTTGCTAATACGAGTTGTTCTAAATCCATTTTTTATCTATACCATCGAATAGGGAAACTTGGTGACAGTAGAGATTAAATTGTGCGCCATAGATTTTGGCAAAGCCAAAACGGGAAAGATGATGTTTGTGTAACAGATGGCGGGTTTGAAATTTTGCTTCAACTTTCGCGTAACAATGTTTAGCCTCTTTATATTGGTTTTGGAGCATATCGCTCTCCGGCAACGAAAATGACACAACTCAAAAAAAAAAAAAAAAAAAAAAACAGCATTGGAAAAAATTGTGTTTTTACGCAATAATAGTTTGAAGCGATTTAATTTTAAATGTCACAACACGCGCAAAACATTTAAAATGTGATGCTTCCTGGTTACTTTTTGTTGTCTAAATTAATAATGCATGCTTTAAGTTCGAAAACCTTTCTTCGAAAGTATGAAATTTCAATGATTTTTCCCTATTTATAAAATTGTTTTAACGCCACCACGTGCCAGTTATGTAGGCTAACTTTGTGGGAGTTTTGTGGCAATAGAGAGTATTAAATGAAATCAAATATAGCTAGCATGTATTTCCCAAATTTTGAATAGTGTCACTTTTTCTGCCAGGATGCGATATGCTGTGTTGCATCCCTTACTCCATGATGGCAGAAATTCACCCCATTCGACGATATTGAAATGTATTGGTAATTTTACGTTTTTTTGCAGCCACTCCAAGCGCAAGTCTAAAAATCCATCTTTATCTTTAATTTGAATTATTTTTAAAGTGAATGAACGTTACGCAGATTGACAATTTAGTCTCTGTCACAAGTTGATTGTTGATGCGCAGAACACAGTGCAAAATGCGTGCACTATCAATCATAAACCTCCTTTGTACCGTTAATACAACGTAAGACTTTCAACTCATTTCTTTCGATAGCATTCCTCGGAATAAAGTATTTTCTAGCTGTTGCTCTCATGCGTCTGCTACTGGACTATATCAACAGTCACATGCCTTTTTTATTTTTTAAATAACATTTTAGTGTTTTAATTCAGAAGAATATTTGTACTATATCATACTATGCGTTTTGTATTGTATAACAGCAACAGGATTTTATCAATAACATTCAATTTAGTAAACTTGTTGTAATAATTGTTTTTTGACATCAAATAAGTTAGTTTTAGTAGTTCTTAAATTTCTTGCGTCTCTTCCCATGATAATCAAGCTCAAATAAATAATCTTTTTTCGGAACCATGGTTCTAAGAAATAGATTCTCTAAAAATTTCTCGGAGCCCATTCAAATTTTATTCCTTGATTGGTTAAAAAGGAATGGGCCCAACTGTTGATTCTTCTATTCTGCTTCTGAATTTATGCTTTCTTACGTGTGTATCGATTATAAAACTATTGCAATGTTGTAGTTGTTCAGTAGTATTTAATAACATTCTAAACTACTGGGCTTATATATTTTTCTCTTTAGTTTTTTCAGTTTTTACGCAGTCGGGATCCTTGTTTTCATTTAATAATATGTATCCACGTCAGTGGTTGGAAGTAGCGCGCTACAAGTAGCGACGCTACTGTAGTAGCTACATTTTTGAGTAGTTTGTAGTGTAGCTCACTACTTTTTAAAAAAAGTAGTGCAGTGAGTAGTTAATTACAAAATAATAGTAGTTTGTAGCGATTTCTGGAAACTACTTTCAAATAAACTGAAAAAAAAATCAATGTTCAAACGAATTTGATTGGCGCAAATTTTACACAAGTACATCAGCAGATGCAATGAGAAGTAAGACTAATAAAAATACGAGCTAACCTCAAGTATTTCATTTTGACGGCATACCTGCTATCTGTTCGACGCCTTTAGTTTGTTTGCCGTCGTAATTTTTATATTTCACCAATATTTACATTGAAAAAAACACTTATTTTCGTGAAAATGAAGATATCGGTGATTTCGCGAGTTGAAAATTTGGTTAATTTTATATGAACAGACCGAAGATTGAAAAACAAAAATATTTTAGCGAGGCTTAAATTTTTGACAGTATTCACCAAATAAAAAGAAGCTACTGAAACTGTTATAGAAAAGGATGAAATTGAACTGTTCTGGAGGACTTACAATAAATGCGAGCATTACAGTGTATGAGAGTATGATAACGGACATTTGTCTTAGTGTCTTCTGATGAGCTAATTTATCAATCTTTTTTTGTTCAATCCTCTTACGGTGTGTTTGTGTATTAGGGTGTCCCGCCCCCCGAAAACATCGAAAGTTGATTTTTCAAGTAGCACACTTTCTTATATTTTATCCTTTTACGTCAAAAAAAAAAAAATCATATAATTTGAACAACGGCAACAAGTGCCGATTATGTCTGAAAGTGTGAACCAGCACTTGTGTAGTAACTAGGTCAAATTAAAATAAAATGTTTTTCTTAGAAACTCAAAATTTCTGTTGATAAAACGTTGCTCCTATACCCCACATGTACACCACAAAAATATTTATTCAAAATAAAAACCATTTAGATATCCCACACGTGGCCTAACATTTATAATTTTCTTCAAAAAATTAAGTTTTTGATACATATTTTCAGATATGTAAGATTTTACGAAATTATCAAGCTCAAAAATATAAACAGTAAAGTAGAAAAATAGGGAATTAGAGTTAAATAGTTATTTTTGTTTTCCTGCAATTTTTAAGTCTCCCACATAGTACTCAAAGATATGGATTTCTTTCAGGTTAAGTTAAATTTTTCATTTAAAATATATTATTTTTTTTATTATTCGTTTGTAATTGTTGATCTGTAAATGTGTTCGCCAGTAATTTTTGAACTTGATATTCTATTTAAATTTATATGTAATTTTTTGAAAGATAACTGAAAAAAAAAACAATTTTTTAAATAAAATTATGAATTTTAGGTCAAGTTTGGCATATCCAATTGTTTTTTAATTTGAATAAATGTTCTTGTGGTACATGTGGGGTGTTGGGTACAGGGGCAACGTTTTATCAACATAAATTTCGAGTTTCTAAAAAAAGTTTTTTTTTTTCGATTTGGCCTAGCATACAAGTACTGTTTTACACTTTCAGGTGCAAGTCAACACGGGTTGCTGTTGTGCAAATTATATGAAACTTTTTCACCGACTTCAAAAACGGAGGTTATGATTTCGTATTGCGGCTTTTTATGTATGTTTTCGAATTATTCCAACACTTCTGGACCGATTTGAAAAAAAAAAAAAAAAAAAAAAAGGTTGTTTGGAAAAGTATACTTCCCAGATGGTCTCATTGTAACTTGGTCTGGATCTGATAAGGGGTCCCGGAAAAATCCAAGAAACTTTAAATTTCATACGTCACGATCACGTGGTTTTGCTGTGATCGGTGTATTTTCACACCTAAGGTTTTGGCTATCTCTTGAACGATATTTAATTCTCGCGGCACATGGATAATTAATTTTCGCAACGCTGCGCTGCCTGCTAATTTATTATAATAGGTGTTACTAATGTATTTATTACTGCGTAGCAAAGCAGTAAATTAAATATATTTTGCTGCTTTAATAGTTGAATCAATTACCTTAATATTTTATTTACTAATAAATAACTTTATTTAGGCATTAAAATATAATGTTCTTTATTTAATATTCCAGTTTTTAAATATATTTAGTGTTCAATTGCGGGGGAATTGAAAACAGACCACCCCTCCCCCACGATTTAATTTATATTCTTTAATAATATACATTATAACTGTGTATGATTTCTAAAGTTTGACCAATATTCTAGATTTACTATTTCACGATGCCGCCAGTTCAATTTGAAATTAGGGACTATATTAATTAGCAGGCTTCAAAAAAAAAAAAAAAGGAGGAGGTTCTGAACTCGTCGGATTTGTTTTTCCTTTGTACAATGTTCCATAAATGCTCGAAGACACCTGTACTCAGGGGCATGCACAGGGAGGGGGGAGGGACACCTGATGGCCCGGGCCCGAGCCTAAAGAGGGCCCAATATTTTTATAACTAAAGGTGAAAATAGGGTTAACAATATGGAGAGGGGTCCGGAAAAGTCATTTATGATGGACTCCAAAATTTCTATGCACGCCCCTGCCTGTACCGATAAGGAAAATTCTTTTTTTTTGTTTGAAACAGTATACTTCCTCGGCGGTCTATTGGTCATCAAGTTCAGGTTTGATGAAATTGAAGGAACTCTTCAAATATCATACTCACATTTAAATCGATTTGTACTTTATTAACTTTGTATATCGTCTCACTTAGTGAACCGGTTTTTATGCTTTTTTTTGTTTAGTGGTGGTTTTGTTTAGGGTTGGTCTAACTTAGGTTCCAAATCTTTGATTTACCCTATTTGTTCTTTAGGGAAAAGTTAAGGGTAAAACAATAAATTTCATACAATTTCCCTTACAAACGATTAAATATAAAACCCATTGATAAACAAAAGCCATAAAACAAAGGTATATACTTTCTTTACCTATAGTTAAAGAAAGTACTAAAAAAAATATATTATTAGGAGCAATGCTAATGAAAATTTTGAATTAAGGATTCTCTGAAGCAAACATAAAATTCATTCTAGTGGAATTTTTAAACTTCATGTATAGTGGGGCCATGTGAAGAAACATGCTACTTTTATCGCGAGTTTCATGACACGTATTGTGAAACATAAATTACAATTTACAATATTACAATTCTAAAATTTACAATTTTACAAATCTAAACTTAAAGCGATTTCGTTTATTTATTTTTTTTAGTGACTCGTGCATTTGCTTGTGGAAAGCAAACTTTGATAAAGTTGAACAACTAATGATGAAGACAATTTTTTTTGTAATTAGTTACGCATTGGCAAAAGCCTTTCTACACAGTCGTCGAAAGTGGTGTTATTTACACCACTAACAAGCAAAAAATAAATTACTTTTAAATAAATTTAAAAAAAACGCCTTCAAAAAAAAATACCCAGGAACTAAAAAGCAAAAAATAACTGATTACACTTACATTCTATTTCCTACCCAAACATAGAAATGAAATTTATTTTACAATTCCAGTACAAAAATCAACTGAACTAAACACCGAATTATAAAATAAACACTGATTTAAATTGCTATACGATTAATTATTTTAAATACCTAACTAGTTATATACGATCTCTTAATTTTTAATAACCTTTTGAAGTCGGGGCCTCCTATAAACTACTACATAACGTAACTGAGTAGGTTTAGTTTTAAAGACTAATCTCGCGTATAGTTAAATTAGTGTTTAATTCAGGATTCGGTGGGCTGTCAGTTGCGTTATGTAGTTGTTAATAGGCGGCCTCGACTTCAAAAGGTTATTAAAAATTAAGAGATCGTATATAACTAGTTAGGTATTTAAAATAATTCATCGTATAGCAATTTAAATCAGTGTTTATTTTATAATTCGGTGTTTAGTTCAGTTGATTTTTGTACTGGAATTTCATTTAATTAAAATAAATTTCATTTCTATGTTTGGGTAGGAAATAGAATGTAAGTGTAATCAATTATTTTTTGCTTTTTAGTTCCTGGGTATTTTTTGAAGGTGTTTTTTTTTTTTTTTTAAATTTAAAAGTAATTTATTTTCACGATTGTTTTTACACAAGAGGAAAAATACAAGAGTTTGTGCAATTTGAAAAATTGACTTTCATTTTTTGAGGGACAACCTATTGTGTATGCTTTGTATTTACTTATTTTTTGGAAAGTAGCGAAGTAGCGACTACATTTCAGAAGTAGTTTGTAGTTGCTACATTTTGAAAAAAGTAGTTGTAGTTGTAGTTAACTACATTTGTAACAAAGTAGTTGTAGTTGTAGTTCGCTACAAAAAAAATGTAGTTTTTCCAACCACTGATCCACGTTGTCATATTTTTACTCACTTATACGTTTTCCTGAAAAGAAGTGATAATGTGACTCACGCTAATCTGACTTTGAGGTACAGTTCAAGGAATATGTGATTCTAAAGATCAAGCACGTTGTATTAATAGAATATCTTTAAATAAATTGTATTGTCATCGCACTTTCGATTGAGTGGTATTACACAATAGAATTACAAAACATTATTACTTAAAACTTTGATGCATGTGTCACAGCATCGGCAAAAACTTCCTTTTTCTTTAATTTTTAATCCATTGCTGGCTTTGCAGTCGCTTAGATCTCTGCATTTTACGCTGTCACAGAAGTTTTCGGTACATACAAAAGCTTCTGATACAGCTACAAGCAGCACAACGAGGAACACTCCTTTGAAAAGCATTTTCTACCAGTGGTAAGGCTAAAAGAAAAACAACTGTTTTGACACTGAAATAATGTTTTTCTGTAACATGCAAACATGAATGACGTTACATTTAAATAATTTTCTAAGTGTAAAATAGTGTTATACACGGGAAATGATAAGTGCAATTTTTAATGAGATTTTTTTTCCTCCATAACATTGAAAAAAATATCATCTCTCAAAAACATTTTTGCTTATTCTTTTCACTTACTATTTTCTACATGAAAGCATGAATTGTAACTGTAGAATAAACAGCGATATAAATGAACAAATTTGAAATAAATTGCAGAAACTTGCTTCGGAGCTTTAAAAAACCCCTCATTTCAATGTAATAAAGTGATCTATTGGATGTAAAGTCATCCGAAAAAAATTTTCCTCCGACTAAAAAATTACTTTGGTTCCCAGGTTGGAGAAATTAATTGCTGCACCTCTTTTTAATTAAGATCTAAACAAGAAGTTCCGTCCAGAACTAAACGAGCCTACTTTCCCGTACATCAATATCGACTTTCTAGTATCTGATCAATAGTCTCAAAATTAGCTAAAATTGCAAAAAAATTAAAACGTAACTTTTTAACCGTTTAAGCTGATTTTTAATAATAAAATACTCCTCTATCATCCAAAGAAATACATACGTAAAAAATAAATGAACAAATAAACAAATGGCGCTTTTTAAGCAAAGCAGCTAATATATTATTTTGCATTAAAAAAATTATCTTAACTCGCTTTCAAAAAAAATTAAAAATACCAAGCTCATTAAAAAAAAAATACAGTATAACAAAAAAGTTAGTTTTCCCCTGTTGCCAAAAATAATTTTAAAAAAAGAATAAATGTACGTTTAAAGAAAAAAAAACAATCATTAATAAAAAAAATCGCCATCGCTTATCTTTATGTTAAAATGTAAAGGACTTTTAACTTCTCTGCCAAAAACTGAATACGTAAATTAAAGCTTAAGAGTGAAAATAAAAACAAATGATCGCAACAATAATTATTTCACAGTAATGACCATGGCTGCGGAGTCGAAGTCGGAATCCATCTCATTTTGGGGTTAAGGAGTCAGAGTCGGGAGCCGATGATTTTTAATTCAAGGAGTCGGAGTTGGAATCGGTCACTTTCTCTCAAAGTCCGCAACTCTGCCGATGTTTGCGGAGTCGGAGTCGGACTTATTTTGTCGGAGTCAGAACCAAAGACTTTAAAAATCCTAGAGTCACAGTCGGTCACTTTCCCTCCGTGTCTAAATTTTTGCCAAAGCTACGAAGCCAGAGTCGGAGTAGTGGAGTCGGAGTCTGACTAATTTTCTGGTACAGGAGTCAGAATCGAAGTCGACGGCTCTAAAACTCCAGGAGTCGGATTTGGGAGTTGGTATCAAGATCTATTTTCAACAAAATTTGTTTTAAGCAAATCCGCCTTCGGAATCTATATTGATTTTTAGTTTCCCCGTAGGCGTTAATGTTAAGGGATTTGAACTGTTCAAACTTGAGCGAACAATTGTTCAAATCAAAAAGATACTTTCTATTCATGTTTTTCATCAAGATCTTTTTCTAACAAAGCTTTTTCAAAGCAAATTCGCCTCTAAGCTTGAGATTTGTGTTTGAATTGAATACCTTTGTAGGCGCTAATGTTAAATTTCTTTGAACTGTTCAGAATTGAACGAAAAAGTGTGAACTATGGGTATGAGGTGTCCTCTCCGAGATATTTTAAACAAAAAAAAATTTGAATCGCACTACTCACTCAAAAGGATTTAGGGGGGGAGGGCAGACAGACCGACGTACACTTTTTTTCCATCTCAATACCCTACTTTCCAATTTTTAATTTTTCGATATTTATTTCATTATTTTATTTATTTTGACTTTTTTTCCCAGATATTTTTAAGATGATTCAAGCCTTCTTGCATGCTTCTTTTTCTGACTTTTACAGGGAAAGTAGACTTAAAACGGTTTCTCATTTAAGCAGTTTCGTGTGCCAATTGAAATGCTAGTACTGGTTTCGCTAAAGTTTTCAGTGATATTGTGAGTTTATGGAAACATGTCTTTTGTGTTTTCACTTTCATTGACTGATCAGGCTAATCTATACGTTAGAGGAAAGCTGTTAGATTGATTTGGTAATTAAAAAAAAGTTTATTTCCTTACATTCTTAAGCATTAAATTTCAGAAAATTGTTACTTTTTTTTAGCAGTACAATTTTACTCAGACACAGTATATACTTGGTAAATAATGTATATATATAACGAAATGTATATACTTGCAGTAAAACCTTAACAACGCCAAATGTAGACATGAATTACCACAAAAATACCTTCCAAACTTAATTTGAAATCGAAACGTGTAAACTATATGAAGTTAGAATATTTTGTATACCGAACTTAGCAACTTTAATTAACTTTAGAGGAATATAATGAAATTGTAAGCACTTATTCCATTAAAAAAAGGTATTATTTTATTTTATTTTATTATACGTTTTTAAAAATTGTTACTTTAGCATTTTAACCTTGTTTATTGCTTCCAAACAGTAGAAAAAAAATAGTATTATTATTTAGAATGACTATAAAATATTTACGCACACTTTTCATGGTATTAGTGCCAAATAATAAACCAGTTTACGGGAATCAAAGCATTTATTGTCTACACTTAATTTATTTTTGTTTGAACGAAAAAATAAACCACCTCCATAAATCTATATTTTCTTCATTTTTTTCTTTTCTCGAAAACTTGAATTAACTATTGTTCAGGCAAAGCTAACTAAGCAGCCGTATGATCGCTACAAAAAGCGTAATCACATCATCAGTACGCAGCAAGATTAGCATTGCCCAACTGGTTGTTGGTCTTTTATATAAAAAAAGATGAAATTTCGATCACAAATCATTATATTGCAGGGTTTTTTATCCGCTAAAAAGAATGGCTTTAAAAATCAAATTTAAAGTAATTTTATAAAATCAGCATGCGTATGAATTAAATTTTCCACGTTCAGCCAAATTTAACGGGGGTTTTTTTCTGAGCATTCTAGAAGATATCCCTGAAGTTATTCCTCTCTGAAAAGTTATTGGTATACACAGGCATGGGCGTAGTCACGATTTCCTTTAGCGTAGGCGCTACAAGATAGTGGTTTTTAATAGCCTCCCCCACCCCTAGTGCGGATCTCGGATATTGCTTAAAATTATCTTCCCCCTCTCCTCCTAAAGAACATTTTATACTATTTTTGGTTAGACGAGGGAGGAAAAAAACGATTACGTGACCCCCACTCGGAAGTTTTTCTAAATTGAAG
The DNA here is from genome assembly GCF_026930045.1 of Uloborus diversus. NCBI lineage: Eukaryota > Metazoa > Arthropoda > Arachnida > Araneae > Uloboridae > Uloborus > Uloborus diversus. The sequence goes on along the minus strand of NC_072731.1, from coordinate 216,493,918 downwards.
TCCTGAATTTGCGAATCAAAACTATCTCCGGTGACATTTGGAAAGAGCGTGGGAGTCAAAGGTTATCTTCTAGGGAGAGGCAACTGCCCCTCCCTGCCCACCTCTGCATAGGCATGGAGATCCAGCGGCACACATTGCCCTCATGTCGTACGTCTACTTTCTTTTTTTTTATTTAAAAAATTCATTGTTTTTATTTAATTCTTTTATTCAATTTCTGTTGCTTATATTTGCACTTTGTGATAATTTAATGACAATTGCCTATTTGTTTTATATTTTAAGTTAGTTTTAGCTTTAAAAATGTGAAAACAACTTTTGAGAATGATTGAGTTTAAAAATTGCCTAAAATTAGCTACCTCTTAGGAGAAAAATGAGTAAAAGGAAAATATTATTTTGTTGCATGTACTCATAAATGGAAACATATGATGTCCAGAGTTTGCGTTTCTAATGAATATAAGTAAATGAAACTGCGGGGAGCAGAAACAAAATGGTACTATAGTAAAAAAAAATAGGTCACCTTCAAAACGAAGAGAGTAAGCAAAAGAATTTATATTTTTTACGCATTAAAAAATTTTTAATGCCAGAAAAAAAAAACTGTAGAACTAGAATTTAATGGTACAGAAAATTTTTTGAAAAAGAAACAAATTTATTTATTAAGTTTGATTTTATCTCAGATATTGAAACTATGAAGCGGTATTTATATTTATAAATACTTGGAAGTATTGTGGACCTAGTTTGGAAAACAATTCGTTGAATATGACATTTAACGTGCTTTTGGGGCAAGTAAACTGTATCAAATTTTTTAAAAGGGGTGAGTTATTAACCCAAAATAATTTTAGTTTTTATCTTAGCACAGAAAACGCAATTGTCAAAAACTAAAAAACTGTTTAGCTATAAAGCAACATGCACAGCGGTCAAAGTATGTCAACATGATGTTGACTCACCTTGACAACTCAAGGTCGGTATTACGTAAGTAAACACGGTGCGATATAGCGATGTCAGATTCGTAAGTAATGATATATAGCGGTTTTAAAATTAAGTTACAAACCAAGAAAAGCTGGAAGAGTACAGATATAAAATATATGTCTTTTAAAGTAGTGAAACCTGCTAGACCTCACAAGTGCAAACATGAGCTATTATGACATCTTGGGCATGCATTTAGTTATTGAGGGAAAAAGATAATTATCATATGCTCAAATATGGTAGCTAAAGAATACTTGCGAGTGAAGGATTTTTATTTTTCTCTATACAGAAACTGTATAAAAGTTATTTCAACGCCTTTAATACAATAATTTTGTCGAATGCTGTAACACCAAAAACAAAGAATAATAAGTAATATCAATTAGTGAGCCGAAAACATGACTAAAAAACTGAAAATAAATGAAAGAAAAAAACAAATTCTGAATAAATACCCTTTTTGCACTTAAACAAATTTAAAACTTCAAAACACTACAACTACTTCAGTTACGTCACTTGGTAAAACATAGAATGGTTTAAACGCAGTTAGCACTTTATCTCATGTAGGGTAAGTGCTACAGTAGTCGACCAGTCTCCAGTAATCGGCCACAAGGACATAAAATTACTTATAAATAGGATATGTATAGGTAACTCAAAATCGGATATGATGCATTCCCACATTCACTTACTTATTCCTAATTAGCATCCAATAACAGTGAAGTTGTGGTTACTTTTCATTGAGTAGCATTGAGTCACTTTATTTTAAACGTTGTGCTCATCATCCTAGTTTACGATTCTGTTTATTTTTTGTTAAGAACACACATCGTCTTTAAATATTAAGTACTCATCTTTTTTCCGTTCTACTGTAAATTTGCTTTTACTTTTGTTTTCATGGGCTGTATAAAATAACGTATCAATAAAAAAAAAATAAACTCTTTCTTAGAATCAATTATTTTTTGAGGGGTGGCCGACCACTGGGTACTGAATTCTTATGCATTTCCAATAGTCGACCATTGCAGATTGACTACTGGTTCTATACTGTTTGCTGATCTACCCAGCAGTCGACTGCGTACTTAATATGGATTTTCTAATGCGCATCAAATAGTAGGTAAAATAATGTACCGACACAGCAACAATTAAGCTCTTTTGAGTCAAAATTCCCTTTGCAACGTTATTTCTTCTAAAATGTTTAAATTTTGTGCCTTACCTTTTTCGACAAAAAGAGTCGTTTCATCGTTTCACTGCTTCTATGTTGATTTTAGTTCAGAATTCTTAAAAACAGGGTTAAAAACAGGTTATAAATTCAGTCTGTCATTGCGTTTAGAATATAAATTCTAATACTGAACTTGTCATTGCTAAATTTTAATTTACGGTCTTTTTGTTTATCAAATCATACGTTGATGAAATTAATAAAATAAATGATCTGATTGCAATTAGTATTTAATTGGCCATAAATAAATATTCCTATTATAAGGTATTAATGATTTGCTTCACCAAAGGTTCGTGAAACCTGCATTCCATCTAGACTAATAATTTCAAATGTTGGTACCACTTCTTATTACTGCTTCTAACCAAATGTTTCATCGAACTGTTTCATGTAACATTTGAAATGTTTCATTGAATGAAATTCATTGGGTTTTCTTCACAAGGAAATTAAAATTTTACTTCTTATTTAAAATTATGCTGAATTTATTTTAAAATAACATGGTTTTAAAGTTGCATTATGTTGCTACCCACTCCATTTTAGTACATTCATTGTTTACTAATGTTCTTGTTGAAAGCTGTAAGATGATCTTTAAGACATCCCCCATCTCTCAATATCAATTAATCCATATACGTGGCCTTCATTTGGGCAATCATAGGGGGGGGGGGGGCACTGGATTTTCAAAACATAATTTAATTATGTATTTTTGCTTGTATTTTGATGCTTTTATACCTATAAAATTCATTGAATTCATACCCTTTGCCCCCCCCCCTCCCAGAAAACTTTGAAAAATACAAAGCTGTCAACCCAATTCGTCTTACTCTAGTTCGTTCACAACAAAAGTACCTTTTTTATGATAAATTTTGCTTTAGATGTGCCTATGATTCTCAGTCTTTTAGGTGCTTTTCGAATGGATTTTTACTTGCTTTGTTTTGAGGGGAAATTGTTTCCAAAATTACAATTTTAATTTTATGTACATAATTTTACGTTGTTCAAATGCATGTTGAAGTTTCGTTCTAATGATCATAAACCAGTTAAATGTCAATCATATCGATCATTAATTCACTGAATTCTATCAACTCTTTTATTCAGTCTTTATCTTAGCATTCAACTGGTTTCAAATTGAAAAATAATATAAACATAGATGTTACGAAGATATCAATGATGCAGAATTCTCTCGTAATTATTGGAACAACTAATTTTGTAAGTACAATGCTGTGCTGTAAGTTTCGCATTCAGTTTTGTTTAAATTTATTCAGTCATACTCCATAAGAGTGATGAAAATGAAACGGCCGATTACTGGGTTCGTACATGGCCGAGCACTGGATTTCTATGGCCGACTACTGGTGTATTTTATCAGAGTAGGTTAGATTTTAAAATAAAAATGCTTTCATTTCCGAAACAATTTAGTGAATCATTATCAGAAAGGTATAGTTTAAAGTCTTATAATATTTTTGTTGTACTGATTGCTGAAATTTATAGGTTAACAGAAATCAACAAAAGCTCTCTTAAATCTCCGACTACTGGAGCCCTTACCTTATAATTACTCTTCTAGACTCAATCGGTCATTTCGGATTTTTCTGAAGAGGGTTAAGAGATATAAAACCAACGCAAATTCTGTCGAAAAATAGCAAAACCACGCCCATTTATATATGAATACGGTGACTTCTATAAGTCAGGGGAAAGCAATTGTCCCTCCATACCCCCCCCCCTCCCCCGAATGATGGACCTGTCTAAACGCAAGACGAATGTGCTCGATGTGCTAGATAGACGCCTGCTCGGTTGAAATTTCACATCGCAATAAATTTTAAATTTTGGGTAGAATTTAAGTGCACATTTCTCCGCTGTTACTGGGCATTAGATTAAAATATTTTTCAGGCTATACATAGTTTTTATCCGATTGGATCTCCCCAAGATCGGGCCCTCCCTTTGTAAACCGAGAGAAAAAAAGAAATTTGAAAAAATCTCAAATAAAAATAAAAGTAAATCATTATATTTACTTACTTCAGAAATAACTGACTTTTTTTAAGTATTTTTTAATGTAATGAGTCCTTAAATTTATTATTTTATTGCTATGTATTTTGCTCATAGTAGTTTTTAATATACATTAAAGTTCCGTTTATTACTTTATATTTCGTAGTTTCTATTAGTATAACTATAAATCAGCCCTGTCTTTTTAGCTACGACTAAATTTATGTAATAATGCTCGTACACTTAACGCTATACCGAAGTTACGATGTAGGGACCGTTATGCTTAGACCACAGGGATCATTTTAAAAAGTATCGAAGCAATTTATAGGTCAGTAAATATTGTTCATGCAGGGCCATACATGAGTACGGATACAGGTGTAATGCACTGGGTTCCGTATTTAAAAAGAGCTCAGAAAGATTTATTTATTAAATGAAGTGTGCTCCAAGAAATACGTTTGTAAAACTGTACCCAAGATGTCTGTGAACGACCCTTTTCTAAATATATTCTATGAAGTAAATAATAACAATTATTACTTTACTCTCCTTTAAATGAATGGCTTCAAAAAAATTGCAAAACACAGGACCACCGAGAAAATGCGAGTTCCCTGCTAGTTTGGTCCCCCCCCTCCCCATTAAGCTTATACTACTCTGATTCGGGGTCAGGCCCTCCCAAAGGCTTGGTCCCTAGTTCCTGGCACGGTTGACATTACCTCTCGTAGGCTAGGCAAAATAACAAAACAATAAAAAAAAGCAATAACATTAACGTATTAGAAAACAAATTTGAACAAAAGATCAAAGAAAGTACTCACATAGTATTCGTCAGTTTTTACAATACAAATTTATGCGTTTAGTAAGATATTACGATGGCCTTCAAACTTCATAATCACAATGATTCTGTGAGTCGCAATTTCAAAATAAATTAAAACACCAATAAGATTCAACGTGAAGAAACGTTATTTATAGCACTAGATGGCGCTAGGTAACTGAAACTGTGTTGTAAAGATCTCGATGCTTTCACCAAACCTCATTATTGTATGACTGCGTCTGTGGTATAGCAAAAATCGTGCACAAAATTATATGAGCTTGAAAAGCCAGTTTGAGGACACAAATTCTGGACAAACGCTTCAAATGTAATTTGCATTCGATAGAACGATATATATATATTCTACTTAAGAAAAACTAAGAGGAAGTACACAAAGAATTTCGAGTCGGATGATGAATTTCAGAAATGCGTAATTAAAAAGTGTAACTATTTTGTACGCATGGGTATTTTTGTTCTCTAAAATAAGTAAACAGGATTCGCACCATTATCACTGAAAAAAGATACAGGATACATTTTAATTTATTTCAAATACTTGCGTACATATCTTTTTTTATTAGTATTTTAAACTCTAATTTTGTTATTTACAGTCTATTCTGTGTATAATTACTCCACAGCAATTCATTATCTATATTTTAAACAAGTTACGAATATAAATAGAAAATAAATTTAATTTAACTTAACAATTAATTAAACAATCTTCGAATCAATTGCTCTTAGTTAGATCTAGACGTTTAGATCAAAAATGTTTCAACTTCTTTCAACATGTGTGCTGCTACAATGAAACAATAACTATGTATTCTTTATTATTATTATTATTATTATTACTATTACTTATTTCTTTTTGTTATCAAGTTTTTTTTTTCAAAAGGAATGCCAATTAGACTCAAAATTAGTGAACTGTACTTATTCCCACAACAATTAAAAGTTATGTACAGTTGACACATTGAAATGCACTTCGCTTTGCAATTCGTTTACTTTCTGCAGATATTGGTACCTTCATAGATCTGTTTAGCTTCATGATAGACCTACAGTTACATTCTTAATACCAATACCTTATTTATAACAATAATAAAGAAAAATACAGCAATTATTTCTTTGAACCGAAATTTTTAAAATGTAATACTTGTCGTTTTCTATGTCCAAAATTTATTTTCGCTTACCTTAACTGACGACTTTGATCTGTAATTTAAAAGAAAGAAAAAAAAGTTTGCCACCTGCTCTTTTATAATATTTTTTTTTCTTTTTCTTATCCTTTTATTTCACAAAATACCTGTTTACTTCTGTCGATGATAAGAACTTTTATCCAGTTAGTCTGAAGTGAAAACATCACCTGTTTTCGACAAACACTTGTAACCTGCTGTTAGAGCTGCAGATTTCCTATTCAATATTTAGAATTTTGTAGGTTTTATTTTTAAACATGAAATTTATCTTTAAAAATATGTTTTACCAATTGCCTGGTTTTGTCTATTTGATCCTTAGGTGTTTTTTTTTTTCCCCCGCTATCACTAAGTAAGAAAAAAAAATCTGATTTCAAAAGTTAAAATGTAACAAGACATTCGATTATAATTTAACGAATGAACTTTCCCGTTAAGCGGTACTTACTTTGAGGCATTAATTTATCGTTCCTTGTTTCATTTGATATCAAATCTTCCTTTTACTACTTATAAATATATTCTTTAAATACTTACTTTCTTAATGAGTAATTATACTCATTTAGTGATTAATTCTGCTTCTTATTTAAATTATTTAGAGGGCTTTTATTTTAATTTTGTGGAACATTTAGTCTTATTTAATATTTTGATTTATTTAAAAATTAAACATTTAATTTTCAGTTCCAACTTTCGTTGTTTTTGGCAACAGCTAATAAGCAAATAAGCACATTATTTTGATTAGTTTGGCGAAATAATTTGAAACGTGCCAAATGTTTCAATTTATGGTAATTACCCGAAGTATGTTTTAGTATTATTTAAAAAAACATTGATATTTGTGTTCTCAGTCTTGTAGAAAAGTATCTGAGCGATGCAAAAAACGTAGTTTTGCTTTTTATATCTATGAAACAATGCTCTGAAAAAATATATTTATACTCTGTTCTTTAATCGAAGTCATTCTTTTACTCTATTGAGCATTTATTTATAAAATATTAGGTTGACGCAATCTTATTGTTTCAAAATGCAATAATGCTAAGTGTTGCTTATTTGTGTTGCTGTTGAGAAACAATGGAAACAAATTAATTTTTGCACCAAAATAAGTACAATAAAACATTTTTAAAGAAACAAATTTGTCGTCAATCTTTTCTAGTGTTTAGTAACAAATAACGTCGCGTCAAACAGCAGTTTTCCTAAATTTTTGAAAACAGATTTACGTTTATTTTTATGAAATTATGTCTTAGTTCTGAAAGTTTACCCGAGGCTTAGGAAGAGAACTTACAGCATTACGAAGAAAGTAGCACATGCATTTATGAAAAACATTTTTAAAACTGAATTAGTTTTGGAGAGCGCTGATAAAAGCTATAAACATAGCTTGAAACTCTCTTACATACTTAGATTAGTATTTAATTTAAAACATTATGGAAAAAAATGGAAAATTAGTAAAGCATTTTTTATTTGTTTAAAAGCACAAATGAATTTTTATCAATCAATACATATTTTTTATAAAAACAAAAACGTTGTTTCTACAATTTTTCAAAAAAATATTAAACACTGCAAAAAAAAACTATTAAATAATTTTATTATTTTGAAAGCACCAATACAGTTTTTTTAATTTGATTTTAGGCTGTTAGTTCATTTTCACTCCCAACAAGCTCAACCTTTTTTATTCTCTTAGATTGCTTTTCACATTTTTAGACAAAAAGCTACACATAAGATTATAATTCATTTATTGCAACGTAAATCACACCAAAGTTAGAAGTTAACAGATTTCTTCGGCATTTATTTGCTGATGTTATAATTAAACCTCAACAAATGTTTTGTTTTCTTTTTATTGTAGAATATTTAAAACTCATTTAACTGGAGTAAAAGAAACTTTAGTAAAATAGTGCAATCTCGTATGTGAACTTGCATGATTCACCAATATTATCTTCAAAAAAAAAATGAACTGCTGCTTTTTGCTTTTGTATTGCTTCGCGGTAATTCTTCGATCTATTTTTAAAATGAAAAATATTTACACCCATTGGACGAAATTATTTATAACTTGAGCATATTATTGATTTTTTTCAGGTAATGACGTAATATGTCAAGTGTATTCTTAGAACCACCTTTGCAAATCGCGCATTTTTCTTTCAGTCTGCGCAATTAGATATTCTACTCTATAATGTTATGTTCCAAAAATTTTCGTCTTTCTACGCTTATGTTAGAATGTTTGAAAATATTAAAGTCAAACTATATTGTTGTTGCAAAATGTAACGATTAAATGCTAAATGTTAGTAGTTGAAGTTAATTGTAAAATTTAGGCAAATAAGTAATGAATAATATTCAGTATAGCACAAAACACAAAAACAAATACGTAAAAGTAAGGATAGCTTTATTAATTGATAGTTTGACTTTTTAGGCTACAAAAAAAAAAGAACTGGAGACACTATTTATTTAATTTTTCTGAAGAAATTTGTCATGCTTCCTCGCATATACCGTCTTCACATTGTAATCCTTCCCCGCATTCTTTTGTTGGAGGCATACCTCTGGGTTCAGTACAGCTGTCTCCTTCTTCTAAAATAGAGAAAATATTTTCTCTTCTTTTTTTAAACATAATATATCTGCCTAATCACTGAAATAGTTTTGACACATATATATATATATATATATATATATATATATATATATATATATATATATATATATATATATATATATATATATATATATATATATATATATATATATATATATATATATATATATATATATATATATATCAAGCTAGATAGATAGATATAATAGATACAGTTAACTCTCGAAAACTCAAAGTCCCAAGGAACAGGCTGAAACCTTCGAATAATTGGTAGTTCGAGCTATCGGAAGTTCAATCTTTCCCAAAAATAATTTTATTTTATTTCTCAGTACTTTATGCACTTATAGTTTGGATGAAATTAAATATAAATATATTAGTAGTAACTACATGAAAAATGCCTTTTTATTTAGATATTTCGAAAAAGGAAGTAATCTTTGGCTGCTTACATACTTTTTTTAAATCACATCTTAAACTATTCTTAATTTTGTAAACACAATTCGATAATTCACTTCTTTATAAAGTTCCAGATACTGCAAGAAAATATTGGCAAAGCCCCCCCCCCTCCTCTCCAAAAATAGCTTTCAAATTGATCCCATTCGTCGGTTACTTTTTAGCATCGTCATTATTGTTGTTTAGTTAAGAAACCATAGATCTTAAAGCAGAGTTCTAACTAGTTTCTATTTCGTCAAAGCACGATTATTTGTCAGCCAGAAAATACAGGCTACTTTTTTATTTTCGACAAAATTTTGAGTCTCTCAATAATTGCCGGCAACGAAATTTTAGGTAGTCAGTCAAGCAAAAACATAGCCCTATCCACTACTCTACACTCAACTTTGCAACAATATACGAATTAAGGAGCACTATTGGAACTAAATTATTCCCCTCACACAAGCTGATAAAGAAAGCATTGTGTTAAAGGGAGGGAAACTTTTTTTTTTTTTCGGCTGCATTTTTATGCATAAAATGAAAACGAAATTTTCATAGAGACTTCGTCTTAAAAAAAGTACGATCGAGATTTCGATACAACTTTGTATAAAAAACGGTAAATTATTTTAAGATCGAATAAAAAGTTTGAGATAAAGGAAGATTCGAGTTATGAGGCTTCGAATTATTGAGAGTCGATTGTTTATATATTTATGTATGTTAGAGATGTCTCGTTCATGAACGAACGGATATAATAAAAAAACCATTAAAATGAACGGGTTAGAACGATCTCCCAAAAAATGAACGACTGTTCTTTTAAACGGTATACAATTTGGACTATTGTGTTGATGCATTTATGAAAAAAATCGCGTTTGTTTTTTCTTTTCTTTTCTTTTTTTTAATCGCAATAAGAACCATCTTCATTTTTTTTCCTCTCTTTTTTCTCCATACAATGTAATGTATTCATTTCGAACCATTTTTACTTTTTGTATTGCTTATTATTTTTGCAATGTTTTTGTAATTTGTATTTTTGGATTTATAAGTGTTGTAGTTCATTTGCATTTTGTAAATGTGTCCATCAGTAATATTTCGCGTAGCTCGCTTTTGCTACTAACAAAAGGTTTGGACTTTCCACTTAATATTAAATGGAACTGTTAAAATCCTTCTCACGTTTTCTGTCGACAAAACTATCTCTAAAAATTCCCTTTATCTCCTTTCTGGCGATCCTTTTGTCTACTATCTATAACATCCTTATTAACTACCATCAATATTAATGTCGATTCTTTTAACTTGCTTGGTGACTTCTAAGTCTCAATTTTGCATTCAGTATCCTGAGAATTTTGACAGGGATTATTTTGTTTCATTTTAATACTTGCTGATTTTTTTTTCTTTGTTATCCCACGGGTGCTATGGGAGAATTTTGAAGCTACATAATATTCAGGTGAGTCCCGTTTATGACATTAAATTATTCGATACCCCGGCTGAGTTACGGATTTTTGTTTTATTGTTATATATGACCAATTGGTATACTCGTATACACACTTGAACTTTCTACATCTGAACCTAAATAAAATATTTCTGATTGATTTTTTTCTAGGCATCTTTTCTTCATTTTGCCTAATTTTTGTTGTTTTTCCTTAAAAGAATGTAACTGCTCTAATGAAATATTTAGAAGGTACATGAGTATGTCTTGCAGAGACATCACCTGCAACATTTTTTAATGAACGAAGTCGGGTGAACGGATCAAAAGAATGAACGATACTCTGATTAAAGGATCATTAAAATGAACGACATTGCCCAACTCTAATCTATATTAATTTAGCTGCTGATGTTTACATTTCTTCAACATGTGCTAAATTGAGTCAAATGGGTGGTTATTCGGTTGTTAATTGTGCAAACAGCTCCAAAAAAGGATTTCAGCTCTTCATATTTCCAGCAGATGCAGAAAGAAAAAAGAAATTGATAATTAATAGCCCGCGAAGTGACTGGCAGTCTGGAAACGACGCCAACTGTTTCCAAAATTTCACCAATGTTAACTTCCGCTCTCCGACTCTCTCGTTCTTTGGTTGACGAAGGATTGCCTATAAAGGTAGCTTTGCCTGTTGTACGCTTGCTACAAAATGGCGGATGCGTCGGCCTCTCCAGTTATAGGGGTTCTAGGTAGAACAGCTTTCTTTCCAAACACTCGTTGTGCAGCGCAGTTAATCAAGTTTAGCAGCAGACAATGTTCCAATCTAAAAGATTGTAGAAGTTGAAACACGACCTAATTAGCAAAAAATTGCCATATGATCTCGCTAACCTCGTTGAGACTGTGGTGAGATATGGGTGAGAGTGGTTGCAACCGGGTGTGGACAGCCAGAGTGGCCACAAATCTTTCCGAAAGCTTGTAGGTGACGTCAGCGTTTTTCGTTTCCGAATGCTTGCGGTGCCACCAGTGCGATCGTTTCTTGTTTCCGAACGTACCCTTTGTTAATTTTAATTATTTTTTACTTTTGAAAATACTCACTGATCACATGAATGCCTTTAAAACGTACAATATGCAATACGATTGCAACGGTGTTGGTGAGGAACTTTAAAAAAAAAAAGAACATCTTCTTACCTAACTGTGTTACACAAGAAGGGCAACAGCCACAATAGGATCCATGCTTATGCAACTTCTGGTTACTTTCACATTTAATGCTGTTGTTACACTTTACTTTGGAACAGTAATCCGGAGGACATACGATAGCATTTGTGACTGCAAGCATTAGGATCAGGAAAATGGCAACCTTATACATCACAATATTTTGAATTTCCTTTAACAAAATTGCAGTTTTGAAATAATTCTTTTATACTTTTATTTAGATTACAAATGAAATAAATTTGCATAAAAAATACAAATTTTTATGATGACTTTCAGAATCGGAAAACTAAACAAAAATACATTCTCAAAAAAAAAAAAAGAAAAAAAATCAAGAATCAAAAATTTTATATAAAGGTTATGGATTTTAAACGAGGAAGATACGAAACTCTGCAACACAAAAAAAAATTGTTTCAAGCGTCAGAGGGTTCCATATCATCCTCTGAAAAATGTTGAATGCATTTTCCCCTTGTTTTTATGAAAGTAACTGTAACTATGAACTTTCACAAAAACAAGGGGCACTATTTTACTAAATCACGTAAACTTTATAGATTAAAAATCTTACAATTCAAATGTCTGAGTTAGGGCAAAACAATTTTCGAATTTTGATAGATAATATTTCTATTAAGAACAGCTACAAAATTATTCACAACTTATGCATTATGTTTTCCTAACGGTATAAGAAAAACTCATTTCATGTTCGTTCTAAAAGTCACTAAATACAAAATGCGAATCAATGGAAAAGCTAACAATTACAGATATACTTACGTTTAGCAGATAAAAGACAGAAAATGTCTGGAAATATTTTCTTATGTAATACAAGTTTTATGGTGATTAAATATTAAAGTGGATGCTACTGGTAAGAAATCAAATGTACAAAAACCACGATATGCGTTCAAAAGCCGTATGTCTTTCCATTTATTTCAGAATGTTTACATTTATGCGAAATCGTGATTTCTATTGTCCCCTCAGAGTTGTCGTAATGATAAATACACCTCATTTCAACGCTCGTGATGAAATAGTTCATAAATGATATACTAAATCAAATATGTTGCTTCATATGTCTGCCGATGTGTATTTTAGTCAACGACAAAACGTTCATGGACAACTGATCGAAATGATGAGTTCAGTATTTGCCCCTTTTTTGTTACATGTTCTTATAAGTGTTTCAAGTTGTGTTACACGTTGAAAAACGGTTCTTATGAAGGTCAGATTTTCAAGAATTACTGAAGTAAAGCGGTCTTGTACAAATAGTATTTGAAGAGAAACTGGAACTGAAATTCTGAATTCATACTCAAAATTCTACAAAACCATCTCAACAGTTAACTTTTCTTTCTGAAACTAATGGGATCAAGTATCGCTAAAATGTGATTTTTACAAACCTACTTGTTCAGTGGCAATTTACTAAAAATGTGTCTTAATTATTAACGACTGTATATACTTTAAAATTACATTTCGCTGTTTGTTTCAAGTTTTATATAACAGATAATGCAAACTTAGAATGCTTTTCTTAAAAAAGAGTTCCCCTTGACACATTAAGATAATCATTTCTTGGGCTGAAACAAAATGGCTGGAGAAGACAAAAGTATAACTTTAACATTGTTGTAAGGTTTCAAATCTCTACTTAATGATTTTGGTACATTTTTGGCTGAGGGATCATGTATCCCCAAGGATCAAGTATCCCTAGTCTCTCCTACTATAGTGTACTTTTAAAATATAAACTTTTTTTTAAAAAATGTTCTTTTTGTACGAAATGTAGAATAATTTTTAAAACATCCGAATAAATTGGTTGAAATGTATACCAAAATATGACTTTTAGAGACATGTGTTATCCACTAAGGTGAGTTCACCAAATAAGGCCATATAGACCAATAAGGTCAACCTCCTATTACTTTATGTAGGATCACAAAAATTCTCTTTATCATGATTTTATCATCATTAGAAGGTCTAACTGATGATATAGCGCGATCAGCAAGCAGTTTGTTATCAGCAAGCAAAAAAACAGTAACAGTTATTACACATTGCCGGACCTCATTTTACAGTATTTTTTTCTTCATGATTCACAGTATTATTCTAGTGTAAAAAAGTGGTCAATTGCTCTAGAAAGCTTAATTTATGTGATTGACGAACTCAAAAAGAAAAATGTTGCTGTATTTTTTCCTGTGATTTGATAACCCTAGAAAAACTGACTGTAAACCAATACGACCATGGTTGGCATTGTTATGACTACGTTGTCCTTATTAAGGAAACCGAAGGATCAGTCAGAGAATGATCTCGTGCTTCACATATGTGCACGAACTGTGCTCTGGAGTGACCAAAAAAAGGCAAAATAACGACTTCTCAGTGCCCGAATATGACGATTAAACTTTCTCCTTTCCAATTAAGTAAACATGGAATTTTCGATAATAATTATCAGGTTCATCAAATGTGGTTCCTATATTTTTATACATAAAGTAAAGATGTTTTCAATTCAAAAGTACTTGCAGTTTGTGGAGTTTTTCTAAGAGTCTTTACAGGGATCCATGTTCCTTAGGGCTAATTTGTCATATTCAGCTAAACTGCTGACAAATATAATTCAAACTTAAATCATGAAGGGTTCATCTTGAAGGATTTTATCTTATTGTAATGAGTCTTTTAAGAATGTACAAAAATTGGAGATAGCTGAATCATAAACAAGTGATATTCGAGGCTATGAAGCTTAGATTGGCCTTATTTGGCGCTCTTAATACTCGGAATTCAATAACTAAAATTGAAAAGAAAACTTTTCAAACAAAACACATAAAAGGAATGGTTCAAAACTTGTCTGCAATCCTTGACTGTATTACGTTTAACTTCTCGGAAACAGATTTTTAAAAAAGAGAGAGAGAAACTAGAAAATAATATTTGTTAGATTTTCTTTGAGAGCGAAAGAGCGAACAAGAACTTGTAGCATGCAAAATGGATGCAGTCCGTTAGGGTAACTCTGAACCTATTTCTCTATTTTAAACTGACCTACTCATTTTTTAAACGTTTCATTGTATTTATTGGTAAAAATGGAAGAAACACTTCAAAACTGTTTTGTGTTCAGCGAAATTAAGAAAAAATAAATATTAAATGTATAAAAAGAAATTAGTATCTTGGATTTTAGCCATTCTGCTATTCAGGGTAACTTTGAGCCACGTCAGTAGTGATAGGCAAAGTGCTTTAATAATGCAAAATAAATTTCTGAGCATTTAAAAACTCGCCCTTGGTGCTTTACGACATCACGAGATTGTTGTAATTTAAAATCATACGTATATATTATTTTCAAAGGGATTTTTAATGAAAATGCCACTCACATTGTGGTGGTTGCTTTTTTTTTTTTTTTTTTTTTTTGAAAAAAATCAGTTTATTATTTTTTAACACGGAATGCTTTATTGTATAACGCCCCACGAGTGAGACCGTATAGCTCAGTTGGAAACAGGTTGGAAATGGGACGACTGTAGGTTCAATACCACCATGAGATATGTCCTTTGCGAATGTTTTTTTTTCTTCGGGGTTAATATTGATCAAAACTTCCCAAGTATATAAATTAAACTCATTTCTGGATTCTGAACCACAATCGTCCTTGACTCTTTTTTCCTTAGGTGCTTCCTTATATACTTCATAAACCTACAAAATTAAGGCATCATTTTGCTTTCTTACTCACGCTATCGGCGAAAAATAAACAAATAATTCACATTTATACTGTTTTTCAAAACATTAATTAAATAAAAAAAAAATCGGATTTTTAAATTATCACTATCAAGCGCGAATGCTTTACACTGGTCAACTAGCGTTGCATAGAATAAAACATAGTCTTAAAAAAAGCACTTTTAACAGTTTCAAAGATGTAATTAGTTGTGCACAGTATTGCCAATATTTTTTTGTAAAAAGAAGAGTAGAATACTGATTTTATAACCTTGTCATGTAAGTGCAATTTATTGAAATATACTAAAGAATTTGAAATGGCGCAAAGTTAAACGAAATGCCTCAAAACTACCCAGAATGACAGTTCCTCCTTTATCTAACGTAAGAAATATCCGTTTCCAGCAGATTAGAAGTAAAAGAAACTAATGCAGTATACTCGCGATTATCCGCGGATTAGGGTGGCACTGTAACCAAAGAATAGAATAAGCGAAACCGCGGATAATCCGAATTATAGTTTAAAAAACGATACTGGTGCATACAATAGCTAAAAAATAGGAATAAAACTCACACATGCATATAAGTTTTTGCTAAAAAGAATAACATTTATTGTAAAAAATATATGAAAAAACTAAAATCAAACAAAAATATAATCATAAGTCACCACCGTTGAAGAAAAAAAATGTGAAAAGTTCCGCGGATAATTCAACAGCCGATAATCAGGAGTTTATTGCTTTTAAACCATGCTTTGTATACTTTTGAGTTCCTATAATATTTATCCTCCCTCCACTGCTTACCATTGAGAATGATGTGATCCGTTTTCCATTTTAAATCCATAAAAGTAGAGTTACCTTGAAAAATATCTGTTCTTGACCAAAAAAAAAGACTATGCGTGATAAAAGACATCGAGCCGCAGATAACAAAATACAGATTGTTCTCGTGGGAGTTTAACAAGGTGCAAGATTTGCTGAACAGAATTCAGAAAATGTTGGCACAGATATGGAGCGGGAACGCGCACGAATTGTTAAATAGGCTCTATTTTAATATATACGTTCCACGCTAATCAAGTTTTTGGGGCTTCATACGAAATTGGCATTCATTGGTTTCTGTGCTGATATTTTTTGCAAAAAATGCATGATATAGGTACCAAAAAATGAATATATATATATATATATATATATATATATATATATATATATATATATATATATATATATATATATATATATATATATATATAATACAAATTAAGTTAAATTTTCTCGAAAGGGTCGCCAAATTTGGTTTCAGTCAAAACGTAAGATATTTTGCCCACGATTTGCAGATTCATGCAGACGGTGAAATTGCGTGATCAATTTCAAACCAAATCTTTAAATTTGGCGCCTTTTTTTTTGAGCAATCACGATTGCTTATTGTTCTCACTTGACCATCCTTGATGTTGTGGTTCATTTTTCAGCTTGAACCAGGGGCCTCTGCAGCATCACCGCTCATCGACGCGGTTCCTCTGGTCTTGAGCACTGTCCCCCAGAATCCACTTCTGCTGGACAGTGCGTCCATGTCCTACACACGTATGCTCATACATATTCACACTCACGCACACGCGCCTTTACACACATAGACGTACACACCTACGTGCACACACTTAAGCCTACACGCACACACTCAACTTTACACACAGAACCAACCAGGAGGAGGGATATGCTTGGGGAGTTGGCCGTTTCTAGAAACAGTAACTGCAATGAGTAGGGCCTTGTGGCAACTCGTGATTGCGAAAAACATAATTTGAATTCTAAGTTTCAGAATTCAAATTAGAGTTGATTAGGGGACGTGGGGTCACAGGTCTTTTTTTTTTTTTTTTTTTTTTTTTTTTTTGTTTAATTTTGGCTGACTTCAATATTTTATACCTCGGTAACAGGCGGTCGAGAGCAAATAAATTTTTCTTAAAAAATATGTCTGAAGAAGCTCTTTCGATTGCTATCTGTTTAAACTTTTTCATTATTACGCAATTTGAGTGCTTCCCTGCTCAGTAAAAGAGACAAAAGAGCGATGCTTCAAACGTTTGCGCTAATGTTAGTCCAGCTGCTGTGAAAACAGCATTTTCTACCTTTGGTCTTGATCCGCGTAACATGCAGAAAAATATTGACTTCTGAAAATAGCTAGAGAAATTAAAGGTTGATCTATTCTTGTGTCTTTATTGAAGGTTATACTTCAGTTTTCCCTATATTATTATGAAGCTAGAAAATCGCCCGTCAAGGTATGATGGGTGAAAATTGCTTCTACATTTAAACGAAGCACTTGCCTGTTCGGTGATGTTTTGATAGTTGAAATTTTAACCCCAACTGCAGTGATGGATGAACCCTCAACTCCAGCAGATAGCGTTCATTGCTGACCACTTTTTCGTTTCTTCATTCTCTTAAAATGACAATCTTACCAGTATAACAGTTAAGTTAACTGATCCTCTTCATTCTTGTCAAAATAAAGCATTTCCTTGCATGCCAAACATTGCCACAAAATATTATCAAATTATCATGCCATGGCGCGAGTTTCATTGTTGATGACGTCAGAGCGTTATTCATACAGTGAATTCGCTATAAAAATGTGAGGATTCCATTATCCTTTTCAATTCAGCAATTTTACTTTCCTCAACAATACAGTCATTTAAGATATCTTTGAGCCATGTGGATTAGTTTTGAACTTCTTCAATGATATTTAGTATACTTGACGTAACGAAAAAAAATCTAGCAAGGCCCAGTGCTGTACTCACTTTTCACGCAAGGAAATGAAGAAAGTTTTTCTACTCTTAATTAAATTAAATGTTGGCAACATTGTATACAGCTAACTGTGTTATTCAATGCTTCCTAAGTCACTGTTCGAAAAATACTTTTGAATTTGCTGAAATCTTTTTCGTAATATTGAAATCTTCTATAGTACAATTCAATATTATAAATGATAAAAATTTTGTGACGTTGTAAAGTAAAAAGGAGGAGTTTTTAAGTGTTTTAAATTTTTTTTTTTCTGCATTAAAGTTTAAGTGCTTTCATTCAAAAAAATTATTTTTCATTCCTTGTCTGACGTAGCTCAAAGGAATCCTAAATTGCTGGATAGCTTTGAATCAGGCTAATAATTCATTTTGAATGGATTTCATAATGAATATTTCTAATTCTGGATTACTATACAGTTTTTTTAGAAGTTTTTATTCCGCTTTACACCATCAACAACGATTAAAATAAGAAAATATGAATGGGACAGTTTAAAATAGAGGAATTGCGGCCGAAAGTTACTTTTAATGACTGTACCGTTCTTATTTGAAATGAAACACTTCTTCATTACTTTTATTCCAGTTTGAGCTCACATTAAAAATTGATAGTATGTTCATTGATTAAAACAACAACACACAGACCGAAACACGACCCAAAAGAACAACTGCGAAAAGTGCACGCGATCACGTTTGTAGCGCAATGCCACGAGCAAGGTACATAACTGAAGAAAAATAATCTAAATGTGCTTCTAAGGGGTGGAGGTAATGACGACGAACACCGGTCAATCAGGCAGGGCTGTTGCGATCGAACTCAAAGGAAAAGATTGCACGGAATAGCTCCGCCGAAGATCGATCATTAACTGTTTGTTCCCTTGGCGACCGGGCCTAAGAAATCTTCAAACAAAAAGTGCCTCCTCTTGTGGTGAGATCTTGAACGCTTCATTTGATGTCCGGCCCAATGGTCCGGGACAACATGCAGAGCCGTCAGCAGCAGCAGATGAAGCTAGCGCGCAACAGGATGCCGGACATTGAGAATGTCAGAGTTGCGGTTCGGGTTAGACCTTTTGTATCCTTTTCTTGTGTTGATTCCAACGTTGAGATTACTAGGTTTATGTGCTGCAGAATAATTCATAACTACGAAGATGTGCTGTGTGTGTATAGTTAATTCATAAGAAGTTAACTTATATGCAATTTTGAGAAAAGATTTTAAAGGTACTAAGTACAGTATATTTTTCTTTAGCGGTTTCATTGGGACTATTGGGATATACGTTAACGAAAATCCGATTCAAGTTGAAAAGTGAAATGAAAACGAAAAATAATTAAATTACAGATAATAAGTTTTCCTCATACTCTTTGCGATGTGCTATTTCAAATCATTAAGGAAGTTGATTCAATTGCAATACATGTTTTTCATGAAATAAAAGTTATATCCCCAAGAAGCACACATATTGTTAAAACGTTTCATTCACGTTTTAAAATGACTGTGACAACGTTCGAAACCATTTTAAAACGCTTATGAAACGACGTGCACTACGTGGCACAACATTTGACTATTTTAAAAATAATTTGGGGTTAATTTTCTGGTGAAGATTAAATTTCTTGAAATAGGATGGAGCCTGAAAAAACTTTTCTCTTTAGAGAAAAGAGCTGCTTGAAGTTAAAATTCAGCTACGCAAAAGTGAATTAGAACGTATAGTCTGAAATGTTAAAAAAAAAACTGTGAGTGTCTCTCTCTCCATCTCTCTCTCTCTTTTCTTGAGTCCCAATGTTTGCATTATGTAAAATAAAAATAATAGTTAAAGTATAAAACATGTTTTTCTCCTTTTCCTCCCAGTTAACTTACTGGAACACTATTGTTAATATAGTTAACTAAGTAAAGGAATATATCTCCAGAAAATAGTGGGTGATGGAGGGTAAACGGTGGAGATATTTGGGACCAGGAGATCACTTAATACGTACACATATTCATAGCATAAAAATTAGCAAGAATGGTGTTTCAAGCAGGGCGAAAAAAAAAATCCGAGCAATGTAATTCATAGAAAACCTGACCATTATAAAAAGGTGTCATTCTTTCTGAAAAAAATAACTCTTTAAATTAAGTACCTATTTAAAACTTAAAACTTTATTAAACAAAGTATCGTAACATTTTGTATATAATTCCTTGACTTAAATAAATATAAGTTTTTTTGACCAAGTTATTATTCTGGTTTTTAATTTGAAAATAATAGTAGGTAGTAGTCTATTACAAAAGACACGAATTCGGAAAATAGCTTTGTAACTTTCAACCGCTCCGGTAGTTGGTTGCTGCACTACTGGGGGCAAATTGTAACAGTAAAAAATGAAATTAGAGGGGTTTTTTTTCTTTTTACTAAGAACAATTTAAAAAAACAAACACAGTACTTAAATAATTATATATTTTACGGAGATACCTCATTGAAAAAAAATTTGCTAACATCTGGCTTAACATAAAATTACGAACTTAAATTATAAAAACAAAATCTATATTTTATTTCTTTTCATTACATTCGTAACATAACAAACATAAAAAAACATAAAATAGGTAACTACGAAACTTGAAGATAATTCTTGGAATTATTAATTCTTTAACAAAATTTAATAAACATTAATAAAAGACTGAATTATACCTTATCAATGAAACACAAAATATGTCTAATTCTTAAGCAAAACATTACCAGTGAAATAAACCTAAAACACATCAGTTATCAATCATCATAATATGAAGAGAGATTCTTCCTTTTGAGAGAACCGAATTGTAGAAGTCAGCAAGAAGATTTACGGAGCAGGTAGTGAACGTTTGGGGCCGCCGCCTCGAAATAGAAGGTTTTTTACTGTAAAAATATTACAAATTCAATTCAAATTGATCTCAAACGTCCTTTTCTTTTGGTTAGTCCACCCACACCCAATTCCTGAGGTGAGTTTCGCCAACTTTTTTTAGCCTCCAACTATAACACTGGCTGTGCCTTGCTATCTTTGTGGAGATTTACGTTACTTAAATATGAGACAATGCCTTTTTTTCTCTTGTTCATCGTTTTTAGTTATTTATGTTTTTGTTACCATTTGTCAAGTTCTCTGCCATTTGAAATAAAAAAAAAGTGAGTAAGATAATTTGAAATGTTCAAAATTAAACATCCTTAACTTCTACACCAGAACCAAAGAGAACGTCAAAGGAATGCTCGCAATATCATTGCAATGTATGACAAAACCACTTTCCTGAACAACCCCGATTCTTCCAATGAAGAAGCCAAGAGATTCACGTTTGATTACAGCTATTGGTCACATGATGGATACACAGAAGCAGAGTCGGGATTGATTGTTCAAGATTTAAGTCATCCAAATGGACACAAATACTGTGATCAGGTATTGTCAAGTAAAACTATAGTTGGGGCAAACCTATCCCTACACTGCAAAAAATAATTGTTGTTTTTACAGTAATATATTGCTTTTTCCTACAGTTTAATACTGCTCTTTTAAATAACAGAAAAAAACTGTAAAACTGTTTTAGATTGCGCAAAACGATGCGCAAAAGGTGTTTCTTTTCATGGGAAGAGAAACTAATGAATTCAAAGTATCGACAGCCATGTTAGTTATTTTTCGGGTGTGCTGAGACAGGACTGCTCAGCTGTAATCCAAGTTAAAGGTAAGTGCTAGTAATATTATTCATTCCCTTTTCTCAAAATGTAGTTTTTTTATCATCGATAATGTATGTAAAATAACAGTATTTATTTTGAAATCATAATTCGTATTCCAATATTCGTTGACGTTGACTTTGCAATTTCTTTTAGTTGCTAAGTTGTAGCGATTGCTTTATAGCAAAAATCCGAGTAGTTGTGATTCTGAATATTTTACTGCCCGTATGATAGTTTTTAAACATTTTCTGAAACTCAAATTTGATTTAAAAATAAATCAGTTCCTTTCTTTATCGTTTTTAAAGTTATTAGAACATTAGATTTTGTTTACGATAATATTTTGTGTTATATAGCATGTGAGTACTTAAAATTTAAATTCTTATGTCTTCTAGTAAATTTTTAGCGAATCGCGATTGACTTCTTCCTTCTGGTTTTTTTTTTCTTTCTTATGTTCAGTTTTAAATTCTTTAACAGTTTGCATTTAACCATTTTATTGATAAACATTACGTTATAGCAATGTAAATAAATAAAATAACAACGTGACCGAGAGACATGCAAACAGTATCAAGTTTAATGATATTTTTGTTGAAGAATTTGCCACTCTGAAAGACTCAAAATTCTCTGAAATCTGGAGCCAGCTTTCATACTTATCTAACAAAACTAAAATAATTATAATTAAAAAAAAATCATCAATGAAGCACTCCAAAAAAATAAAAAAATAAATAAAAATAAGCATCTTTAGATACAAACACGAAACCCTTGTGTTTTAAAAGTTTTATATTTGCGTCAGTAAGAAATTAAAGTTTTACTTCTGGAAAAATGCACTAATAGCATTGAAACTTGTCAACTTAAAAATAATTTTAGAAACCATATTCAATGGCACTCGATGGGAGGTCACGGGAAGTCACTATGACCTCCCCAAAACTGCCATATTGGGAACACTTTGTCTGCCGATTCGGAAAATTTGGGGACATAATTGTAACGATTCAAATTTTTGAATTCTCGAATGTCCAAATTTCATTAGATATTGTACTTAATTGTGCGTACTTAATTTGTGCATGCACCAGTATTTTATTAATCGGCAAATATGTAAGTTCCGTTCGACAAATTGAGATTTGTCATATTTTCTTCGCCTTGAAGGACATGCTCATTTAGAAAAGTAGATACCTAGAACTACAGTAGAATTTGAAACTCTTTTAACCTTGAAATCGTCAGTTTCCTTATGTTTTAACTTTAAGAACCCTTTGAGTCTTAAAGTTTGGTATCAATGCGTTTATGATGAAGACAAAAACTATATTATAAATACTGAAAAATGTGATTCTGTACTTCACTGTCTTTCACTGGATATAAAAAGTAAAAATATGTCAGATTGTTATCCCCGTAAAAAGAAAAATTGCAGAATTTCGTTTAAACCTGTAACGGAGATTCAAGCCAAAGCCGGGTAAGATCTTTTGCATTTAAATGCGATGGGTTCCTTAGCAGTTGAGTTCTTTAGGGGGGGGGGATTATTTTCACAATAATAGACGATTTTTCAAAAAAGTGAGGTTTTCGAATACTTTGTCAGGTTTCAAAAGAGAACAGAGAAAATTACGGGAAAGATTCGATTTCAAAAAGAAACTTCTGAACACCCGGTTTGAAATTTAAATTAGCGACCAAAGCATAAGAATAAAAAAAACCAACAAATCCTCCATTTAACAAAGTAGCGTCATAGAACATTATAACTAAACATTAATGAATGGAATTAGAACACTTTTAAATGAATCGGGTTTGCCTCAGCAGTTTTGAGCCGAATCAGCTATGTGCTTCCACTACTTACGGACTAGAGCGGTTTTAAAAGGAAGAACCAAAACCTTTTTAAAACTATTTGAGGGAAGAAAGCCATCTATTAAACACTCCCGTGTTTTTTGGCTGTATTTCGTATATTGCACTTCTAAAACAGAAAATAAGCAAATTGGATATGAAAGCTAAACAGGGAGTCATGGTAGGATATGCGTTTTATATGAAAGGTTATAGAATTTGGGATCCCGAAAATAGTGAAGTGACAGAAATGCTGAATGTTAAATTCGATGAAAATAAATTCTGGGCGGGAAAAAAATAGGAACGGGAAACAGAGGTATACCGTTTTATTTCACTTCTGAGTAAATCTGAAGTAGAAGAAGAATGTCCTGAAAATCATGAAATAGCATGTTATGAGAATTAAATTGGTTGAAGAAATACCAAGGCAAAGCATATATTGACACGACGATTCTAAAGTCCGAATCGTGAAACCGAGGTTAATTGTTCTGAAAATAACATTGAATATGACCCAAAATATTTTGATTTCATTTCTGATGATAATTTAAGAAAAGTATCAGATTCTGATGAAGATAGGG
Source organism: Uloborus diversus (assembly GCF_026930045.1). Taxonomy (NCBI): domain Eukaryota; kingdom Metazoa; phylum Arthropoda; class Arachnida; order Araneae; family Uloboridae; genus Uloborus; species Uloborus diversus. The sequence goes on along the minus strand of NC_072731.1, from coordinate 216,469,778 downwards.
GGGATAATTCAAGTAAACTAGAAACTAACATTTCCGAAGATGTAATTCCTTCGAATTTGAAACAAAGTTTGAGAATGCCAGAAAGGGAAGATTGGCAAAACGCAACAGAACAGATGAGCAGAACGAAATAATTCGCTTCAAGGCCAGACTGGTAATTTTAGGTAACAATCAGCTATTGGGGGGGGGGGGATACTTTTCGCAAGTGTTCTCTTCAGTAATTTCCTTTCCTTTGGTTGATGCTTTCTTTTCAATTTTTGTGTATAAGTTACATTGGGTCCATTTCCGAGCAGATGTCTGCAATGCGTATCTATATGCGGATTTAAAAGAAGAGATTTGTGAGACAACCTGAAGGGTTTGTCGGTCCCTGAAATCTAAATTTTGTCCGTAAACTGAATAAATCATTTTTATTCTGATACAGATTACGCCTCAAATCAAGACGACTGGAATATAATGGGGGGGGGGGGGGCGCTTGTAATGTTTTTGGATAGGGTACGAATAATATGGTGTACATTCAAACAAAAATACGTAGCACTCTCAACGATAGAAGCAGAGTATATTTCAGTTAGTGAACAATCTAAGGAAGTTATGTGAATAAAAAGAATTTTAAATGCCACGAAAAGAATTCAGTATTTTAGACTGATTGTCACAGTATAGAGTGCTATTAATCTAGTTGCGATCGATTTTTCTAGTTCTGCAAGAAAAAATTGCAGAACTAAGCAGATTGATGTGGGGCACCATTTCCTACGGAATTTGATTGATGAAAATGAATTTGGAATAAATTTTGTTGAGAAACTAAAAATAATTTAGCTGATTGTTTCACAAAACCTTTCTGTATTGAAAATTTACGTAAAGCTTGAATTGCAATGACATATTTTTCTAGAGTTTTTTTTTTTTTTTTTTTGAAATGTCTCAATTATTCCATTATGTTTAAGCTATAATTTGTGCACACAAACGGATGGACTATAATATTTTTTAATTTTTTATTCATGTCTTAATGTATTTCTTTTTTTCGGTGTGCTGGCGTGCCAAGAAGGGGGAAATTTGCTAGCGAATATTTTGTTACTGTCCCTCCAGCGCACGAAGGAAAAACAATTGTAGTTGATTTCATTTTGAATTTGTGCCTGGTGATATGATTGCGGTTAGGTATTTCGGAAAAATTTAAACTATAAATTTCATTCTAGCCGCCTGAATTTACTTCATTTAAATTTATTCACTAATGCAAAATCATTTCTTTATTTTTAGTGGTATGCAAATGTAAAGAACTACGTAACTTGTGATCAGAACTGAATGGAATAATGGTTGTCTCATTTTATCAAGATAACAGTTCGCGGTTGTGCTCCGCTTGGAATTTCAAATAAGCCTCTAGTCTGAACGATGTGCGATAATTCACTTAGTGACATGAATGCCGGCAACGAAAGTTTATAAGTATCTCTTTTCATTTATATTTTTGTGTTTTCGGATGTAATTTGTAATTACCAATGCTTTTGAGTTTTAAAGCGTTCTTAGCCACGTAAGCCTATTCGACGGTCTGCGTGCCATATTGGACACCTGAAGCTGATTTTTGTGGCCCGTTGTCAGGTTCTATGTTACAATCAAGAACTATCTTTTGGAAGAAGTTAAACTCAATTTTATTTTGTTTTGATTAAAATGTGATCGGTCATACAATTTATTTAATTCTGAATTTTTTAAATTTGTAATTCAATATTATATTTTACGGGTAATTGAATATTATCACTTCAAGAATCACCGGAATATAGAAATTTCTGTTGCTAGAGCTAAATTAGACGTAAATTTCTTTCATTATTATTATTTTTTAATTTTCCAGTAAATTTTGGAACACTGATTCTTTGTTTTTACATGTTATTAAAATCGAAGGAACCAAAACAGAATGTTAAAAGTACGATGTATTACAGCGTATGAAACTTTCTTCGCATATTCAGACTTGCAAATGTGAACATGTTTAAATCTACAGTTAAAAGTGGTGCGATCTTCCGGCAAAGCATTTTCAAGAAGGATAGCATTGTTTATAACAAGGACGGTGGGCCAAATGTGGACTTGCAATTCTTTAATCATTAGAACTGGCCCTACCAGATTTACTCTATTTTGACATGTTTGACTATTTATTATTTTGTTGAAAACTTTAAACTTTTCTGACCGAATTTTCATTTTTTGCTGAATTTACTTTAACTAAGCCATTTTGATTTTGGGAATATAGAATTGTTTCTTCCAGATTTCAGGTACATTCCGAAAAACTTAAAGATAAATTGCCTAAATCCTCGCAAAAAAAAGTGCCACTTAAAAAAAAAGCCGCTGGTGGCTTAAATGGGGACATCGATAGTTGTTCAAAACGGGTGTCGGGGCGGGGGGCTTCCCCATTTTGAAAGACATAGAATATACATGAAACATCATAAATTTGCTTAAATATTAAGACATATATAAGATAGAATGTTCTTACGATATTATTTTATTTCAACTCAAATGACTCTTCAATGTGATTTCTTTGAACTTAAGGAAAAATCTCCAAAAAATTTAATTTTAACAATATAATAACACAATTATGGATTAAAATGCTATTAAATTTATTTTATATAATTAAATTTCTAATAATGGGCAGCTGTCAAAGAAAAAGAAAATGAAGCTGGTATCAGTTGAACATACCTCGAGCTGTTAACAAGTGTTGGAACGGAATATGGGTTACAAAAAAAAAAAGAAAAGAAAAAAGAAAGTAAAAACATCTACGGTTTTCAATGCTACTGTAGCAACTTGGGGGGTTGGGGACTAAAAGAGGCTAGATACAGTATTCATTGTTTTGAATGAATACCCCAATATTTCCCAATTGGTTGTCCTAAACTTCGACCTTGCTCCATTTTCTAAAAAAATATTTCTCTACCTTATCCTTATTTTCGTTTTGAAGTAAACATATTGCAATTCGATAATCTGGAGCCTATTATAAGAAGAGACTAGTTTCAAGTTGTATCGTCCTTAAAACATTTTAATTTTTTCTTTAGGCCAAGATGTTAGTCCCATTTCGGAAAACTTTCCGCTGCTTTTTTTTTTAATTCTTCACTTATAGAAGGAGTTACTCTCCCGATCACTTCAGTTAGCCGATCAAAAAAAAAAAAAATAAAATAAAATAAACATTATTCTTAATCAACAGTCTCATATGTAATTAAAAATCCTTCAAAAATGCCGAAAATTAAAAGGATTTTTCTTTAAATTGTACTTCAGAAACCAGTACAAGTGCGTTTCTTTGTATGGAAGAAAAAAATGTAAGATATTATTTTCTTTCTTTTTTGAGTTCTTATGTAAAGTATCCAGATTAAGTCTACTTTAATTAGACATTAATAATCACCGTTACAAATGCTTAGCTTGCAAATTGCTGCCAAAAAAATTTTTCTCTCCTTAAAACAGCATAAGCGCTTAACTGGTTCCTGAAATAAAAGGTTCAATTACAATTTAGGTATATGTTGAGAGGTTTCAAAATAAAAGCAACTCCCAAGGCAATTTCAGATCATTCAGAGTCATAATTTTAATCATTTTAGGGCGTATTTTTATGCCTACGTAATTTGATTTTTCCATGTATGTTTTTTGATGTCTACAAGTTTTATGAGATTCTAACAATTTTTTATTTTGACAGATGCTTTCATAATATAAGTTCTAATGATGGCACCGAAGTCGGCTAAGGTGTCACAAAGAAGAAGCAAGTTTGTGATGTAAAAACGCTGACCTTGAAAAAATTAGCATTCGATTTTAAATGAATTTCTGCAATTTCACTGTAAAAACTACTAATCGATATTCAAAGGTGATGTATACGAAATAAAATAATTTGGCAATTTTTATTGGTGTGAATGTTTCGTTTTTTCTCATGAAAACATTATAACAGAATATAAAGTTATATAATTTTTGGAGTAGTAAAACCAATTTTTAACTTAATACTAGTAGTGATAAACCTGACAGATTTTATTATACTAAGTGAAAAATTGTTTCTGTTTTGTTCTGCTTTGGAATTTTGAACCGTCATATATTTGTTTTCATCTATGAAAATTTTAAAAGGCTAATAGGATAAAGTATTATCTAATCTATAATAATCAGTTTACAATAAAAACCATTCTGTGCAGTCTCAATACTGCACATATGGTGTGAAAAGAAGTTGATTTGTTACTAGTATTTCTGAAATACAGTAGGTCCATATGCAACTTATAACATTAAAAAAAGAAAACCATAAAAATATTCTGTTTTACCAGAAAAAGAAAAAGAAATGCACTGAATTGCATGCATAAAGTTAAAATAAGCTTAAAAGTTTAATGGATTGCATACAGCAAAACATTTCCCACGTTATGCTGCACATTTCAGCAACTCAATGCTGGAAGTGAAAAAAGTACTTTTAGTGAAGATACGATGTAGTATTTTCAGTTATGTATAAAAAACTTTCTAATTTTTAATACCTTCATGGATCAAAAAGGTTTGTTTTATGAAAACGCTATAACTGTTCTGAAAATAAAGCTTCAGACCATATTTTGCAATTTCCTTCTATTTGTAAATTTTTAAGTTTGCAATAGAGCTAAAAGTTTTTTGTATAAATGAAAATGCGCCACTTTTTCTTCTTTAACAGGTATTTGTTTTGTGTGCAAGGAAAATATCAATAAAACATATATTTAACAGCAGTTAATTATTTTTATGTAAAAGGCTTTTATATTTATTTACTTGTCGCTTTTCATAGTCTAAAACATTTTTTTTGTTGTTGAAAAACTTTAGAAAAGGAACCGATTTCGTATGTAGGCTGATTTCTGCAACTTACATACAAAATCAATTGCTTTACTTTTCTAAATTGTTCTTCAGCTGTAAAAGCAGTGATTTCGACTATGAAAAGAAACAATGATAGGGTGAAAAAACCCTTTTGCATAAAAATTGATAACTATTTATTTTATGGTTTACTGCTGTTAATTTTACTGTACAAATCATTTTTTAAACCGTATACTACTGCTGCTTTTATGGCGCAATTTAGCTGATTCCGCAGCATAATACTGCTAACTTTACAGTTTCATACTGTTAATTTTGCTGGGCAATTCCGTTAAAAAACAGTATATTACTGTTAATTTTACGTATTATCTCTGTTAAATTTACAGGTTAAGTCATTCCTAAAACAGTATATTACTGCTAATTTTACAGTTAGATACTGTAAGCTTTACAGGGCAGTTCCATTAAAAAACAGTATTTTACTGCTAATTTTGCAGTTAATCATTGTTAATTTAACAGGGCAATTCCATTAAAAGACAGTATATTACTGCTAATTTTACAGTTAGATACTGTAAGTTTTACAGGGCAGTTCTATTAAAAAGCAGTATATTACTGCTAATTTTACAGTTTATCGCTGTAAATTTCACAGTAAAAGTCTGCTATAAAACAGTATATTACTGCAAATTTTACAGTTTAGAATTGTAATTTTTGCAGTTTTTCTTTGGAATGCGAGCTGCCAGTATTTTACTGTAAAAACAACAGCTTTTTTTTTTGCAGTGTACCGATAGTACTGTGAAGACCATGTAAATCCTAATCATAGCATTATCACGCTGCCAGAATACGTTTGCCCCAACTATAGACATTTTAAAACTTCTAAAGTAAATCCTGATATAAATTTTATCTTAATTGTGAATTAAATTTCAAAAGAACTTCTTTAGTGTTGGCATTATCGCTGCTGACTTAAATATGGAGTGTAGAGTAGTTTCAACATACGCCTGCATTTCATTAGGAAGAAATTCGTCGCTTACGTTTTTGAAAATATGACTAAGCTTCTCGATTAAGGTGTTTTATTAGTTCAAAATTAGTAAAGCAAAGGGCGAAAATGCCGTACACTAAAGAAAAAATTATTCTAAATAAAGGGATGTATAATATGTGGTGGGAATGAACTTCAGTCATACCAAACAAAATGAAATTAAATTCTAGCCATCGCTTCTGATTTAAAAAAATTAGGCTTTTTGATTGATGAAAATTTTAAACAAATGCCTATTTTGAATATCTGAACTAGAACCCTTCTGGTAAATAGTTTATTAACTTTAGAAATCCTACAACAGTTGAGTTGAGTCAGTGAGGGGGCTGCAAAAGGATGTAAGTGGAAATTTTCAATATAACTGCTATTGCTGGCTCTGTTTTAACAAGATTTATGAGTTCAGATGAAAACTAATTATCTGCCATGGAATGAAAAAAACATCTTTGGTGACATCTAGTGTAGAATGAGACCGCTTAGATGTTCCTCCATGTTGGTACAAAGCTGCTTATGGCATTTATGTTGTTTTTGTTGATTTACAATATTTCAAGATGTTTGAATCTTTTGAAATTGTTTAGTAACGTAAGTTTCAAATTACAAATACAGAGCTATTGATCTTTATTGAGGACTAGTAAATTGACTAGCACCTGATCAGCTTTGCAACAGAACCTGCTGTGAGTTGTCACTTTTGTAACGGTAATATCAAAACAACTCAACTTTTTATTAATACCTAGAATTTTATTTAATTAGTTTACATCACCAATACTTAATATGCGGCTCACAAAATACATGCAGCTAATTGAGCATTACTGAATGGCATGGTCAATAAACCAAAATCTTGACGGAAATTGATAAACTTATTTTTGTTTAGGTATACCCCTCCCCTCCCCTCGTCCCTTCCATCCCAAAAAAAAGCCCATTTTTTACTTTTGCAAGCAATTGGAGGCCAGCTTGAGGAAGAAGTTTGTTTATTGCATTCAGTGACATTTTCAAAACATATATATATTTACATCCTCGGTTTACTGCAGCCCAAATATCAATAGGGTAACCTAAAAAAAATAAATGGTGCAGAGTTCACCACTGATTTTTTCTCTTTTTTTTTGGGGGGGGGGGGGTCAGTTTTTTTTGGATGGTACACTATTTTTTTTCAGGGATGGGAACCTCTGCAATGACAAAAAGATGTGCAATTGAGCACGTTCTTCGGTTCTACAAGTCAAGGGGACCCCCACAAGTTTGTTCTGCTTACAGTCCTAAATTTTCTAAAATGGACCCTGCTTACATCCCTTGCTTCTCATTGCCTTAATTCTACTTTTTAATACACAAGCATTAACCATTAATATTTTAAGTCAAAATATTTTGAACAAAAGGTATTGCTTACAGATGACGGTGTACAATGACCTAGGACGAGGAGTACTCAACAATGCGTGGGAAGGTTACAACTCAACACTATTCGCATACGGCCAAACGAGTTCGGGAAAGTCCTGGTCCATAGTGGGCTATGGTGTAAATAAAGGTAATGTATTAAAAGTTTTTAAAGGAGCTATTTTCAAAATATCAGGGATGACTTTATATTAATTATTGCTAGCTGATTACTTGATAAAAATGATTAATTGAATGGTCGTTATAACGAAAATGAAATCATCCTAGGGATTTTTTTTATATCCCAGTTATTATTAAAGTCAGGTGAATATCTGTGATATTTTACTTGACAATGTAAACAACTGCAATGTGGCAATCACAGAATACAAAAACTTAAACAAACGTGTTTTAATAGCAATTTATTTTCTTGTTAAGTTTTGATAGAATTTTCAAAAAGTTGTTGATGCTTCAGTAAATGATCCGATGCTTTAACTCATTCTGAGTATTAATGGAAAATGTAGAAATAAATTTTTCCAAATTGTCTTTTTAATTTCAAGCTATTTGTTGATGTTAGATGGAAAAAGGGTAAGATATTCTTTTTCTATTAAACAGTTATTATTTTTACCAATACTAAGCAAGGACTGTTTACCTTTTCAGGAATTGTGCCAATGTTTTGTGAGGATTTATTTAAAAATATTGCAGATAGCAAGGCCAGTGGGGATAAAATAGAATTTGAAGTAAGTCTACCTGTGTGCTATATATTATTAGCTGTAAAATAACAATTTTTCCTATAAAACTTTTTCTTTGTAAATTAATTAGCATTGAAAATACTTTTTTAAAGATAAGTGCTATCATTTATGAAAACGAAATCGAATTATTTTCAATCTATTGATCTTTGTAATGATGTTTTTTAGCTCGTAAAACTTTTCATTAGTTCGTTTCGTACACATATAGAATTACTTTCACTGTAGCTTTTTTCATGATTTTAATAATCTATGAAATCTTTTATGAATTTGTCTAAATAGTATATGTATTTATTACTTATAACTTTTCCATTAGTTTTATTTTCATTCTAAATATATTTTTGAGTGAATCATTGGTGTTTAAATAATTATTTTTGCACTTATTTTTCAACTTTAATATTCCACATTTTAAATTTTAAAATGAAGGAAACATACTTTAAACAAACAAGATTGGCATTTTTTAAGTGTTAATATTATATTTCACGTTAATTATACGTTTGTTTTTACCTGACTACGGCAAAGCCAAATAGAAGAGTTATGATTTTAAGGATTAATGATCCGTTCATCAGACGATCGTTCATACTTTTGGTTCGTTCATTTAACTCGTTCATTTAAAAAAAAGTTGCAGGTCTCTCTGCATAACATACTCACGTATATTCGAAATGTTTCATTAGATCAGTAAAATTCTTTAGAGGAAAAATAACTAAAGGTACTTAAAAGTAAGAAAACATGTCTATGAAAAATTAATCAAAACATATTTTATTAGGGGTTAGATGTAGAATGTTCAGATAAGCAGAATTAAGCTGCATCTTCGTTAGTGGGTGGGAGCAGCATACCCTAAGGGGAGCCTCATAGGTTTCGGAATGCATCCCGAGTCAGCAAGTAAACAAAGTGAAATAATTTCGGGATATCTTATAAAGCAAATGCTGCAGTAAATAACGAACTAACGTTCTTTAAAGCAATTCACACTACGATTTTTAAAAGTACAAGATGACATTAATTTAAAAAGAATTAAAGCCAATTTATTGTAAACTGGTTTCAAAACTCAGTTTTTTTTTATATATAATAAACATCTGCTCTTTAAATAAAAACTGTAAAAACTGGCGTAAGTTGTCGAGGTGATCTTCCTTGCCCCCAAAACAAACATCTGTTAAACATGACATCTACCCAAAAGCGTTCCTTGAAATATTTTTTCAGCTACAGCAGTGTATATATATAGTATTATCAATATACCATGTGTAGCGAAAAAACTAACAACAAATGTATCGGTAGCTCAGCCGGAGTACCCGATAACTTAATGTGAAGAAAAGACTCGTCTAAATATTAGGGAGCTTCAAAACTATTCCACAGTACCGATGAGAACAGAAAAAAAATACAACGCCTTTCTAAATGGGGAAAAATTAGACAGTAATAATCCTTATTAAAAAAAACCCTGGATATTGAATGTTAAATAAGCGACTTGGAAGTCACCAACAAAATTCAAAATGAAGCAAAATCAATATTGTTGGTAGTTGATAGGGATGTAATAGACAACAAAAGGGTCGCCAGGAAAGTGATGAAAGATATTTTTAGAAATACTTTTGGTGACAGAAAACAGTTGAGCAATTTTGCAACAGTAATACAAAACCATCTTTGTGGTTCTACTTTTAAAGAAACATGAAATGAAAAGTGTTGAATATCAATTTTTAATTTTCAGGTAAGATTCAGTATGTTAGAAATTTACAATGAAATTGTAAGAGATTTACTCAATTTAACCAGCACGAAGAAAAGAGGGCTCAAAGTCCGAGAACATCCAACTAAAGGCTTTTTTGGTAAGGTGTGTTTGTGCTACTATCATTAATATAAAACTTGCCTGAAATAACCGAAAAGTGAGATGATGATTAACATCATGTTGTCAAAAAAAATATTTGTTTCATTTTTCCTTCCTAATATAGTTACTTTTAAAATTATGTAATTTACAAATGTAAATTCTGTACCTGGGAGGTAAAGTGGGAAGAAACAAAATTAGCCAGGGGATATGAATTTTTTTCCAAACAATTTTTTTTTTCAATGTGCCAAATTGCAGTGATTTATAACTCTGAATAGAGCAAACAAAAATTAATTAAAACGCTGCTCCAATCTCAATTTTGGAAAAAAAAGTACATAGTGGCCTTTACCCTTATTAGAAACATAATTAATTTCCTGCAGGTGTTTGATAAATTAATGATTCGTAGTTTCGTTTTTTTCAAACAGTTTTTTAATTGAAATATTTTTTCGGCTACTATTAATGACTTGATTCAATATTTCATGTTTTACTTATAATTCTTTAAAATTAGTGTTTAGATAACCTACGTCCGCTTTACTTTTTCGTACATACGTTTAAATTTTCTACTTTCATTGGGCTCACGGCTTCCAAAAGCAAAATGATATCCTTTTTTTTTTCGATTTTTGAGAAAAATTCATGCTTGAATATTAACAATCAATATATGATCTTCAGTAGGGTAGACCGGGGCACGTTTACGCAGTGTCCTTCTTTCAAAACGAATTATAACTGGAGAGCCGTCAATCTTAGCATATTAATGCTGCTCCCTAGAAAATACCCTCACAAGTTTTTGAGCATCAGTCGAGCTTCGGTCTAGCATGCAGAAAGAATAATCTGTTTGCTACCGAGTCGAGTGAATTTTGAGTTGAACATGTTGAAGCTTATTGTGAATAAATAATACTTAGTTAAAAATAACAAATATATAAAAATTAGGATAATTTTATCCTTTTTTGAGAGTTGTATTTGTATGAACTGAAATGTTATTTAATTTTTTTTGCAGGTTAAAAATAAATTCAAACGTGGCGACGAGGCAAGTTTACGCGTTGACGTCAGAGCATCTTTATACGCACGTTCTTACTGTGTCTTACTTTTAAACGAGCACTGACGTTTTCTTCGCTTCGAACTGTTTCAAAATTTTTTACTATTTTCTGGCTATTTAGTTTTGAAAATCACCATTCAATTTTTAATTGAGTTACAAATTCGTATATTATAACTTACAATCTTGCAGTGCTGTCTTCATGCCCGTTCAGCTTTTACTTCATACACTATTCAGTTAGTAATAAATTCGCTTTTTTTTTAACAATGGTAAGACATTACGTTCAAAACACTAACAGAACCATGTCAAAATAATTATGCGTAAATGTGCCCTGTCAGGTGCAAGCTTAAGCAACCGACTTGGACTCAAAAAAATATATTTTTTTTAACGGTTAAAAACACGAACTGAGCAACGATTGAATATACCAATTTTGACTCAAATAACTGCTTCATAAAACCGCATTGTGTAAAATTTCCTAAGTTAAAACATAAAATTTTGGAATTTCATTGAAAAAGAATCCTCGTAAATGTGTCCCGGTCAACCCTACTTCCTGCGTTCGCAATTCCGTTTCTAGACCAAGAGGAGAGGGTTAATTGTTTTTGACAATTTGAGCATTAAAGATTTAAACGCAATCTCATTATTTACAAAAAATGAATAATGATCGCGTAATGTATCTTGTAGATATGTACCCGTTCGTTTTAAGGCTGTTTTAAATATTTTTATAAATAATCTGCAGTGACTTCTTATTGCGAAATTTTTTCGAAAATTCTTCACTCAAAAAATTATTCACTTAAAACTATAAATTTCAACCGAAATGCTTTATGGTGCTCGCATTATCATAAAACTAACAGTTTTAACAATTTGAATCACTGATTTGAGAAATAATTGCAGGATATTCAATATGACCAAGGAATTTCGCTTCGTTTTCTGCAAGATATGAGTGTTTACAGTCATTTGGGGTAACTCTGAGCCATAACTACTCTATTTTAAACGGTCCCACTGATATATTAATAGTTTGATCTTTTTTTTTTTGTAAATGATTGAAGGAACACTCTTAAACTATTGTAAAGTTAAGAAATAATTATTATTGAATCCATTTAAAATGAGTTACTATCCAGATTTAAAGCTAACATACAATTTAGGATATTTCAAGCTACATCAGAAATTGAATGTAAAGTAAATTTTTTGAATAAAAGTAAAGTAATTAGTAAGTATCAAATAAAATTTCTAAACTTTAAAAACTCCCCATGAGTACCTCTTATTGCAAGATGTCTATCATTTATAACATTGTATAGGATATTAAATGTAGGAACAGCACTTTTAAAAACATCAAAAATATCTTCAAAAACACAGTAACTTCAGAATTATTCAACGATGCGGTGTAAACTATTGTCTTTTTTTTTCTTTGTTTTTTAAATAAAAGTGAAAAACTTACTTTATTACCTTTGCCTGGAGAATAAAGCACTGCACTTTCTATTTTTTTTTTTTTTTTTTTTCAAAATCAAATATACTAAATAAATTGACGCGTCTCAAAGTTTATTGGCATGGATCAATTTTGCCATAAATGTCTGTACTCATTTTTTATTATAATTTTAAACAATTTCTTAGCATACCTTTTAATACCAAATATTTTTTTCTCGCTCAAAATTTTTCTGCAGCTGAGGGCTTAAGTTCGACATTAGTAACAACATATAAAGATATCGAAGCTCAGCTAGACCTTGGAACCACAAACCGCAGCATTGCCTCAACGAACATGAATGCCACAAGTAGGTGAGTTCCATTTCCAGATTTATAAGCATAATACTCTACAATTCTTATGCGACAGTAACTTAAAATCTTTCTGATTCTTGTAATATTACTGTTTATTCGGCCGTTCAGCCTTGCTTTGAAATGATGTCAATTTTACTTTGAGAATGCTTTCACTGGTCAGTTTCATTAGATTTTACAGCTGACGGCATAGAAACAAAATTAGTTAAGGCACTTAGTATCAAAGCGGAGCAATTGATGAATTTTCAAAAGTGTTTTTTTTTTTTCTTCTTTTTTTATGTGATACTTTTTTATTTATACAATCATGTCACAAAGCAATTTGAAATGAATTCCTTTCCATCGGGTCAAAAATAACTTCCAAAAATCCGTTTCACTTTAAAACCAGCTCAGTTCATGCTTTTGCTATATAACCACTGTAAAAAAGTACGGGTAGCATTACCAACAGCATTATTATAAGTTGCATAATCAATACTTTTCCTTTTCTTTTTTTTTACAGGCTAGCACATTGCGCAAAATTGACAAAACAGATTAATTTATTTATAATGTGACTGGAAGATTGAAAATAAAAATTAAATATTGCCGATTTTCTTCTAAACTAGATCAGTCTAATTTTTTTCTATCTGTAAATAATTAGAAAAAACTTCTAATTTTAAAAAGAAAACAAAAATGAAGTCATACATCAAATGTTTCTCAAACGAAAAACAAATATTTTGGAAAAAAACAAATGGGCAGAACGTGAGATTTTTGTTTTCAACTCCTGTATTTATTATTTAACGAAAAACAAATATTTTGGAAAAAAACAAATGGGCAGAACGTGAGATTTTTGTTTTCAACTCCTGTATTTATTTTTTTTTTACTCCTGTGTGTACGTGTGTGTGTGTGTTTCTTTTTTTTAACACCTGGTTTTGTAACTAGACGTTTTCGTGAACTGTTGTTTTCAGACTACGTTTAAATTGGACTATAACCAAGAAAATTCTAAACAACTGATATTTTACTTATTCAAAATTCGTCCTTAAGCTTTCGAAACATTCACCTTTTCTCAAGTTAAAAAATTCAAAATGTATTTAGTGATTATATTTCTTATGATAAATACTAGCACAAAATAAGTTTCGTTTCAGTTTAAAAGGCTTACCAGCTTAAAACTCCGACATGAGAGATATCATTGCATGAAAAGAATTAAGATTTAATCTTCCCTTATTTGAATAAACCTCTATTCGAAAACTTGCTGTTTCATTAGTTATTTTTTATTTGACATTTCAAAAGCTTAATTTGTTTTTAAGCTAGGTGAGTAGTTGTTGTCTGTAAGAAAAAGTTAAATTCCGTTCGATCACTCTACGATCAAAGAAGTCCCAATTTTACTCTTGACATTGTTCATATTAACATGTTTCATTGCTACTTTATAGTTGTTTATAAGTATTTCATACGGAAGTCAATAAATTGCTTACTTCATATTTAACTTCATATTTAATTCTCAGAAACAAGAATTTATTTGATATTTTGAATTAGAGACAGTAAATACAATACAGTAATCAAGGCTGTGATAAAGACAGTTAATTTTTTTTGCAACAGTTTAACTGTCTGTATCTCAGCGAAAAAAGTATTATGATCATTACCACACTTTGTTTAAACCATATGTATTATTAGATATCATATAAGTAGCTTACATAAACCTTTTTTGATCCAACAAAAGTTATGCCTCCTTTGAGTCAGAACCAAAGTTCAAGTACAAAGCAAGTATAGGCACCTATATCACATCATCAAACTACATGTAAATCCTGAAAAAAATTCCTTTTTGATGTTAGAAAATAAACACGATTGTGAAATAGAATTCATATTCTTTCTCACAAACACAAGCACGTTGAAAATGAAATCTAAAGTGTACATTTCCAAGCCGGCATTCTTCTTAAATCTTAGAAAATCTTCTGTGATTCTTAACAGGTTGTCAATTTTCTTTATAGAGACCTCTTTTAGAGACCTCTATTTTCGCAACCGTTAGTCCTAGATGCATACTTCCAATTGCAAAAATGTTCAAAATCAGATACAGAGTTAAGATGTGGAAAGGTTAAAGCAAAAATAACTAGTATGTTGTGGCCATCACGAAACTTTCTTCTATATTTTTCCTTTTTCTGATCCCTCCCCATGCTTGACGAGGAAGCAATGTTCCTAACAAAAACAAAATGGCACATGCAAAAACTTGACGACCATCCCAATGTCTGAATTATTGTAAAAGCAAAGCAAAGAGCGAAAATTGAAAGTTACTTTAAAAGCCTTATTTGAATTAATTACAAATATTTTATTTATTAACAAACATAAGATGGCAACAGTTAAAAATTTTAAATCATTGAGATAATATTTCCGATCATTTCCATACAATTAAAATCACGAGAAATACGCAGACGACAATCGATTACGATTTATCTTTCTTATTGTTGCTTTAATAAAACTATTTTTATTCGCAAAAAAAAAAAAAAAAATCAACACCTCTTGGAACGATTGGAGTCAAAATTGAACCAAAGCCTGTTTACGTATGGATTCACATATATTCCAAATTTCAACCAGAACGTAGCATTACTTCTTGAGATAGGGCACTCACAATGGAAAAAAAGAACGGGCGATTGCGCTACCCCCTTTTTAGCTGTTGACACCAAAATAAAATCAGCTCTTATACCCACTAAGGGCTACTTGTCAAAAAAATTTTGTTTGATTCCGTTCGTTATTTCTTGAGATACAGCAGTCACAATTGACGACAAAAAACGTTCTATAACTCAACCCCCGTTTGAGCTATTGACACCAAAATTGAATCAGCACCTGCTCCTGTTAGGGGCAACATATGGACTAAATTTTGTTTGATTCCGCCAGCTACTTCCTGAGGAATAGCAAGCACGCGTAACTCAAAAAACGTCCCATTGCTCCACCCTCCTTCGAGGAATTCGCGCCAAAAACCAATGGGCACAAGTTCACATAGGGGCACATATGTGTACCAAATTTCGTTCAATTTCATGCGGTAGTTTTTGCTGTAGAGCGGCCACAAAAAACTGGTCACACACAGACGTGACACACACACACGCATACATACACACACACACACATACATACATACACACACACAGACAGACAGACATTTTCCAAAAATAGTCGAAATGGACTCAGCACACCTCAAAACGTTCGAATCCGTCAAAATTCGAAATTCGAAAATTTGCACGAATCCAATACTTTCTTCTATATATTAGATATAGAAGAAAGTAAAAATGAGTCAAAAAATACAAAATATAACTGTTTATGCGGGCCCCAGGCCCTCTAACTTATGTTTAGGGAAATAATCTCCATTGAAAAATAATTCCAACACAAAAAGTTTGACATTAGCTCGACTAATATTCACCGAGATAAGAAACGCAGCGTTTTGTGACTTACACCACTTTACGTTCGCCGTCAATAACACCTTTTGCGAGAAAATATAACGTCTAACAAGGGTTTAAAATTATATGTGTGCAAATAGTGTGGTTTTTTAAATTGTTTGAGGTTTTGTAGTGTGTTTTTTGCTTAACATGACATAACATTTGCATTTATTTTGGAATAGCAATGAAAAATATTAATACTTAGTTCCTTTACTTCGACAACCTGTCATTCCTCTGAAAAAGCGATAACTTCCAATTTTATCTTCTGCATGGTCCCTTAAAACTGTAAACTCTAATATTTCCTTGAGATTTGGTCGCACAAATGTCAAGTTTTTTGTGTTAGTAATATTTTTCAATGGAGATTATTTCCCTAAACATAAGTTAGAAGATCTTGAGCCCGTATAAAAAGTTAAATTTCGTATTTTTTGACTCATTTTTATTTTTGCTTAAAACTTTCAATATCTAAACTATGCATCTGATTTTGAACACTTTTGCAATTGGAATTATACATCTAGGACTTACGGTAGCGAAAATATAGATCTTGCAGGTTAAAACGGAACACCCTGTATAATACGCAATCTTTCTATATTGCTCAGGAAGCCACGTCTCAAAAATAATCATTATCGTCCTATGGTGCAAGGGCATATTTACATTTTTTTGTAACTTTCAGCCGAGCGCACACTATTGTTGGAATAACGCTGGTACAAAAATCAAGGAATGTGAAAGGTCAAGAAACTGCCAAGACTTCTGTTGTGAATCTTGTAGATTTAGCAGGAAGGTAAGAAATTCTTGTGACAACAAACTATTACTTTCGCTATACAATTGGACTC
This sequence comes from Uloborus diversus, assembly GCF_026930045.1. Classification (NCBI taxonomy): domain Eukaryota; kingdom Metazoa; phylum Arthropoda; class Arachnida; order Araneae; family Uloboridae; genus Uloborus; species Uloborus diversus. The sequence continues at coordinate 216,453,086 of NC_072731.1, read as the reverse complement.
ACATCAAAGTTCTGGGTGGTGCAAATCGATAAGAGCTTCTTACATGATTACTATACACCAGAGTTCTGTATGAAGTCGATCGCGATCGACTGGTGGACAAGCGAGTCATTTTTACGTGATCGCCAAAGGGACATTCTACGGAAAATGGTCATTTGTCTCGCACGTGACGCCCAATATATGTCACTAAAAATAATACTTTAAAATACTAATGCACAATTTTTTTCTGCTTAACAAATTACAAACTTATGTGGGATATCTTAAACAACAAATTTCGTCATTATCCTTTAAAGTTAATACTTTTAAATGAAGTATATGAACCGTTACGTGCGAGACAAAGGGTTGACTTTTACTTGGAATGGCCCCATAACTCATTGTCAAATGTATATTCTACATTTTAGCATGCGTACGTAGTTTAGTAAAGTACTTAGTTTTAAAAATAATTAAAAACACATTTAACGAGCACTGATGCCAACGTCGCAGCTTTCAAAAACAAGTAAAATCTAATTTCTTCCCAATTGATGAAGAATAAAAACTTAAAAAATTTGGTGGACTACGTTCTTTTTTAGAAACGGAGGCTCACTTTATGTTTAATAAACAAATGTGCTGACTTTAAGTTGGATAAATACAACTTATATATATATATATATATATATATATACTAGTCATTTATTTTAATCATTATAACTTCATATTTGATTGGCAAATGTACCAAATCACAATTAGTTAAGCCCCCCTATATAATCCCCTATTTTAATGCCTGAATAGCTTGAATTTCACTTTACATGCAAAAACTTCCATGAGCTCTTATGCAAACTAAGCCCTGACTGTACAGAAGGCTCATAAACTAGTCATCATCATTAAATATTTCCTCTATCTAAAGTTTTAGGAAAAATCTTAAGTTTTTCAAAGCGATGTACATTTTCTTTTTTTTTTCCTTGCAAGTGATAAATCTATCCGCATCTTATTGATTTTTTTTATTCGTCGACAATAAATCTTTTCGCGTCTAAATGAGCATTTTTCCCCTGCAGAAGTTATTTGCAAGAACTTTCAAATTTATACATGAACGGAAAAGCCGCCATGTTATATAATCCATTAATGATATTGTTTAGTTTTTTTTTTTTTTCAATAAATATGTTTAAACCTTTTGACTGTATGCATCATTTGATATACCAAATGGGTAAATTTCTTACTACTTCATAGACAATTTATTTATTGTCAAAATTAAAATGTGTTTCTATTTATTATTGTTCTTTTCCAACAATATTTGGTGCAAAAAAGTATGAAAAAAAATGTTTCTAAAAGTTCCCAAACGGAAAAAAATTTATAAATAAATAATGTTTCAAAACTGCAATCCCTTATTGCGAAACCTTTTATTCATCAGAAACGAGTTCAATGTATTTTTCTTTTTTTCCATGAATGTGGCGTTGCCTATCGTAGTAAGGGCAAAACTTTAAGAGCAAACGAAAAGTCGTCACATCCAGAACCGATTCGATGGAAACCAATTTACTTTCTGAAAAGTTCAAAAAATTAACTTCAACTTTTTGTTCAAAAGCTAATTTATCATAATTGTAATTACGTGCCTGGTATCCCTAAAATTGCGATGTAAATTATATTTTGAGTAAATTGTTCAAACATTCTTTTCATACTTATGACACCTTTTTCGAAAAAATGTTTCAAGACTTTCGATTTTAAATATACCTTGTAAGCTTGCTTTCTCCCTTACAGGTTATCATTATTATGCTAAAATGCGATCTAATTTTTTAAAGTTTAAACACTTTCGTTTTTAGTGCTCATTGCCTAGCTCTGTTCATGTGATGCAATCAAGAAGTAAGGAATTCCTCAAAATTTTAATTTACGTAACTATCACGATCTAAAGAACTATACATATTTTTATAAGGAATGAGTAAATCAAATTATATTAGAGCATATTAGCTGTCCTAGATATACCAAAAATTGAGAGCTCATTTGCTATAAATAATGACGTTTCTTACATTTTTGAATCTGCATCAGATTTTAGACAACAGGCGAAAGATTGCACATCATTTTCTGCAGTTAAGTAATTTTTATGAAAATTTTCCGTGATTGTTTGTTACTTTTCTTCATGTTTAGTGAACGTGCTTCGGCAACAGGTGCTACGGGAGATCGCTTAAAAGAAAGCGCGGCAATTAATCAATCTTTATCTTGTTTGGGAAACTGCATTCATTCTTTGGCCGAGAGAGCAACAGGCCGAAATATAAGAGGTAAGTACAACAGCTAAATTACATTTTTTTTTAAAATTTAGAGACTTTTTGCGATAAGTTTAAGAAGCAATTTTCGTCAATACGGTTTACTCATTTTGAGGAAGCTAATCTCTAGATGGAATCTGCGTCGATTTGTTTTAGTTTGATTAGTTAAATATCTCGGCATATAATAGCAAACAGAGCAAATAAATTTATATTTAATTTTTAATGCGGACTAATGTTTGATGGCTCATATGCAAGACTTCCATAAATCACAAATCTCCATTAAGAAAGTTTTTCCAGCTCCCTAGGCATAAATTTTAAAAAATATATATATTTCTGTGGATATAAAGTGATCAATAATATAAGATGGATAATAAAACGAAAATGTTATAAGTGTAATTAAAATTTTCCTGTTTAATCATTAACAAAATCGATAGTTGTTAAAAAATGTGGTTCACAGCCTTGGAGGGCGCCTCCCGAACGTAGAAGCGATTCAAAGAAGATGCGTATAAAAGATAGAATTACAAGTAAAACTAACAGTAACTTACTCAACACGTGAGAATCCTCATATAAATAATAGCAGATGATCGAGTGACCCGCGTGTTTCAACAATGAAACTCGCGCCACGGCATAATAATTTGATTGTTTTGGTAATGTATGACATGCATGGAAAAGCTTTATTGTGACAAGGCTGAACTCGATCCTGTAACTTAACTGTTTTACTGGTACGACTGTCATTTCAGGGGAATGAAAAAACGAAAAAATGGTCAACTATGAAAGCTACCTACAGGAGTTTAGGGTTAATCCATTGGAGTTAGAGTTAAAATTTCAACTGTCCAAATATCATCAAACAGGAAATTGCTTCGTTAAAATATATATGAAGAGAAGCAATTTTCACCCGTCAGAACTTGTCAGGTGACTTTCTAGTATTAAATAACAGTGTCAGCTCTCACAATAATGTTGAGGAAGTGACTGATGTGCAAGTGGTTGAAGAACGAAGTTTTGAATTTAAAATGTTCACTATTTTTGTTTTGAAACTTGATACTTCTCCTGAAGTTGTCATCTCCTAATTCGTTGACATCTAATTCGTTGTCGGAAAATTGCAGAAAAACGTAAAAACTTATATTCCAACCTAAATGAAAGATAATTAAAGAAGGTATTTGTCAAAAAAATAGATGTAATATATGTGTTCGTATGACCATCTAAAAATGATACATATACAAAACGCTTGCTGATCGATAATATAATATTTTCGACACATCCATAAATCAATTGAAAGTCTTACTTAGGGGCTGTCCACAAATGATGTCATGCTTTGAGGTAGGAAGAGGTTTCGTGAAGTTGCGATAATCAATGAATCAATGACAATAGTGTGGGGGAGTAAGCGGGTAACAAAAAGCGTGACGTCACGTGTTTTTTTTTTTTTTTTTTTCTTCTTTTTGAAATAGTCTTATGAAGAATAGTGTGACATGTTATGAGGGGGGATTTGTGGAATAAAGTGTGACGCTTTGTCACAAAATGGTGAAAAAGCGGGGCAGCATTTAACGACAGCCTTTTTAAAAAATCTGAAAAATTAAATACCAAAATAATAATAATAAAAATAATAATAATTATTATAATTATAATTATAATAAATGTACAAGAAAAAAATGGTTAGCGGTATAATTTTTGAAAAGCTACTCAATAGTTACGTCTGAAATTTACATTAATACAAATGGAGAAATATTTTTTTCCTTCTCACACTCTCTCTATCTCTCTCTCTTTTTTTTTTTTCCTTTTTTCAGTTCCTTATCGGGATTCGGTTCTTACCCGCTTATTGATGAACGCTTTAGGAGGAAATAGTAAAACTGTAATGGTAAGTTAACAAGTCCTGCAATATTCAATCCACTCAAATAAATTGTTTTAAAATTAGCTATTTTGCAGTTAAGTTTTTTAAGTTTTTAAGTAACCCAAGCTCTATTGTTATTGTTTCGAGCAGTTATAAAAAATAAATAAATGTAAGTATACAAAAATGTTACTTGAAAATCTTTTAAGCAATATTTTGCATGTATTAAACATTATGAGAGAATTTTTCTTTCCCCTCTTTTACTGCACGATATTCATTAAATTTTTATCTATCTTTGTTTTGAGATTCCAATACCTTAAGTAATTAATATGTATTAACATTTCCTTTGCTTTGGTCACTCAGCAGACCCCCCCCCCCTCTGTTTTTAGTCTCTACTGTTATTTATTTGTTTTGAAACCCATTCATATTTTATACTAAATGTTAAGAGAAAAGGAACCGTTATATTCTTGAAATAGCACGGCAATTTTTATCCTAATATGATCCATTCTAGGCCAAGACAGTATTAAAAATGAACGAACTTTAAAACTTTATGAACTGTCTTATGCTATGACCGTAGTCTGAAATACCTTTCTACTAAGAATTTAGAATGCTTTTAAAACGCTCGTAAATGAATTATTAACCTGTAAAATAAGTTCTTGAAGAGCATGATATCTTTTGTTCTGGTATAGAATGATAAATGGTGGAATATTTTTACTGCATCGATTGATATCCAGCACTAAAAAAAAAAAAAAAACTTAAGACTCTCCGATAAGATGAAATAGAACATAGATCAACTAGGCCATTCAAAATTAATTTGTCAATTACAAAAAATAGTACAGAGTGAATTGTTATATTTTGCACTTTATTACTTTATTTACGATTATGCTTTAATATAACTCTTTTCAAAAACTTACTACAATGATGTTGTATTTGATCACGAAAATAAAAATTATTGATATTTTGTGGAAAAGTAATAAATAGTAACAACAAAGCCACTTATAATAAAGTGTTTCAAACATCATATATCTTTCTATATCACTAAATAATCAACTTCATTGCAGTTATATCGCAATGCAAGATTATTGCTTAAAAATAAGCTTGCACTGATTATTTCTAAGCAATATCTTAGAACTAGCTTATAACTACAAAAAATGTACCACCAGCTCAGTTATTCATTCGAGGACTGCAGTTTCGTGCTTTTTTTGCACTCATCAGCCCGGAATAGGAAGTAACTGAGCTGGAGGAGGAAAACCTCTTAAAGGATCCATGAGAGCCAAATAATAACTGAGCTGGCGGTGTATTTTATGTATTTCTGCCTCAGGCCCTGTCTTAGGGCGGTAACTTACTGCAAAATAACTTATATTTATTATTGTATAACTTCTTTCTGTACTAATAACAGTTTCATTTTTAGGTTGCTTGCATTAGTCCTGCAGATATAAACTATGAAGAAACTCTTTCGACATTGCGATATGGTAAATAAAAACGTTCTTTTTACTAAAAATAAATTTCAAAACAACATCCTTGAAATAGCATAAGCCAGTAATTGCATAATGCTATAAAATCTTCTCAACACATCAAAATAATAGAATAGGAAGGACACGTCCAATTAGGAAACCCAAATACTTTTTATCTGAAAACAAAATGACACATTGGATCTGATTTACCAAATTGAATCTAATGTCACTAATTTATTGAAATAGTTCAATAAAGAGTTGAAAGCTCGGATTTCTATCTGATTATTCTTTTTACATTATATTGATTAAAAAATTTTACTTGGCGTGTTTACAGTGGCAAGGCTATTGCAGCGATTGTTCTTTTAACACATTTTGTAGACTTTGCCAATCTGCATGAAAAGATTCTTACTGCTCTGTGAAAGAGTATCGCTTTCGAAAATTCAATTACAATATACTTGAATATCAGGCTAACTGAATTGTGTGATTCCGATTGATAAAACGACATCGGCACACAAAATATGAGCTGAGAATATTTTGAATGACCTGAACTGAATGTGTTATTTCAAATTTATCATTCAAAAGTGCAAATTTAAGAAGTTGAAAATATTTCCTACAGCTGATCGAGCCAAACAAATTAAGACCGTTGCCACCATCAATGAAGATCCAACAGAAATCTTGATCCGAGAGCTTAGGGCAGAAAACGAGAAGTTGAAGAAAATGCTCGAACGGGGTGTCCTGAATGTGCCAATCAAACCTGGGATGACGGATGATGGTAAGTATTAAGAGTTAAAAACTCATCACTTAGGACATGGTCTCACCATTTTAACCCAATTTCAGACTTAGGCAGTGCATTTTTGTAAAGTGGTCCGAAAGTGGGCGAAACCCTTCCCCCTTTATTTTTAACGTTATGTTAGTTACGGTTCTATGTTTATTTGGCACAGTTACCTTGAAGTCTTGAAATTCATAAGCATCGGTATGAACACCATTCATGTCGTAAAAAACGTAAATCCAGCCCTATATTCTCGCAGATGTTTTGATGCGAAACATATGCGAATCCTCGAAAGTAAGCGAAATATATGTGAGATCACGGAACAGAATTGACCTGTTTTATGACATGGATGGTGCTCTACCGATGCTTTGTAATCTTGAAGTGGGGTGCGCCAACTTTCGGACCACTACGTAGAGGGGAAAGAAAAACTAGAACAAACTTTCTAGACACTACGATACTCCAAATCTTTTCACAAGATACGTTGTATAATGGTCTGTCTATTTCATCGATCACTCTAATTTTAAAAAAAAATGAAAAAAAAATTTTCAAAATTGAAAATAATTTACTTAGGAATCTTATCGCGATTCTGCAATAGCTCTTGAGAATACTTTGTGTGCTCAAGAAGTTATCACCACTTACATTTGTTTTAATAAATTTTATTGTCTAGTTCTTTTTCTTGTTTTTTCTCCTTTTATATTTTACTTGAAGCATTTTTCTATCTGTAATATCAGAATTTCGGCAGCGCTGCTTGACAAACTGTTCCTTCCAAATTTCGTATTTCAGCCAACAAAATTATTATTCTGTTTATGAATAAAGAAAAATATTTTCAAATTCCTAAATTATTTTTTTTGTGACAATATCAACACAAGTAAAGATATTAAGCAGTCTTAATCAAACTAACAATTACAGGGTTGCTACCATGTGGCAGTGATGATTATTTCGTAGAGTAACTCACCCCATAAATTTTTCAGCGCCGTCCTGGTAATGGTCATGAGGGCTACCCTTGGGTTCTTCTAACGCTTTTAAAACCACCTTGCAGTTCTTGACGAGATATCTCGTCCATTTAACCATTTAACATGTAATTCTGGGACTGGCCAACAGCAAGGGAGTTAATAGGGGAGAGAGTTTTTAAACAAGATCATTAATGTGTCCCCAAAACACTACAAGAACAGATGAGCATTGCGCATACTGTAACACAAAAAAAAAATTTTTTAAGAAAATGTTTAATTTTTTGTCGCCATTTTAAAAATGCTGCACTCTTAGTACCACCTGGTCAACGTAATTCCAAATCTTGATGAGTTTTGTGTTATTTTTATATGAGGCAGTGAGAAGAGCAAAAGGGATGCAAGTGGACTATTTTAAGTTTCGAGTAAAACGCGTTTAAAGATCAGATCCTAGGTAGGCTTCCGTTGATTTTCCTTTTCTAGATCATGCTGTACAGCAGCACCTACCAGGACTACTAGTACAATCTCTTGCCCCAAGACAGAGGAGAGGTTCACCTACCATTTGTACTGGTTATGTCCAAATTTTTAATTTTGCCACTTGCATCCCGTTGCTTCTGACTACCTCATATGTTCTTCATCATTTTATGTGCAATACTTTAAGATATTTAGCGTCCAATCGAAAACGAATAAATGATTTGTTGTAACCCTATATATTGGGAAAGGGACTTTTTTAGTGCTGAAATACAAATGCTTTTCTATGGTGCTTTTGATATGTGTTTCTTAAAGCTCAAATATTTTTAAGTGGGGCTATCAGTTACTTTTTAAACGAAAAACTTTCATCCTGAGTAAAAAGTACATAATTTCAGAGGTAGTTAGGAGACGGAGCAGATGGGAAGAGGAAATGAAAGCAGCTATGGCAGAAAACGAAAGAGAAATGCAACAAATTAAGCAGAGTTACGAAGAAAAATTAAAACTTGCACGTCAAGCTCAAAAAGCAGTAAGTAGTAAACAGTGTTAGGGTGATTCTCGAAAAAATGTCCCGTGCGTAACGCTAAGTTTTTTATTTTATTCAAGTAACTATTAAATAAATATGGTATTACTTGTTATGCTTTGATAGAATATTAAAGCATGTATTATTCCCCAATTTCAGTTTTTTTTTATGGCTTTATTAGCTAAAAAAAAATTGAAAACATTGCGTTACGCACAGAACATTTTTTCGAAAATCACCCAGTAAAAACTTAAACGCCCACGTTTTCGAAATATAAAGCCTTAAAATCAGCCGAAATTAAAAAAAAAAAAGAAAAAAAGCCAAATTTAAAGATTTGGCGAGAAATTGAAGCAACTTACGCGCCATTCCATGGAAAACGATCATTTTGTCTCGCGCACGTGACGCTTCATACCATTTCATAAAAAATAATAATTCAAAAGGATAACAAAGAATTATTTGCTTAAGAAATCATAAACGTATGTGTGACTTCTTAAGCAAAAAAAAATTTCGTCAATACTTTTAAAATTACTTTTTTTTAATGAAATACAGGAACAGTCATGTGCGGAAAAAAACGACCGTTTTCAGTGGAATGGGCATATACTTTTTTTTCAACGGTTTAACTTCTTATTTCTCAGCTAATGAGCTTGTTTCCTTTAGGCTGGAATCTTAGCTTCCAAAATGTCAAATGTTTCGTCATTGCTATATTAAAAGAGCAAAAAAAAATTAAGGAATGCATACAGCAAACTACAAGAGTTTGACTTTGAATGTCCCACTTGTGACGCATGCAAATAAATTAAATTTTAAGCAACAAAGTTATTTGATGAAAATTATACTGTGTCAGGAGTATATTTATATCAAATTTAAAGATTAAAAAATGTGCTTACTTCTGTTAAATTAAAGTATTAAGATCTATAACAAAATGTTGGTGAAAGTATCAAGTCGGATTGCCCCGCAGGTGGCGGTAGACTGCACCTTCACCGTTTGCAAAGGCGAACGGTGTGAAAGATGTCTTCCATTAATCACTAAAACTAGCTAAAATTGGAACCTTTCAGTAAAATTTCTGCAGATTTTAAGACCGTATACTTTGATAATGGGGACACGAGGGCAAATAATTTATGTGTTCAGAAACATGTTTTTACTATGCTCCTTTGATTGCTACTTGGTTAGATTTTTTCATGGTTTAATGGTAAGCATTAAAAAGTTTCTCTTTGTTTAGGATGCAACCAGAGCGAAACACGAAGAATTGAAAAAACAGCATCCTCATTTATCAAATTTAAACTTCGATCCCCAACTGTCTGGCAAAATACTTCACATATTAAAAAATGGAGCTAATATCATTGGGAAAGAAGATAACGCTGATATCATGCTTCTGGGACCAAGGTAGGTAAAAATTCATTGTTAAATTTAAAATTCTTAATTTCACGCCAATTCTTTGAAATTTGTTTTATAATTGAGGCTAAAAACATCAAAATGCTACGGAAAAAATACATAAAAAATTCGAAGAGCTTCAACATTATTCATTTTTATTGCTCTGTTTTTAATGAAACATTTAATGAAATGACTAACTTCGAAGAAGTAACGCTGAATGTTTTACTTGATAGATAGCATAGTTTACACTAAAACTTAACCGAACGGTTTGGCACATAATTGTGAATTATTTTTAACGAAACGTGTAGCAAGTTCAGAAAGATATTGTTTTTATTTCGCAGATGAAGTTATGAAAAAATGCATATGCTAAACTAAAAAAGCTTAAGCAGGCCACCGCATATAGACAGATCCATTGATTCAATCCAGGAACTCTCTGCGTAAATACGTAGCAATGTGTGTGTATACTGTATGTAACTATGAAAGGATCGAAATTGGGGATGATCGACTTTCCTCGGTGATGTATCGAAAAATTTCGGCCTGTCATTGGTCTTGTATGTGAATGCGAATATTCACCAGTTAATGTTGACATTTACCAGATTTTTGACTTTCAAAGTACCGTATACAGGGTCACAGGGTGTTTCGGTTCAACCCAACCTGCAAAACTTATATTTCCGCAGCCGTTATTCCTAGAAGCATACTTCCAGTTGCAAAAATATTCAAAATTAGATGCAGAGTTAAGATATTGAAAGTTTGAAGGAAAAATAAAAATGAATCAAAAAATACAAAAATTAACTTTTTACCCGGGCCCTAAGTCACCTAATTTATGTTTAGAGAAATAATATCCATTAAAAAATAATTCTAACACAAAAAGTTTAACATTAGCACGACCAACATTCACCGAGATATGAAACGCAGCTTTTTTGGTGTTTGGTGACTTACACCTCTTTAGACTAGCCGTCAATAACACCTTTTGAGGGAAAATATAGCGACAACTAAGGGTTTGAAATTCTACGTATGTATGTAGAGTGTTTTTTCAAATTGTTCAACGTTTTGTAGTGTGTTTTTGCGTATCATGGCATAACATTTGCACTTATTTTTGAATGGCAATGAAAAATATAAATACTTTGTTTTATTCTTCGACATCTTGTCATTGCTCTGAAAGGGCGGATAAGTTCCACTATCATCTACTGTATGGTCCCTTAAAACTTTAAACTCGAATATCTCCTTGACTTTTGGCCGTACAAATGTCAAGTTTTTTGTGTTAATAATATTTTTCAGTGGATATTATCTCTCTAAATATAAATTAGCGGACCAAAGGCCCGTATAAAACCTTAAATTTTGTATTTTTTTAATTCATTTTTATTTTTGGTTTAAACTTACAATATCTTAACTCTGCATCTGATTTTGAACAATTTTGCACTTTTAAGTATACATCTAGGACTAACGGTAGCGAAAATAGAGGTTTTGCAGGTTTAACCGGAACACTGTGTATATCTGGGGGTGAATTGGTGCTGAATAATTGCACATGCACTTATTTAGTTAAACGTTGTAAATGCTTTTCAGAACATATTTATTTTTAGTTATGCCTATACACATAAAATCTGCGCCTCAAATTCAAACTAACGTAAGTCACACCACTACTTTGCAGAAGGGCATAAAAACATTTGTTTGGTGCATACAAAGGTTGAGACTCACATTTTTATACACACTGGTGAATAATTTTAAATGAGTTTTTTTTTTTTAGAATTACTTTGTTATGGCTCAATGCGGAATAGGATTCTACATACAATGAAGTACAAACCAAAAAACCACTATTTTTGGACTTACGTTTGTCAGGCTTTGAGGTACCGAAATAATCCAACTATGTATGCGCACTTTAGTTTTTTTTCTGAACTTCTTGTCCTCAAACACTCATTTTGTGAGATTGACCCACAGAAAAAACTTGCTTACTTGCTTTTATCATAGCTATTGTCCGTTTTTCATTGGAAGGCACTTCGCTGCGCTCCCTTGAACGCAGAGTTCCATTTTACGCAGGGGGTGATCGGTACGCAATCCACGCGCTTCTAAAGGCGATAACCAGACAGCCTTAACGTGGGCGTGCATTTTAATTTGCAAAAAAGTCTTAGTGTATTTTACATCACTTATCTGATGCCATTTTAGTTATTCTTGCATTTTAAAAACCGCTGCTTTTACAACAAAATGCTATGATCCGAATATACCTTCTGCCGAATATACCTTCTGCCGACGGACAATATTTGATTTTTTTATTCTGATCCGGTTGGTATTCCGTTGCAATGTCGTTTCATTTTCAAAACATATTCCTCTGATTTCCCTTTTCCTTGTAGCATACAGGAGAATCATGCGGTGGTTCACGTTCAAGACGAGGGTCAAATCATCATCGAAAAGGGATGTCCAGAAGCTAGGATACTTTTAAACGGTGAAGCTGTTGTCAGTCAGTCCGTGTTGAACCACAATGACAGGTTTGGATATTAACTGTTTTTCTTCAATCGTTCTACAATGTCAATGAAAACCCTCTCATTTGTGGTAAAATTACAGGATAATGTTTGGAACGACCCAGCTTTACATTTTTCAAGATAGTGAGAACGCTACTCGTGGTAAGAAGTATCCGGAAATTACTTACGAAATGGCGCAGGAAGAAATTGCAGCAAAAGCGGGCATTAATCTTACAGGAGATAATTCAAGAGGTAGGCAAATTTTGTCTTCCATTTAATATAAGCGATTATCAGTTTAAAATGTTTATATTTTTAAATTGTAGACTAGAGGATTTTTATAAAGTCTTACATTGATAAGAAAAATTCACGAAAAAAACTTCAGATTTAAACTTAGTCCTTCTTTTATTTTGATCCTTTTCTCAAAAAGTTTCCTTCACAACGTTACTTGCGTGTACAACTTTCGTAATGCTGAGAAAATTTAGAGGATTTTCAACTACGGGCAAAGCCGTGCGGGTACCACTAGTATATGAATATAAGCGGTCATATCTGTACCTCAGAGCCAGAACAACGTAAGTCACATAATCGCTAGTTTACAGGAGAGAGAGAAAACGTTTGTCTGGCACATGCAAAGGATGGTACACGCGCTCTTTTAACACTGAAAAATAATTAAAAATTATATTTTATTAGAATTACGTTTACATGGCTCGATGCGGAATAAAATTCTGCATACAATGCACTAATAAACAGAAAATTACAATTTTTGGACTTACGTTAGTTTGGCCCTGAGGTACAGATACTAGGATGAGCAATATATGTAAAAAATTAAAGTTTTGATGGATTGTCACTCAACCCCCCTCCCTCCTCTGTGAGTTTGTTCTGTCATAGACGACATTTTCAATTTTCGATCTTCGCCAGTTATAGGTCTTTAGCTAATTACTTAACAATAGAAAAATTTACCTGATAAGGATAAAAATAAAAATATAATTATGCGTAAAATCTTAAAATGTTTTTAAATCAATGTTCTTTATCAGAGAAAGACTTTATAAACACCCTGTATATAAAAATACAATACAAGATTCAAAAACAATTTAGTTGTAAATCCCAGAAATATGTTGCGTAAAAAAGACAATAAATTGTCTGTAAAAAAGTTAATTGGCAGATGTTAAAAGTAAAACGTTTAACATCTACTAACTCTTACTAATTTTCTTTGGCCACCTTGATGTCGGTTTTTACTCTGTAGTGTTTTAGGTAATAGCTTTTACTATGATGGTTCAAAAAGGTTCTTCCCATTCCGAAACTGCTCTTTTGCAGAAAGCACAGTGTAAAGGATTTATTTCCTTTTATAACATTTCTCCTATATTGAGATTTCTCTGAAACAGTTTACATTTTTTTTTCAATTTCAGAAAGTGCTCTTTTAAACAAAGATCTTTTAGAGGTATTGCCAGGAGTGGAGGTTGCAAATTCTATTAGTGAAGAACTTGACAAAAGGGTAAAATTTGAAATAATGCTCGTTTCTCCACAGATGATTGGCAGAGTTTCAGGATTTACTGAGGTAATGCGTAATCACTTTCAACTATATTTCATATTAGTATTGAGAAAAATCCTCACGTAAAAAACATTTGCATGGCATCTAAATTTCTGTTATTTATATTTAATGATAAGTCAGGTTACCTAAGAATCGAAATCACAAAATGTTGGGTCATATTAACCAAAAAGCCACGCTAGAAAAGAAACGTATATATCTTATGAATAATTCATACATAATGTTATTGTCCGTATCAGGCACTGAGAAGCAAAGGAATGTAGGTGGCAAAATTAAAAATTTGGAGATGATTGGTAAAAAATAGTAGATGAACCTCTCCTTTGCCTTGGGGCAAGAGATTGTACTCCCTGATAGATCCTGCTACAGCATGATTTAGAAAAACTTTTCAATGAGGACCTACCTACGACCTTACGCATTTTATTCAAAACTTGAAAATGTCCACTTAATTCTTTAACTTCTAGTTACCTCATATGTTCTTTTACTTAAACCAGCAACATTTATTAGCTATTTCATTAGATTGAATTTTAAATTCGGTTCTATTTTCAGCTAGCATATTCAGTATCTTTTATGAAAATATTATTCACCTCAGCTTATGAGTAAAATTTCTTGATCTTCCCTCTTTCCTTACTAGACAACTATTTTGCAATATTTCATGTGTATATATTTTTCTGTGGTTCTTGTTGTGCAAAGTTGAGGTTACAAAGAACTCTTTTTCCAATGCAGTATGCCTATAAAAAAATTATTTTTTTATTTTTTATTTCATGTTTTATAAGTTCATGAATAAAAGAACACCCTGACTAAAATCTTTCCCATAAACTCAGGACTTACGCATTGAAAATAGGACTCTTTGTATAACTCCGAAACATATGTATTCAATAATTACTACTTTCTTCTTTATTAACTTGATTTTTATCAATTTGATCAATATTTATTTTAAAGAAAGCACTATGCAGTATTAGTATTGCGCATTGGAAAAGGGACTTCCAAACGCTTTTGTGGGAAGCCCTAAATTTTGGACATGTGATGTAATTCTTTAACTAATTTTGTGAGTCAATTAGCAAGGAAACTTGATGATAGAATGTTACCAACTAATAAACAAAACAAATTGTTTACGTTCAGCTTTATTTTACCTCGAATTCAATCTACCACTGAGATTTTTAGTAGAAGATTTTTTTAACTCGAAAAATTCTTCTTTTAATGTTAAAGAAACTCCAAAAAATTATAAGCATACATAACAATAATTCCGAAAAGATTACCGAAAAAAAAGTTTAATTAATCAAAAACTTCTATATTGCTTGATGATTTAAAACTGTTTTGAAATATTTCTATTTAAGAAGACATTTTTTTTTAATTTTTATACAATTTTTTGTTTAAAATACTACAGTGTTTTATTCAATTTTCTATAGGTGTATGTAAAAATGAAAAATTTGGACACGCGGCAGGAATATGAATGGCCGAAGCAGAAATTCCTCAACAGGTTATACGTAATGAAAGAAATGTATCAAAATTACGAAGCAAATGAAGATTGGGATTTACCTCCAGTAAGTGCTTCATAGGCTGCAAGGCGGTAAATAAAATTCCGTGAACTTGTAATTTTCGTGACATTATAACAAATAGTAAATCTTGTATGATGTACTAACAAACTTATATGAAATTTCAAGCTCAAACATTCGTTATAGAAAGTACCTATACTGTCACATACTTTCAGGAAAGAGACCCATTTTTAGAAGATCCTGACACTGAAGTTCGAATAGGTACAGTTCAGGTGTATCTCCAGCCTTTGTCGTTTATGGTAAGTAGTAGAAATGGTGCATAAAACTTAAATGTAGAGTTCGTGTTGAAATCATTTTGTTAGTTTCTACAGAATTTTTCGGGAGATAATGCATTGTGTATTTGTGATATAAGAATTTTAATTAAGGACGGGGCAAGCTATCAAGGATGCATAATAAATTTCATGTACAGCCCATCATTTCTCATTGAAATAGAAATTGCAATTAAATGTGTAAGAAAATGATGTGTCAAAATTTTCTTTTTCTTTTAAACAGGTTGAACTGAAGGAACAACTTGAAATAATAAATTACAAAGGAAGTGAAGTAGGAATCATCAACGTAAGTTGAAGCTGTTGAAATCATTTCTTGTAATTACAATTGGTATCTTAATCAATATTTTAACATTAACTAAAAACTAATACAATTTCAAAGCAGGAAGCTAATACGGTCATTAAAAACGCATTACGATCATTTTCTTAGAAGTTAAAGAATCTATTTATGCTGGCAAAAAAAAAACCTCCAAAACGAAACTTTTTAAAAACATTAGCACATCAGCGACTTTTAGTGACTTTTGGTAGCAAAGACGAAACGAACGGTTTTTTTTTTTTTTTTTAACTAGTATATCTAAACTTTTAAAAAGTCTCTTACAAAAAGAGAGGAAACGCCTTCATAAGGCGCGTTAGGAGTTGTATTTCTTAAATTCATAATTTTTAAAGGAACTTTGAATTTGAATGATTTTTTAATTGGGATGGAAGTATAATTTCAACATGATACAGAAGGATGCCACACTACTAACTCTTTAATCAGAATTTTTGAACAACTAAACAAAGCATTAAAATGCAAAATTCTCTGCGTCGTTCGACTAAGTATTATTTTTTTACAAATGAGGAGTTAAGTATTAAAACCAAATCAATCCATTATTTTTCGAAAATGCTTTTCTTTCATAATTTGATACTCCTTTGTCGATACTATCTCGCCATAAAATGGTATGAAATGAATCCCCCTCAATAATGTCCTGCCAACCACCCTGTTTATAACATCAACTAAACCCATGCTTCTACCTTACCATCACTGTAAAAAATGTAAGGGAAAAATCAACATCATCGTTAAGATTTCCTTTTCTTCGTCTCTTACACAAGTAAAACATTTTAATTGCGTTCAATTTATGTTAAATATGTAAAACGTTTAACTTAATGGCTTTTAGATGACGTAAATTCAACGAGAAGGTGTTTTTAAATTCAAAACAAATACATAATTTACGATCAAAACCATGCATTAAACCTGAGAGGAAAGTGGTTATTTTTTCCCCCTTTTTCTAGGTTGAAGTAGTTCCTTGTTCCGATGATGGTCGAGAATATACTGAACAAGATGACCAGTTTGTGGAGACTCCTGATGAACTTCTGGGGAAAAATATCTACTTTATTGTAAAAATTAATGGTTGCCGTGGTATTCCTAGCAGATTTACGGTAATAAAAAATTTTCAAACTTTAAACATTATAAATTTCTCGAATTTGGCATTTCTAGAACTCTTACTACGCGATTTTGAAAAAATTGTCTACAGTAAAACTTGCTCGCTAGTATTCGTTCTTTGTCAACAAATAGGGATCTATGCTGGACTCATATAAACAACCTTTACTCAATTAGGGACCTTGTAATACTTTTGAGACTCCTGATTGGCCTGTCGACGCAAATGGGTCGGACATTTTTTCCCCATCCAACGTATTGAACAAATTTTGTTCCTCGGAAATTTTGGATACACATCTGAATATGTTTTTAATTCATCCCCTCCCCTCGAATAAAGTCTAGAAGACAAGTCTTGTTTCGAAATGAAATAATAACTAGAGCGGTCAAAACAAGCTAAACAGGAGATGGATGACGTTTTCACGTGGTGGCCAATCAGCAGTTTTCAAATTTTTAAGTGGTCTCTAGCAGAATAAAGGTTGTTTATATGCATCCCGTATCTCGCCATGTGAACGTCATTCATATCAAAAACATCCTTTTCAATTTTTACCAGGGTTAAAAGAGCGCGCGTGCCATCCTTTGTATGCACCAGAAAAAAAAGTTTTTCTTCTCCACTGTAAAATTATCATAATGTGACTTACGTTCCTCTGGCTCTGAGGTACAGATTTTACGGTAGTAAAATTTTACACCTAAAGGTAATACAATTTCACGTTTAAGTTTCTTTGCATAAAAAATCTTCTGTTCTTCTGAGAATTTTCCATAAATAAATGAAGTGTTCGAACATGTTCTCTAATATTAGTTCCCATGCATATGTTTTAAAATTAGCATTAACCAATAGTTTAAAAAATATTAGTCTTGTGATATTTTATCTTGGGAATTAATTTATGTCTGTTAAAGAGGACATACATTTCAAGGATGTCCATTAAATGGTATTTTATTGTTTTTCTTTAATATTTTGTATCAAGTGTACTATTGAATGGAAACAATTGCTTTCTTTTTTAGGATGTAAACTGTAAGTACAAGGTATATCTTGACGAAGCTGAAACTGTCACAGAAACGGTTTCAGACACTTCAAATCCTGATTTTTATCACAAAAAAATGTTTTCGTTTACTCCTGTCACACGCCAGGTAAGAAAAATAGATTGCTTGAATAACAGCACCTTAACATTCGTAACAAAATTTAAATATACAGCGAGACACTATTCATTTCTATTTTGTACTTATGCACATTAGAAGTGCTCCACAACGAATTTGATACAATTTCTGAAGTCATAATTAAATCAACAACTTCTCCCGAAAAAGATACATGATTATTCGTAGAATCACATGTTATTAACTTTATTTCTAAACACAAATGAAATTGAGCTTTAATAACACTAAACAGATGAATCACTTAACTCATATGTATACGTGGAAGAGCGCATCTCCTATTGTAGTCGTTTCGGTTTTCAGACAAAATCCCGATGTCTCGGTCGGTTTACTTCACGTCTTGGTAAAAGATAAATTTGATTACAGATGACCAAAAAAGTCTACAAATAATTTACTGTAAAGAATTATTTAGGATAATTACTTTGTTATTTGAAAAATTGACTTCTAAAATTAATATCGGATCAAAAATGTTTACTGATGGCAGAAAACTTGCTGAACAATCAAGAACCTGTATTGAGTCTTTTATGGGAAAAAATGACTCTTTTTGAACGTAATCCTTGTGCTTATAATGTTTGTAACATTTAAAATAAGTTTAAAAACTGTAATTAGTTGCATAAAGTCAATTTTTAGTCCTTAAGTTCATAGAATTTAAATGCTCATAATTACAAAACTTGATTACATGACATGATGTAAGAGAAACTAGGGAGGTTTGACCCATAGGGAGACTTGACTTAAGATGATTTTTTCCATGAAAAGATTATTTAGGGAAAATATTAATTATATAATTGGTTGACCAGCCACACAAGAGTATTTTGCAGGGACAAACCATTACAGAATTGTTAGTGGTTTTCAAGCTATCTATTGATATACAGTAGTTTTATGTAACTTTAATCTATATTGCTAAAAATTTAAGGTAAATAAAAGAAGGCTAACTAGGAAGCTTTGACCCAAGCTAAGTAGGAAGGCTTGACCCAAAGATTAATTTGATATTTTTTCAATGAATTTTTATTTTTGAATGGATAAAATATTGTCATTTAGGTCTAATGATTTGATTTTACTCATGCAATGACTCTAACATTGTGAATATGAAGGCCTAATTTTTTTAAAAGTGAATAACTATAATATTATATAATATTTTGGTCTAAAAAATTGCTTTTATTTGACAAATCACTAAAATACTAATAATCTTTGAGCCCAATGAGTTGTTACTTAATAAAATAACTGAAATATTGCTTAGGTCTTATCTGATAAAGCTTTTTATTCGACTTCTGTTCTCCTGCTGATATGGAGTAAGGTTAATAATAATAATAAAAATATATGTAACACTTCAACTAAAGAATGAACATTTTGTATATTCGCTTCAAGTATCACTTATTGAAACAAAAAACTCCATCAAACTTACGGCTCTGATTTCAATATCTATGAATCTTCCAGCTGATATGGCGTAAGATTAATTTAGCATATACGTATATATATATATATATATATATATATATATATATATATATATATATATATATATATATGTAACACTTCACCTAAAGAGTGAACATTTCGTATATTCCATTTCAAGTAGGGAAGACCGGGGTTAGTTGGTACATTCAAATTTAAAATTAACCGCCAGGAGAAACTGACTTTCCTTGCAGTAGATGATAGCACTCACCCATCTGCATTCCGTGACAATCACTGGAGGGCTTGCAGTCAGTATAGCACAGATAGTGCTCAAGGAAAACGGTTTTTTGAGTCTGGAAGTAATTTTTCTTTCCGCTGTTATTTTTCTATTTGTGATAAAGCCGTTGCAGATAACGAATTTATTTCTATACCACGTGAAAGCCTATATTTTTAGGTAAATGGGCTGGTAATATAGGCTAACATATTTAAAAGTTTTGTACAAAGATATAATACCAGTAATATGTGCCAAGAACTAAACTGGCGTCGTATGGGGCAAGTTGTTACAATTTTGTTGGGGTTAGTTGTTACAAGTAACAACTTGCCCCATCTAAGTTTTTATTTAATATTATGTTTTCTTTTTAAATGTGATATGGTGGGGGACTATAAAATCAAGACAAACAAGGGCAAAACAAATAAAGAAACATACCTGGATGGAGCTAAAGAAGTAATTGCAGGTAGCTCATTACGAAAGGCAGCCGATAAATTTCATGACCCTAGAGAGATTCTGCAGTAAGATGTAAAATGCTAGTGGTGGTAAGTAGTATTTCTGATCTGTTTTATTGCATGATTTAATTCATATAAAATACTGTATATGGATAACGATAGTAATAATAATAATAATAATAATTCTGATCTCTTTCATTCTATGATTTAATTTATTGTTAATATGTATGGTTGAATAAATAATAATAATAATTATAACAATGATAATAATAATAATTAATGTATTATTCGAATGTGTATAGGTCTTTCTCCAACGCTGCAGGCAGTGCAGAAGTGAAGACGGTTCGTAAGTGGAAATCGTAGGTCAGCGCCACTTCAACAGATACACCAGTAAAAAATGTTTTGCAAGCCGAAGCTGGGAAACAAAAATCTGTGAAAAAGAAATTGTGTCTAACAGAGAAGAAATCAACAGACACAAAGGCAAAAAAATGCAAAAAGGTGCTTCCAAACAGTGCATCCTTTGGATGAAGATGATGAAGATAAGTTCTGCATTGAATGCTCTAAACCGTACTCAGAATCTAAAAAACCAACTAAACGGCTTCAATGTCGTTTTTGTGACAAATGTGCACATGACCGATGTGCTAAGTTTGATAAATTATATGCTTGTGAAAATTGTAATTCGCGGACAATGATAATGATAATGATAGTTTATTGGAATAAGTCATTACTGAAGTAAATCTGTAAAGTCAAACAGTTTTTGATTTTTAACGTGGTTAAGAATTTTTAAAATTTAACAGAATAATCCAGAAAATGTGTAAAATTCATTTCAATACTAAAATATATCTCATGTAACAACTAACCCCATATACTGTAGCAACATGCCCCGTGGTGGGGTAAGTTGTCACAATCTACATCTATTCAAAAAACTTGAAATATTTTGGAGGAGTGGCTTCTAATCATTTTTCAAAAAATATATTATGAATGTTAAACAGTCTAGATGCATTTTAAAGTTTCACGCGTGTAAATAATTGAAATAGTTTAGCGTAAAGAAAATATTGAAAAAAATTGTAACAACTAACCCCGGTCTCCCCTATCACTTATTTAAAAAAAAACACCATTAAACCTGCGTTTTTTATTTCAATATCTGTGATATTCATGAGGGGGGTCATGTTTCCCTAAGTTTTGGTCAAGTTTCTTAGCTCCATCAGGGACACTTAACCCATTTTCAGATTTGATGAGCATAATTTTTTTGTACCATTTCTACTTAGAGTTATACTATTATTTTTAGCTATAATAATGTGCAGAATAACAAACTATTTATGTATATTTTTTATTTAGTTCTAACTATTCTACAAAAAAAAGGGGGGGAGGAAATAAAAAACCAAAAATTGAGTCAAGTCTCCCTAATTTCCCTGTACATCGTATCAATTGAATTTGGAAATTTAAATTCAAAGGTATTAAATTTATTTATTTTTGTGTTCCTTGAAGTTATTTTGTAATGTATTTTACGCTCTTATGTTGGACAAACATGTTTGGAACCAATTGTGTCTGCAATGAACCCTTTGTGTTAGCCTACTCGGAACAGTCCTGTTGGAATCTGAAGCGAACATGTTAATTGTTTCTTACACAGCTTTTGGAGTACTTAAAAGATGGCTACATCGTAATCCAGGTGTGGGGGAAGCAAAAGCCTCGAAAATCTGCCATTGCCAAATCTCTAGGAAGAAGCACCAAGCAGATGATTCAAGATGATCTTTTAAATCAGACGTCTAAACTAATGAACGGATTTAGAATTAACGGAAGGGTAAGAAAAACATTCTTACTGGATTGATTTCATTTAATTTAGTAATCTTTCAACAAAAAAAAATTATTTCCACGTGAGTTCTTTCCAGCTTAGAAGGTAATAAAAAAGTTTCCTCCCTACTCCAATTATTTTTCCACCAATAACATCTACTGCACGTGGTATGTTACTGGGATAGACCGAAACGTGGTAAATGTCGGTATTCGCCAGTGAATAACAACGTTCACATGGCAAAGACATCGGCGAAACACCGAATATTTCTAGTGAATGTTTACTTTCACTAGAAATATTCGGTCTTTCACAGCAACATATACATTAATCACAGCGTAACTACGGGTGACAGTACTTTAGTAACTTATTATGGCAGCGGAAAGACGTTGTAGTGCCGTTCAAGCAGGTTTATTGAATGTAGTTAGTACAAAGTTCAAGTACTAGCAGCATTGAAAGCAAAAGTGAGCTATAACAAGCAGACAGTGATTATCACCAGGGCAATGAGCTCCATTCTTTGACATTGATACCAGAATGTAATAGGCAAAAATATGAAAACATTCTTTTTGGGAATTGTAAGCAGGACTTAATTTCAGAAAAAGAAGTGCGGGAGCTCTTTAGTATTCAGAACTTGTTTTAATTCACAAACGGGTATCAATTTTGCATACTGTATGTAAAAATTCGCATGAAATTGGTTCACGAAAAGTTAGCCCTGCTTGTTTGTAAAGAAAGTTTTGGCCTTTTTAGAACACTCCTATTACGTAATAGGAACGCAATAAGGGTGGACCAAACCTAGAGCTGGACGGACAACAACAATATGAGGTAGTGATAAGCAGAGGAATGCAAGTGGCAAAATCAAAAATTTAGAGATGACCAATTCAAATAGTAGGTGAATCCCCCTCTGTCTTGGGACATGAAAAAGTACTAGCTGCTCTGGTAGGTGCTGTTGCACAGCACGATTTAGAAAGAAAAAAAACAATAAAAGCCTACCTAGGACGTAATCTCTATACGCGTTTTACTCAAAACTTGAAAATGTCCACTGGCATCAATTTACTTCTCACTGCTTCATATATATAAGTGATTTTGATGAAGCGCTTTTTTAATTTAAAGCACCTATAAGTTGTAAGTAAGAAAAAAAATATTGTAACGCCTAAATGTCGTTGAAACAAACATTTTCCTGAAAATAGGTTGATGAAAAGTTTGATGTTACCTATTATTAAGTGATTTTTCTATTATGTCTAGAATGTTGACCCTAATAAGCAAAGCATGATCGTAGAGTTACTACTAATGAAGAAACAACAACAGAGACAGCAACAAAGACTGGTAAGTTTTATTTTGGTTAAAAGAAAAAATATTTCGATACATTTGCACATTTTAAAGTAAAATATTCTGCTACTAGTCCGTATCGTCGGCTGAATACTACAATTAAAATTGGGGCATATCGAACCTGGCAGTGTCGTAATACTGAGATTAGGATCTGCGTAGCCTTTACAGTGCTGCCAGATTGGGTTTGCCCCAACTACAGTCTGACCACCGATTTGATGGAAAAGCAAACGTCCGATTTACAGGCGGAAATGGAAGTATCTATTAGTTTTCAGGGGTGCCAGGTTTTGGAGATGAATGTTAGCCCTCTAAATTAAACAGAGTCACATTCAAATGAGCGGAACACGAGCATCAAATTTTTACCTATCCCCCTCATTCAGATAGTCTCGTCTGAACTGGAAGTTTGTCAATTACATACAATCCGTGGACATTCTGTACATTGGTAGCTATAAGTTTAGAGAAAAAAGAATGATTCACTTTTGTTCAAAATGTTTGTTTGAAAGAAGACATAAATGCTTTTAATTAAATAAAGTTTAGAAATGGTAGCTTAATAATATTCAAATCAAATATTCACTTTCCACAAACATCACGTAAAAACATTATAGAGTCAAGTTCTCTTCGAAACAGTATGAAAAAAAACTGAATTGAAGTTACATGGAGCATTCACCCCAAGCAAGTAACATCCATTCATGTACTACATCGTGGATTAACTGTCAACTTACTTTATACAAAATTAGTGTTGCCGTTTACTTTTTTTTTTTTTTTGTATTTCGTAAAACTGGCACTCCTCCCTACCCCACCCCCTTTTTATCATCTTGTCCGGATTTTAATGCATCGGTGGAAAAGGTGTTTTTGAAATAGCTAAAAAAAGCTAAGTTGCATGTCAGTTCTTAAAGTTACGTTGATTCTAAAAGTAAATTGCATGAAATCCTGCCTAGCATTTCAGTCATTCAAAATCAGCACAAAATGTGCTCATACCATTTAATGCAGAAAAATATTGTATCATATCGATTCTTAGTTTTCAAGTGTTCATTACTTGAGTACATTCAGTAGTAAGCTTAAACTAAAAAAAAAATAAGCGATTTGGTTTTGAATACACACCACAGTTGCTTAAAATTGAAATGTACCGTTTTGAGGAGAAAAATAAGTGGTTAACTTACATATAAGGTTATTTCAACAATTTGTTGTCTTAATCCAGTTGTTGAAAAACAAATTTTTTCATGTTTTATGATAGAATCAGTTAGAAAATTATATCAATTTCACAGAGACAGAAATCGTGTTACATAGGTTTGTCTATTCCTAGCAGTGGATTATAGCATTTGTTAACCACAGTTTGTTGTATTATGTCATATTTCCTCGGTATGTGAATGTGTTCTTCAAAAATACTGTTGGAATTGTTAGAATTGTTATAAATATAATGGAAACATGTTCGAAAATGTCGTCTTTGTCCGATGCCTCCAATTGTTCAGCTCAATATAATGCTGCTGAACAACATCTATTTTATTACCAATAAATACAAACTAATCAAATAATATTTTCATATATTTTGTTTCAGGAAAATATTGGACATTTAGTCGATATTGCAGAGAGGCAAAAAATGAGAGAAATTCCTCTTCCAATAGTAAAACAGCTACTTCTAGCAAATTCGAATGAAGCTTCTGCAAAAATTTTCAACAGTATTATGCCGAAAGGTAATTATAAATTTTTTTAAACACAACGCCTTTTTATGTTTCTTCTCATATTGCTCGAATACAGTCGAACTTATTAAAACCGAATCCTTATAATTCGGCCGTCCACGACTTCGAACGCCGCCGAGCTGAAGTACATGCGCTGTAACAAAAATTAATTTAGCGTACCGTGAATATGGGCTATTTTGGCCCTAGAGTCTTTTTTTTTTTTTTTTTGCCAAAACTGAGAAAAAATGCAGCCTTCTGCGGTAACCTTCGCGAAGCAGTTTTTTAATTAATTTTAACAGTTTACGATAGGGATTAGTTTCAAGCATGCAGTTATGAAAAAACGCAGTTTGATAGCTCTCTACAGGGAGTATTATTAGCGGTTTTGCTGACTTTTTCTAACATGTTTCTTTTAAAAACTCTTAAACCTTTATAGGTGGTAACAATTCTACACTGCTAAAAGCTTGCTAAGTGTCTATTTATACCCATTATTTAATAAATCATGCAGTAGAATAGCTGTGCTTCAAAATTTCGTTAAGATTTTTGTTTAAAATTTCTCAATAATAACAACTCTTATAGAGTCAAAATTTCATCCTACTTTGATCCAGCATAAAAACCTGAAAAAATGTGTCAGAATGTTTTGAAAAAGAAAAGATAAGCTAAAAGTAAAACTCTGAACTGGAAAAACCTGGGTACGCTCATCAATGGAAGTACGGAGCGACTACAGCCTCATTTCATCAGGCCACAAGTTTTTATTATTGAAGATAGAAACGACTATTGAAGACGACTATTGAACAGACGATTTTTTTTACTGTTGAAGAGTGCATGAAACTCGCCAGCAAGTTTTGGTAGAGGCCGACAGTTAAGATTTCTTGGTTCTACAAATGGTGTTCTATTAATAAAATTATTTAACCTCCAAAACTAATAAAAGTAGACTTCTCCTTTGGCAAATAGTGAAAAAAATAACTTGGCTTACACACACCAGTAAAAATAAATTAATTAACTTAAAACAAATATGTATAATCCAAGTTCATGTATAAAATGTATTTTTCTTCTAAATAAATGCATTTTCATATGAACATAGGTCGTTCTTCGGCTCTAGTTAGTAATTTAATGATTTTTAAATAAGGAAAACCATTTCGGTCTAAGTCTAAGCTAACATAACGTTTAACGCAGCTAAAAAACATGAATAGTACAAAAAAACTTTTCCCAAAATAATTCCAATCTTCATATATATAATTGCGAATTCACTGATTGAGTAACGCTTTGACGTCATCAACAATGAAACTCGCGCCATAGCATGATAAATTGATAGCATTTTTTGTTAAATTTTGACATGCAGGGAAATGTTTTATTTTGAGAAGGCTGAACTGGATACGGTAACTAAACTGTTTTACTAATAAGACTAATTTTAGGAGAATGAAGAAACGAAAAGTGGTGAACAATGAACACTATCTACTGGAGTTTAGGGTTAATCCACTGGAGTGATGGTTAAAATTTCAACTATCAAACTATCACCAAACAGGCAATTGCTTCGTTCGAATGTAGAAGCAATTTCAATCCGTCATACCTTGACGGGCGTTTTTCTAGTTTTAAGAGAAAATAAGTTGTAAGTGAAAACAATCTTCGAACTGTTTGAATATTATACCGGTAAAAAGATCCGACTCCCTCTCGCTTCTTTCAGTTAAATAAACTTAGAAGTTTCTGCTTCACAGTTTAAGTTTTTTTTTTTTTTTTTTTTTTAATGGCTTAGCAGTATTTTTTGTTTGTTTTTTAAAAATCATTTAAGGCTAGTATAAACGTAAGGGGAGGAATATTCAGAGGCTTCAGAAAAAACGTTTCTAGACTTTAGCATTTCAGTAAAATCCGGGCACATATACACGCATAGAATTTCCGACCATAACTTCGGAACTGTGAGGGGGGAGGAGGAACGTTCTGAACGTTTCACAAGTTCTAAATTCGCAAAAAAAAAAAAAAAAAAAAAAAAAAAAAAAAACTCTCATTACCAAAAGTAGATCAAGTTGCAGCAAAAGTAGTACTGTTTAGCCCGTGCTTACAACCATCAAACATACAAAGAAACCGTTTACCGTTTTTCTTTCGGTAATGGGGCTTATGACTTTCTGGAATAAATTCTGTCTTTAAGCTTACTATACTTCAGTTATATAATGATGTAAAAGGGCATCTGATGCAGTGATAAGTCAAGGGATGTAAGTGCAAAATTAAAAATTTGGAGATAACCAGTGCAAATGGTAGGTGAACCTTTGCTCTGTCTTGGGACAGGAGATAATACTAGTAGTCCTGGTAGATGCTGCTACACAACATGATTCAGAAAAACCTTTCAATTAAAGCCTACCTAGGACCTTATCTTTACGCGTTTTACTCAAAACTAGAAAATATCCCCTTACATCCCTTTGCTTCTCACTGCCTCGTTTGGAAATGTTTCTTGGAATTAAAGTTAAATATTTACTCAATAGGAAGTCGCCTTCCTCGAACACCTCAGAGTTTGTCAAAGAACACCGCGGAAAATAATATTGAGGAAGAAGATGAAGAGGAGGAGGATGAGGAGGAGGAGGAAGACGAAGACGAGGAAGAAGATGAAGAGGAAGATGAAGGTAACGAAGCTGAAAACAGAAGAAGGCGGAGAGAACGTCGGCGAAGGCGAAGTGATGAATCGTACGATGATGATGACAATTCATACAAAGGATCCTCAACGTGCACCGTTTTGTAAATGTATCTTCTCAGATATCAGTAACGTGTCGAATACGTGAAGGCTCTGAAAGCAGAGTGGAAAGTTTTCCAAAAACGCACAAGAACCATCAGGACTGTGGTCCAAACTTAATGCCTTCCTAAAGGACTTATGCAGAAGAAGGATAAGATTTGGTGAAACAGGGAAAGCTACTCCGTTAAATCAAAGGGCCGATTCTATATTAATAATTGCATCAATTGTCGCAAAAACCCCTTACAAAGACTTAAAATTAACATATTAAATCCTTGTTTCATTGCTTGAATCACATGAAGAAGATGGACTCTACTTCTATATAATGCAATTACATTTTGAAGATTCTCAAAAACAAGGGTTTATATAACATGTTTGAAGTCTATAACAACTGATACGCTTGTTACTATGGAATTGCCTGAAGGTTGAATGCTTGCAAAAAAAAAGAATATTTTCTCAGATTTTAGTGCTCTGTGATATAGATTAATGAATCGTATTTTTAACTTTTTGAAGAAATAAAAGTATATTTTTGATGCTATAATTCCGTTACACTGAGAGTCCTCTATTTTAAAATACTTCCTTTCAATATGTAAGTGTTTCGATTTTGATGAGCAAAATGTATTTAATTGTTTGAGTTGGCTTGTGATAACAATGTAACACAAGATATTATCTATTTCCCGTGAGTTTATGCAATCATGTATTTTTTCGTAAAATTAATTGTAGATTACTAAACTTTGTAGTTATTTCCCTCTTTGTATACATGCTATAAATACATACTATGTATTTTATAAGCCCCATTTGAATTATTTGTTATAATGAAAATGATAAAGCTATTTTTTATTAAGCTTATATTCCACAGTAAAACAATTTGTAGTTTTTAAAAGCCGTGACACATTGAGTACAACTACAAATATTATCACATCATACCTATATGAACATTGTGCTACACCTTCTCTTTATAGTGACTGTGAGCTTTTTAAATTTATAAGGAAATTAAATATATATATATTTTACGTTGGAAAATAAGAATGTTGCTCGAATATAAACACATAAATTAGGTAGCACTTGCTAAAACAAAAAAGCTGCAACCCACCATACATGAAGCGTAGTTCATTTATATATTTCAGTTTCACGGTAGAAATAAACAATTTTTTGAGAAGTTTGTAAGTAGGAAAGGAAAGAAAAAGAAAGAAGGAAAGAAAGAGAAGATGGCACTCTAAAGAGATTGAAACCAAATGAAAAACATTCTTTCCTAATCCTTTATCCATAATCCTTAAATCCTTTAGAAAACAGGATTTTTAAGAATTCAGGAATATAATAGATTCAAGGAAATGCCTTAAAATCTCTTCTACTTCAAACTAGCTATTCAAAAACGTGTCTGCCGCACAATGTTAATTATTTACATTATACCGATACTTTTAAAATCTGTGTGTATGTGTCTTTAACCCTATCTCCTCGGGACTGTCAATGCCTCACAGGTCGATGGAGGTACAGTAGCATACAGGATATCCGGAAGAAGGCATTCCGCTCTATTTCATCAATCATAAAATCAGTTTATTTTGTAGCGAACTACAAGTATCCCTTTATTACAAAATATAGTTAACTACACCTTTTTTTTTTTCAAACTCCTTTTGAAATGCAGTTGCTACTTCGCTACTTTTTAAAATATAAATGAATAAAAAGCGTACACACACACAGTTTGAAGACTGAACGAAAAATTTGAAACTTAGTTTAAATTAATAAATTAGCTCATTTAAACATGGAAATAACACAAAGAATTATATTTTTTGAGCAATCACGAATTGCTTATCATCCTCACTTGATGTTTATCTGATTTTTCAGATTGCCATGAGGACGAGAATCAGCTAACTCGTTGGGGTTATCGTCGCTATGGTTACAAATCGTTTGCGTTCATTCAAAGTTTAAATTAAGCATATTTTACTTTTTAAAGGGGGAGGAGAATGTAAAATTACGTTTTTCTTGAAAAACATCAACAGAAATGAACTCAAAAGCAAAACTTCATCTAAATACGAAATTCCCAGATTACAAATTCCCATAATTTAAGATAGATAAGAAATTTAAATACACAATGTTATACGCTTTATGAAAAATGTACTGGTGAATATCGGACATAAAATAGTTTTATTTATTACCACATCCTAATCACCATGTCTCTTTTGATGGATATGCCTCGTTTACCTATTCTAGAAAATCACCAGTAATAATAATTACGACGGGTGAAAATTTCTTGGTCATTTTCATTCCATTAGTAGAAACAAGAAATTCGACGAGTAAGGCCCTATCGCAATTCGTGATTGGGAGAAACATAATTTGGGTTCAAGGCGTCAAAATTCAAATGTGTGCTTTATTTCTTTCCTTTTTTTTTCTTTTTTATTTGAGCCAATTTGTCATCTTAAACCATTTTTTACGATTTTTGAGCATACTCGTTGCAAGAAAGGATAAAAAAAATTGAAATAATTCAACCTTAAAATTTTTAACTCACAAAGTTTGCATGAAGCGGAAAAAATTATTTTTTCATACTTTTTTTAACATTGAAATATTTATTGTTAGCCTGCCAGGGCAGTTTAATATCATCCACTGCTATAATATTTACAGCAACTTCCATATCTGTTGAATATTGGAACAAAAATCTCATTGAAAAATCTAAAACGTTCATCAACGTTACACTCTCGGTTGCCAGAAAACACAAACGGGCTATTAAATTGACAGTCATTGCTTTTTCTTTTATTTCTAAGGTCATCGCTTTCTCTATTCAAAGCGAATATTCGCAACTCCAGCGCTCGAATACGCGACCTTGCAGTGATTTACAAAACTGCCGAAAAAACTAAAACATTGCCACATTGCGTTCCATGTGTGTCTGTTGACGTAAACACAGGCAGTTAGTTAGGAGTATTTACTAATGCATTCGATGTGTCTTAGATTGCTTTCAGCAACAGAAATTGTATCGTCCCTTAATGGTATTCTCGATCTTCTCAAAATAATGTTAGTTTTCATTATTTCCCTCTAAAAAGTGTGATAATTGTCGTAATTGGCGAAAGCGTAAACACAAGAAAACTCTGGGTTAACAAACTTCGCATTTGCTCTGTTCGATGCATTTTTTTTTTTTTTTTTTTTTGAAAAAGGATAACGGTATACCAGGTAAGTTTTTTTTTTTTCAATTGTTTTGTGTGAATTTGTAAGAATATGGGGGTTTTTCAATCTTAAGTTCGAAAGAAGGATTTGATAACATTAGCAGAAGAATTAGGGCTTTCATCTCCGCCTAGTTTAAAAATAATTAATTCAACCAACCTAATTTTATTGCAGCATTTAGTTGGAATGGGCAGTATGCAAAATATTTTCTTGAATATATTATCGTAGAACGAAATGAAAAATGTTTAACGCTGAGAATTTTCCTCGCCCAAATAGTGGGATTATAGTTTAGGGTTATAGTTTTAGTATTGTGAGAGAAGAACATTGGGCGAGATTTCACATGTCAGTTAAACCTTATTCATTTTTTATCATGAGTGGAATAAAATGGTAGAAAGATTACAGAATTCCATAAGTTTAAAGAAATAATGTTAGATCAATTGAAAAGAAAACTCCGTGAGAGATATCCGTGAGAATGTTGTTGATGGCATGGCATGACATAATTAAATCATAACGCAAAAATTAGAAAATTCGG
Source organism: Uloborus diversus (assembly GCF_026930045.1). NCBI lineage: Eukaryota > Metazoa > Arthropoda > Arachnida > Araneae > Uloboridae > Uloborus > Uloborus diversus. Next base: position 216,421,846 of record NC_072731.1, on the reverse strand, counting down.
CAATTTGAGAAAAATAACTCAGCTACAAATGGAAAACAATTAGCGCCAGCCAAGCAAGGCAAAGAAGTATCATCTTCTCTTGATAATAATTCGTAATGTCATATAATTAAATTATCTAGCATTAATTGTTATTCTTTTCAGGTTACAATTATTATTTAGTTTTATCAAGAATTGATAAATATCGAATTCATCATCGTGTAAATGGCTGCTTAGAACTCATTGAGAAGGAATAGATGGAGAGAGTGCAACCCTACTTTCCCGATACGGCAACATTACCATGTGACTTAGGGAGCAATCTCGAGTTGACCGTAACCGCTGAAGAAGTTTTCATTAGCTGAAGCCATGCATGATAACAACCTTTAACTGTAGAAGGGAAAAATTAGATTTATAGTAATATTGCAGTATTCTAGCAGTGTAAACTGTGAGGAAAAAGCCACACCAGGAGGTTTAGTAACTTTTTCCTAGCATGAACGAATGTTTTTTACTTCTAAATAAAGAAAAAATAACATTTATATGCATTCAACGAGTACATATTCCACAGTTGCCTATAATTTTTAAAATTTTGTACTTATTTTACCTATAAAAGCTATAAAACATTGTATATCTTGAGTGCAAATAACATTTTAGTTCCATAAAAACACTTTTTACTTAACTAGTAATTATTTTAACGGCTCTTAAGCATTTTGTGTACATTTGCTTTGTTAGCGAGTATCTTCTCCCCAAGCTCCTGCGAACAGCAGATGCGCAAGAATAAAGATTTGCTATTTTTATGCTTCAATTTAAATACTAGTATGCCTGCGTATGAAATCATTTCAAAACATTGATTACAATACATATGAATCCATAAATTTTCAGTCAATAACAGAACACTTTAAACTATTTGTACATGCGTCATTTTAGGGAATAAACATCAAAATACATGAAAAATGCATAGTAGGGGAGATAGCGACAGTTTTTAATACATTATTTATATAAAGCCAGAATTTTTTTAAATCTTAGATTAGTTTACTCAAAAGAAGAAAACGCGAGTCTACCAAAAAGTTATCGTTGCAATAATTAATAAAAAATTTTGCAATATGTTGCAAAAACTTGTGAAAGTGTCTTATATATATAAGGCTGAAACTCGGTAATATTATTGATTACGTATAAACATAACGAAAAATATATGTCTACCGCGTCCGAAGCGTTGCCGTGCCGTGTCTACCACCCACGCAAGGTGCGAAAAAATCAGTCAATTTTGACTTAAATATATAAGCCTAAAATTTTTTTAAATATTTGTTTATAATGTATAAAATATAAAAACAAAAGTCTACCAGTTGTATTATGTTGCAAAGGCATGATAGACGCCACGGAATGTCGACCTCGTACCTCGATGTACCGTTTATCGGGCCGTTAGTGCTCGCTCAAAAAAGTTTGCTTGTCGTCGCGAAATTTCAATAAATAAAGCTGATTTATTTTTTAATAAATAGTTTAAACCCTGTTTTTATTAAAATTTTTAGTCTACCGTGACTAAGAGGTTGCTTAGTCTTTATTAGACGTTGCTTAAAATATAAGGTAGTTGGAAAAGTATGATTATTTTACCTTTTCATTCTTTATAAATGAAAATTTTTCAGTTATTATTATTTTTTTATGATTACAATTTTCTATCATATTTAAATTGATATTCATACTTTTGTTACATTATTCATATATATATATATATATATATATATATATATATATATATATATATATATATATATATATATATATATATATATATATATATATATATATATATATATATATATATACATGTTTCCTGCCTGTCATTTATGTATCAATTTTCAATACATTTGTCCAAAGAAGGTTTGTGTGTGATGTTACAAATGTACTAAGTACAATTTTGTTTAATTTAATATTTGATAATAGAAAAAAAATAAAAACATGAAGATCGTCTTTCTTTCTGCATATTTAAAATCAAACTGCTGTTAATTTAAATGTGAAAGATCCTATTATGACTTTCTACGTTTTAGTTGTATTATTTTAACGTCTCCATAATTCAAAGTAGCTAAAGGAGGGTAATTCAATTTTTTAGTGTAATTAATATGTATAAATTTGTGTATTACATTTTTTGTTGTTGGAGGAAAATGTATTGATTGATAAACTGCTAAATTTACGTTCTACACGTTTTGTGAAGATTCGTATTGAGAGCATATCAACAAAATGTTGATATTGTCACTTTCACAAGATTATTTTAAATTTTTCTTTTTCGGCCATGTGTTAATGTTTTGTAATATCAAAACTACATTTCATTAAATTTAATATTTTTAAATCAGTGTAAGAATTTTTTATTTCTCCTGTAATAAATCAAGAATAGTTAAATTCAGAAATGTTCTGTTAATGAGCCCTTTTTTATCTTTAGACGATCGTCTATTTCTGTAAACACGTTTGCATATATTTGAAATAAAATTAGTCTGTTGATCTTCGTTTCTTGTTTTTTTTCCCTCCTTGTTACAGGTTCTCAAACTGAGTTTAAACAAAATTATTACATTCTTCTATATACTATACATTTTAGAGTAAGAGCTCAAAGCAGTTTAAAATAAGCACAAGGTTATTGTTCTTTATTCTTAAAAGTTCTGCATAGAAATAAACGATTCTATTTTTTCAGCTGCCAACATCGATTTTCTAACTTGAGATCAAGATTTTTAATTAGCTTATGTCAAACATACTATTTGAATTCTTAAAACTCATTTCAAGAACCACAATTTGCGCCTCTCTTTGAAAAAACGATAGAGTAGAAATAATTCCATATGCAGTTTTTAAAATTGTTGGAGTTTATTTTCCATTAATTTTTAACCATTAAAGAGTTTTCTATTAATAACAATAAAAGCTATTTTTGTATAATATCAAGCATGCAACTTTATGAACGGCTAATTCAAGAACTGCATAACAAAAAGGAAAGATATTTTCCCATCAAACAATTTTGAATCTGAAACTGCAAAACATGAATAACTATAAAAAATATACCTCTTACACTATACAAAGGCAGCGCTTTTAAAAACGAAAAGTATTGATTTTCAAAAATAAAAGGGCAGTGACAAAGTGATATTTTATATAAAAAAATCTTTTGAAGCTTTTTTAAGGGAAAAAAAGTACATAATCTCGGAACTCACCCACTTCCCGTTACCCTTACTTTAGAAAGAAAATTATTTGAAAAAAAATATAAAAAAAAAGCTCAGTTACACTGACTAAGCCATACGAGACTGATGATGACGCAAGTGCAGTCTCCAGATGGCATAACTGAGGTAACGGTGTACTGCAAGTATACTGAATGATTTTTAACTGTTTAATCGGCTGAATTAATTTTTTTTTAATTGAAGTGGCTTTTTCTTACAGCAAGAAAATATGCTGAATGAATTTATTGCACGTAAGCAATGGTTTCGAACTTGAACTGTTATCCTCCATTTTTCAAATTAGATAGGCGTGTTAACAAAAAATTGAATTTTATTTATTTTTTTTTTGGATTGGAAAGAGAAAAAATTTCTTTACTAAATAAAGCAGAAAGTCTGGATGTCTGTGACTGTCTAGGCGCATAGCGTTCAACCAATTTTCGTGAAAATTGGCACACAATTAGTTTGTAGCATGGGGGTGTGCACTTCGAAGCGATTTTTCGAAAATTCGGTGTTGTTCTTTTTCTATTCCAATTTTAAGAAAACTTTACCGAGCAAATTATGAAAACGGCGTGGACGAGAAAATTGTCATAACGTGGAACATGGGCGAACAATTCATCATCCATTTTTTGTAAATATACAAGCTAACCATATGACCTCTTAATTTTTTACTATGGGCAAAGCCGTGCGGGTACCGCTAGTAAATTATGAAGGGGAGGAAAAATAAACTGAATTCTAAAGAAATGCACATTTGTGGATTTAAAACGAGTTGGAACGAACAGTTGGGAGCCCATTCATTGTGATGTATTTAAGTAATATACACCAAACTTTGCATTGAAAAAGGTGTTCCTTGTAACACGTAAACACGTCTCTGCAGTAATTTGCAATATTTGATCTTCAAAATGTTGGTTAAATGATTCATTTAATCATTCAATTTCTTTGTTGATATCAATATTTTTACGATGCATTAAGCGTTTTCCATACTTTATTTTATATTCTTTTTTTTTTTCACTTTTTTTAAGAAACTCAGGAAAGAAGATAAAATTAACTTTCACAAATAGTATTTTACATTGAAACAGCTCTGATTTATCATTAGAAGGCTAATTGAATTGCCTACATTTTTTTATCACTATTCAAGTACATTTAGAATCAGTATCCTCCTCTTAATCTGTTGGCTTCATAAGTCTGGGAATTTCTAATACTGGTTTCAAAAGTCAATGCTGAATTTCGAAGCCACTGGGCTTAAAATGCTGCGACTTTCTCTACGGCTTCAAAGCGCTGTGAATTTCGTGGAAAATGCTGCACTTTGAGGCCACTGTCAAGAAGCCAAAAAAGGCTCTAAACTGCTGCGAGTGATTAGAAATTGGCTTCAAACTGCTTTGAACACATTTGTATATATATATATATATATATATATATATATATATATATATATATATATATATATATATATATATATATATATATATATATATATATATATATATATATATATATATATATATATATATATTTTAACTTCTTCAAAAATATTTTGAATCACCACCTTTTCAAATACATTTCGTAATTGGGGAAGTAAAGCTGTTTATTCATCTACTGCGAAGAAAGAAGAGGGGAGAGGGTAAGGACACGCCTATAATAACCTTGGGTCTGGGACCTGGGCCTGAGTAAGGCCCCTATAGTGGAGGAGTCGACGCATCCGCCATTTTGGAGCAAACTTGATCCAGTGCTTTGCGGCGATAGCATTGCTGCTGATGTTTATATTTCTTTAGCATATGTTAAATTGAATCAACAGATAATAGCCATCTGCAGAACTGAAAAATCTGCCTTACTGCATTTACTGGAAAATAACAGATTTTTTAAAAAATAATAAGCACTTTTCATAATGCACTCAAAAGGACAAAATAACTTTTCTGGGTCAGAAAGGACAATTTAAGAATTCCTGTAGTTTTCAAAAATTTCCAAGAAAATGACACTACAAACGAAATGTTTTACCATTATCTAGCTTTCAATCATAAATTTGAGTGTTAAAACACGCATTTTTTTTTTTTTTTTTCTTAATGGGAAAGTTTGGTTTAAAATGACTTGAGCGCACTTTTCTTCGTTCGTGAAATCTTTTTCTTCAAAGAATTAAAAACTACAGTAATACTTAAACTGTCATTTCTGACCCAGAAAAGTTATTTTGTCCTTTTGAGTGCATTATGAAAAGTGCTTATTATTATTATTACTTTTTTTTTAATCTGTTATTTTAAAGTTTTTCGTTTTCAAACAAAATTTTACTTTAGAATTTGATTTTTTAGCGTTAAGTTGTACCTTAAGGTTAAACAAATCATTTAATGAAATTCTGAAGTCTGTAAGTGGTCTAGTTGCTGAGTATACGCAAAAGAATGGTTCACAACATATAAGTAACTTGGGATAAAGATCCTAATACGTCTTTTTACTTAGCCCCGTTATCGATTATTGGCATAGATGCATAGATGAGGATAAAAACCCTAAGAAAGCAACGATTGTGAATAAATTTCATTCTTGCTCCAGAGAGGACTTGATTCAAAATTTTCATTTTGATTACTATTAACATTACATTTGCAAGGCAACAAAATTGTAACAATGGATTTTATATTTAAACATTTAATGAGGAAATTACATCAAATTTACTATTTTCCATCTTAACCGAAATAATGATGTTATTTCAGAATTTTAAATTTTCATTCTTATGTTGTACCTTAAGATTAAGCAAATCATTTTGTAAAATCCAGAAGTCTCTTAGTGATCTAGTTGCTGAAATATAAGCAAAAGCACGCCTCAGATTACTCCATGACAATCAGGTCAAGTGTAATAAAAGTGCTTAAAAAAACATCAATTCTGAACCACCAAAATTTCTCATCTATGATGGATTCTTTTTATTATCTAATGAAAGAAATTCTATCATCTTATGCTATAATATTGAGAAAATTATTAAGTATGTTCAGCAGTATTCGTAGTAATTGTTTTCGACACGTACCCCGTCTCCTTCCATAAAAGATAACGAACATATCGTCGCCTCAGAGCAACAGATCTAATCCCAGAAATAACACTACTGTTGTTCTGAGGTGACGATATATTAAGCGGAACTCACAGAGGTCAAAAAATTCAGATAGGAGACTCTGCAACACGTCCCTCTGACTTTTTGAATCAATTAAAAAATATTACTTTTAAAGAAGATTTGCTAGAATATTTACTAAAAATCTGGGAACGAGATAACAAAGCGATTTATTTTGAAGATAAATTTGTGTATATTAACTACAAATAGTGTTATAGATTTGAAACCATCAACAGTAAAAATAGTAGATTATATTCAATCGTGCCCCAGACCGCGAAGAATCCAACACAAAAATGATTTACCATCTTTAGTTTTTGAAGAGCTGCAGCCTCCATATGACGTCCACCTACGATGTTCAGATACTGATGTATTAGTTATAATATTGGCTAACATGAAGTTTTTGAATTCTTAAATGAAGGTCTGGATGGAAGTTGGTGTTGGAAAATCATTAAGATGTATCAATGTCTCTGAACTTTACAAGAATTTAGGAGAAAACGTTTGTTCCGCCTTGGTTGCTTTACACGCAATGACTGGTTGCGATCAAAATCCGGCTTTTTTCCGAAAAGGAAAATTCTGGCCTTACGCTCTATTTACAAAGTCGGAAGAATACACAGGAGCGTTAACAAATTTGAGTAAGTATCAACCATAATCAGCCCAATGTAAAATGCATGTCGCAAATTCGAATACAACTCGAAATTTCGGAAGAGTTTGTGCGCCGAATGTACAGACAAAATAAAATGAAAAAAAAATTAATGATGCAAGAACCATTACGTTTTTAAAAGTTTATAAAAATTTTGAAAAAAAGTAATTCTCGAAAACGTGAAGAGTTTTGATCCGTCATCTTTAACCCTATGTTAGTCTGAACTTCGTGAGCATTTCCTCAGAACAGCTTGCATTTCGCAAATTTGGAAAAATTCTCATTTAAAAAATCTGACAAGCTTATCACCTCTTGATTGTGGGTGGAAAATTGAGGACAACTGATAAGTTTTTAAAAGGTTTACTGAAAACAATTACCGCAAGCAATAAAAGATGTTACATTCGAAGCACAGCCTCCTGCCTCAGGTAATCTTTTTTTTTTTTTTTTCCAACCAGACTTGGCTTTTAATAAAAATTCTTTCTTTTTTTTTATCAATTGTTTTCTATTACAGATATTGATGATTTTACCGAGACAGCTAATAATAGTACCGACATTCACAGTGATGATGATTATTCAACTGACAATGATGCTAAGTTGAGCGTAAGACATTTTGAATATGAATTCAGCAACGAAAGCGAAAACGAAAATTATTTGGGCGAGTCAGACGTGAGCGGCGATGCACCTGATAAATAGTTCGTTTAAATAAAATTATGTTCCTTGCTACAGTTTTATAGGTTACTAGTGGTAACCGCACGGATTTGCCCGTAATAAAAAAATTAAAAGGTCTTTTGGTTCGCCTGCATATTTACAAAGAATGTATGGTGAATTTAATCGCCAATTGGCTTGTACCCATGTTACGGTTCCACGTTATGATAATTTCGTAATTTACTCGTCCATCTTATGATAATTTTGTTCTTAAAATTAGAATAGAAAAAGAATCACATCGAATTTTCAAAAAATCGCTTCGAGCTGCACACCTCCATGCTACAAACTAACTTTTTGCCAAACTTCATGAAAATCGGCCGAACGGTCTAGGCACTATGCGCTCCACAGAGATCCAGACATCCTACAGACATCCTCCGGACATCCAGACAGAGAGACTTTCAGCTTTATTATTAGTAAAGATTAATTAATATGTAAAGTACTGTTTATTTGATTATTTTTAATTATTTATTGTTATGTAAGATCGATGCAAAAAATTTTATTTCATAAGTACTTGACCATAAAAAATAAAAAATAAATAAATAAAAAGAGGCATAATTTAAAAGGTCAAGACATTATTAATGAAAAATAAACTTCACTATAATTTTGTACATAATTTTAATTTTAACAAAATATTTTTTAATTTTGTTTAAATGTTAAAATTATTTTTTTAATATGCTTAAATCATTCATACTTTTCCAACTACTTTATAATTTAAGCAACGTCTGACAGACTAAGCAACCTCTTAGTCACGGTAGACTAAAAATTTTAATAAAAACAGGATTTAAACTTTTTATTAAAAAATAAATCAGCTTTATTTATTGAAATTTCGCGACGACAAGCAAACTTTTTTGAGCGAGAACTAGCGGCCCGATAAACGGTACATCGAGGCACGAGGTCGACATTCCGTGGCGTCTATCATGCCTTTGCAACATAACACAACTGGTAGACTTTTGTTTTTATATTTTATACATTATAAACAATTGTTTAAAAAAATTTTAGGCTTATATATTTAAGTCAAAATTGACTGATTTTTTCGCACCTTGCGTGGGTGGTAGACACGGCACGGCAACGCTTCGGACGCGGTAGACATATATTTTTCGTTATGTTCATACGCAATCAATAATATTACCGAGTTTCAGCCTTATATATATAAGAAAATTTCACAAGTTTTTGCAACATATTGCAAAATTTTTTATTAATTATTGCAACGATAACTTTTTGGTAGACCCGCGTTTTCTTCTTTTAAGTAAACTAATCTAATATTAAAAACAATTCTGGCCTTATATATAGTGTCGTAAAATTTCGGTCGCTATCTCCCGTACTAGCAATTACATTATATTTTAAAGTACGGAAGGAAGTGGGGAGAGGGAATTTGAATGATAGGCCTGTATTTGTATCCGTTATTTATTTATTTATTTATTATTATGCGGTAAAGGAATTGGAGCCGGAGTTGCTCTGATTTGTAGCCCCGACTACATAATAAGCGTCGTCGCGTCGTCTGAAAAATATTTAATGCCAAAAGAGCGATTGCGTACCAAAGCGCGACAACTTCCCAGCCAAACAAGTCACCTGACCTGGGAAACATTGGGTCCCAAGCTTATTTCACTGAGACATTTGCTATGGCTCCCTCCATTAGTATTCCTTCTCAATGTTAGAACGACGAACTGCGTGATTTGCATTGATTTCTAACGTTTAGTAATGCTTCTTGAATTCTCATTTCTTTCTGCGTGGGCCAGAATATCAACAAGACTTTGAAAATTAATTTTAAAAGAATAAAGCGAAAAAATCATGCATACGAACAAAATTTACTAGGCTTATTAGCATTTTCTTCGTTACCTCGTGCGTTTGTGTTACCTTTTTCGTCCGCCATTAGAAAGTGGCTACAGTGCCCCCTATAGTTCGTTGGAGTTGCGAATTGGCGAAATCTGAAAATTACGAGGCCAAAAAATAATTGCGTCAAACAGATAGAACCTATGGTGTCAAAATGATATGTCTGAGGTCAGTTCGTATTTTTACGATTCCGGGAGAATCACCCCTCTCCACGACTAATTTCGTGATTACAGCTTTAAAATGAGGTGCATTTTACGGGAGGGGGGGGGGAGAGCTCACGAAACTTCCATCACTTTCTCTAACGCGTCCAAATGTAGCTTACAATTTTGCTTTAAGATCCTGAATGGCAACAGTAGAAGAGCTAGAACAGCACCAAGCTCTCTCGTAATTTTTCAACACATAACGGCAGAATATTTCGGCTTTAAAACTTCATTTAAAAAAACAATTGTATTGGCATCACCCAACACCTGGCTTTTCTTCTAACGTCATCAAAAATGACCCAAAATGCATTTTTAGGACTCCAATTTTAAAAAATTTCTTTTTCAACACATTTTCGATAGAAGTTCCTAAGTTCACCACTTTCAATTTCAGTCTCCAAAAATAGCTTGAAATTGAGTTTTTACTACTTTAATTTCAATAAAATTCTGGAAAAGGGCTCTCCAATCTTTTATTCCCAAGATAGCATGTTTTTAGAACGTCATTTCAAAATATTTCCTGATTAGAACTGTCTGACTTCTCTTTTGGTGACACTAAGCACTAAGACATCTCGGTCTCTGGATCTCTGAAATCTCTGGAAAGTACCTGTGAATTTCCTTGATTCCTTTGATGATACCAAAGGTGGATGAAAAGTTTGCTTCTCGAAATTTTCGCGTTAGATTCATCAAGCCTTCCTCCAAAAGAAAGTCTAAAATTAACTTTGCAAAATAAACTAGTATGTTGTGGCCATCACGAAACTTTCTTCTATATTTTTCTTTTTTTTTCTGATCCCTCCCCATGCTTGACGAGGAAGCAATATTCCCAACAAAAACAAAATTACACATGCAAAAACTTGACTACCATCCCAATGTCTGAATTATTGCAAAAGCAAAGCAAAGAGCGAAAATTGAAAGTTATTTTAAAAGCCTTGCTTGAATTAATTACAAATATTTTATTTGTTAACAAACATAAGATGGCAACAGTTAAAAATTTTAAATCATTGAGATAATATTTCCGATCATTTCCATTCAATTAAAATCACGAGAAATACGCAGACGACAATCTATTACGATTTATCTTTCTTATTGTTGCATTAATAAAGCTATTTTTATTCAAAAAAAAAATCAACACCTCTTGGAGCGATTGGCGTCAAAATTGAACCAAAGCCTGTTTACATATGGATTCACATATATTCCAAATTTCAACCAGAACGTAGCATTACTTCTTGAGATAAGGCACTCACAATGGAAAAAAGAACGGGCCGATTGCGCTACCCCCCTTTTTAGCTGTTGACACCAAAATAAAATCAGCTCTTATACCTACTAAGGGCTACTTGCCGATAAATTTTTCTTTCATTCCGTTCATTATTTCTTGAGATACAGCAGTCAAAATTGACGAAAAAAAACGTTCTATAGCTCAACCCCCGTTTGAGTTATTGACACCAAAATTGAATCAGCACCTGTTCCTGTTAATACCAACATATGGACCAAATTTTGTTTGATTCCGCCAGTTACTTCTTGAGGAATAGCAAGCACGCGTAACTCGAAAAACGTCCCATTGCTCCACCCCCCTTGGAGGAATTCGCGCCAAAAACCAATGGGCACAAGTTCACATAGGGGCACATAAGTGTACTAAATTTCGTTCGATTTTATGCTGTAGTTTTTGTTGTAGAGCGGCCACAAAAAACTGGTCACACACAGACGTGACACACATACACACACACACATACACACATACACACACACACAGACAGACAGACATTTTCCAAAAATGGTCGAAATGGACTCAGCACACCTCAAAACGTTCGAATCCGTTAAAATTCGAAATTCGAAAATTTGCACGAATCCAATACTTTCTTCTATATATTAGATATAGAAGAAAGTAAAAAAGGAAAAAAAATAGCGGGGACCATTCTTTTTTCATTGTTAGTAGACTTATCCTAAAAGAGCATTTTTTAAACCTCTGAGTCCAAAAATTCCAAAGAGAGCCGCCGGCCTTTTAAGACAGTAAAAACTGACTTCATTTTTAAAAAAATCGGGAGAGAACTTCAACCTCCTTTCCCTTAAATTTTCAAAAAAAAAAAAAGCCGAAAATTGCGATTGTTTACTTAGAAAAAATTTTGGAGCCCCCAACCCTCTTTTCCTTGCCAGCAAAAATCTAAAACTGCGTATAAGACTTGCATTTCGAAAAAATTTCGACGTTAATCTCCTCCACCTCCGTTTTTCCTCTGACGTAACCGAAGATAATGGAAGTCTCAAATTGAGTTTTTAGAATTTGTAACTTTTGACGTATTTTGTTCAAAGAAATAATTACATATAAAGAATTTTTTAGCATTAACCTTTAGTTTTTAAAAAGTACCCTATTTGCTTTATTTTTAAATTAAAACTTGGTATAAAAACTTGAAGATGGGTAGAGGCAACACGACATTAGAGATACCACACTAGTCTCTAGTGTGGTGTTGGTTTGAGAGGTGAACATCAGGACAAACATCAACTAGTATGTTGTGGCCATCACGAAACTTTCTTCTATATCTTTCTTATAATTCTGATCCTTCCCCATGCTTAACGAGGAAGCAATATTCATAACGAAAACAAAATTACACATACCAAAACTTGATGACCATCCCAACTCCTGATTTATCTCAAAAGCAAAGCAAAGAATGAAAATTGAAAATTATTTTAAAAGCCTTGCTTAAAATAATTACCAACATTTATCTGTTAACAAACACAAGATGGCAACAGTTAAAAATTTTAAATCAATGAGATAATATTTCGGATCATTTCCATGCAATTAAAAGCACGAGCTGAACGCAGACGACAGTCTGTTACGATTTATCTTTCTTATTGTTGCAATTAAAAAGCTATTTTTATTCACACAAATAAAAAAAAATCAGCCCCCCATGGAGCGATTGGCGCCAAAGTTAAACCAACGCCTGTTTACATATGGATTCATATTTATTCCAAATTTCATCCAGAACGTAGCATTACTTCTTGAGATATGGCACTCACAATGGAAAAAAAGAACGTTCGATTGCGCCACCCCCTTTTCAGCTGTTGACACCAAAATGGAATCATTTCTTTTACCCTCTAAGGGCTACTTGTCGATAAATTTTTGTTTGATTACGTTCATTATTTATTGAGATACAGCAGTAACAATTGACGGCAAAAAACGTTCTATAGCTCAACCCCCGTTTGAGCTATTGACACCAAAATTGAATCAGGATCTGTACCTGTTAGGGACAACATATGGACCAAATTTTGTCTGATTCCGCCAGTTACTTCCTGGGGAATAGCAATCACGCAAAACTCAAAAAACGTCCCATTGCTCCACCCCCCTTGGAGGAATTCGCGCCAAAAACCAATGGGCACAAGTTCACATAGGGGCACATATGTGTACCAAATTTCGTTCGATTGCATGCGGTAGTTTTTGCTGTAGAGCGGCCACAAAAAACTGGTCACACACAGACGTCACACACATACACACACACACACAGACAGACAGACATTTTCCAACTAGTATGTTGTGGCCATCACGAAACTTTCTTCTATATTTTTCTTTTTTTTTTTTCTGATCCCTCCCCATGCTTGACGAGGAAGCAATATTCCTAACAGAATCAAAATTACACATGCAAAAACTTGACGACCATCCCAATGTCTGAATTATTGTAAAAACAAAACAAAGAGCGAAAATTGAAAGTTACTTTAAAAGCCTTACTTGAATTAATTACAAATATTTTATTTATTAACAAACATAAGATGGCAACAGTTAAAAATTTTAAATCATTGAGATCATATTTCCGATCATTTCCATACAATTCGCAACTCCAACGAACTGTAGGGGGCACTGAAGTCACTGTCTAATGGCGGAATTGAAAACTAAAACAAACGCACATGGTAACGAAGAAAATGCTAAAAGTGTTGTGATTTTTGTTCGTACGTATGATTTTTTCGCTTTATTCTTTTTAAATTAATTTTCAAAGTCTTGTGGATATTCTGGCCCACGTAGAAAGAAATGAGAATTCAAGAAGCATTACTAAACGTCAAAGATTAATGCAAACTACGTAGTTCGTAGTTCTAAGCAGCTATTTCCATGATGTTGAATTCGATATTTATCAATTCTTGATAAAACTAAATAATAATTGTGGCCTGACAAGAACAACAATTAATGCTAGAAAATTCAATATGACATTACAAATTATTATCGAAAGAAGATGATACTTCTTTGCCTTGCTTGGCTAGCGCTTTTTTTTTTTTTTCCATTTGTAGCTGAGTTATTTCTCTCGAATTCCCGAATCGGTTCATTTAAAAATTTTCTGTTTCGATTTTTCTAATTTCTGAGTTACGATTTAATTGTGTCATGTTATGCAAATCATCAACAAAATTCTTACGGATATATGGTGGTAGTTTTCTTTTCAGTTGATTGACCATTATTTCTTTTCAGTTGATTGACCATTATTTCTTTTCACTTATCGAATTCTGTAATCTTACTACCATTTTATTCCACTCATGATAAAAATTAAAAATGGTTTAACTAAAAACGCGAAATCTCGCCAAGGCTACTTTGCTCGCACAATACCAAAATTATAACCCTAAACAAATTTGGCGAAACCTTTCAGCTGAGAATAAAAGGAATCAAGTAAATTCTTTCTAGGTTAAACATTTTTCATTTTGTTCTACGATAATAAATCCAAGAAAATATTTTGCATACTGTCCATTCCAACTAAATGCTGCTGTAAAATATGATTAGTTAAATTAATTTAAGATTAAAAAAAACTCATATTCTTACAAATTCATACTAAACAATAAAAAATTTTACCTGGTATAACGTTATCCAATTTTGTTAATCCAGAGTTTTCTTGTTTACGCGTCCACCATTTAATACTTTTTTGAAAGAAATAAGGAAAACTAACATTATTTTGAGAAGCTCGAGAATACTCTTAGGGGACGAATTAATTTCTGTAGCTGAAAGCAAACTAAGACACATCGATTGCGTTAATAAATACTCAGAACAAACTGCCTGTGTTTACGTCAACAGACACACATGGAACTAAAACGTGGCAATGTTTTAGTTCCATCGGCAGTTTTGTAAATCACCGCAAGGTAGCGTATTCGAGCGCTGGAGTTCCGAATTAAAATCACGAGAAATACGCAGACGACAATCTATTACGATTTATCTTTCTTATTGCTGCATTAATAAAACTATTTTTATTCGCAAAAAAAAAAAAAAAAAAAAAAAAAAAATCAACACCTCTTGGAGCGATTGGAGTCAAAATTGAACCAAAGCCTGTTTACGTATGGATTCACATATATTCCAAATTTCAACCAAAACTTAGCATTATTTCTTAAATAGGGCACTCACAATGGAAAAAAAGAACGGGCGATTGCGCTACCCCCTTTTTAGCTGTTGACACCAAAATAAAATCAGCTCTTATACCCACTAAGGGCTACTTGTCAAAAAATTTTTGTTTGATTCCGTTCGTTATTTCTTGAGATACAGCAGTCACAATTGACGAAAAAAACGTTCTATAGCTCAACCCCCCTTTGAGTTATTGACACCAAAATTGAATCAGCACATGTTCCTGTTAATGGCAACATATGGACCAAATTTTGTTTGATTCCGCCAGTTACTTCCTGAGGAATAGCAAGCACGCGTAACTCAAAAAACGTCCCATTGCTCCACCCCCCTTGGAGGAATTCGCGCCAAAAACCAATGGGCACAAGTTCACATACGGGCACATATGTGTACCAAATTTCGTTCGATTTCATGCGGTAGTTTTTGCTGTAGAGCGGCCACAAAAAACTGGTCACACACAGACGTGACACACATACATACACACACACACATACATACATACATACACACACACACACAGAGACAGACAGACATTTTCCAAAAATAGTCGAAATGAACTCAGCACACCTCAAAACGTTCGAATCCGTCAAAATTCGAAATTCGAAAATTTGCACGAATCCAATACTTTCTTCTATATATTAGATATAGAAGAAAGTAAAAATAGTCGAAATGGACTCAGCACACCTCAAAACGTTCGAATCCGTCAAAATTCGAAATTCGAAAATTTGCACGAATCCAATACTTTCTTCTATATATTAGATATAGAAGAAAGTAAAGACAAGTTTTTAAAAATTTCAAATGGCCCCTTCCAAACTGATCGATCACATAGCGCCGCTGGACCTTTTCTCGCGTTTTGTAACAACGAATTTTAATTTGGATCCGAACTGAAGTAACGTCATAAATTAGGAACCGTTTGGTGAGAAATCCCCTGCTACCATAGACTAATAATAGGACTCTTATTCGCAACTCCAACAAACTATAGGGGCACTGCAGCCACCGTCTAATGGCGGATGAAACAGGTAAAACAAACGCACGCCGTAGCGTAAAAAATGCTCATAAGTCTAGTAAATTTTGTTCGTATGTATGATTTTTTTTTTCGCTCTATTTTTTTCAAATTAATTGTCAAAGTCTTGTGGATATTCGGCCCACGTAGAAAGAAATGAAAATTCAAGAAGCATTACTAAACGTCAAAAATTAATGCAAATTACGTAGTTCGTAGTTCTAAGCAGCCATTTCCACGATGTTGAATTCGATATTTATCAATTCTTGATAAAACTAAATAATAATTGTGGCCTGACAAGAATAATAATTAATGCTAGATAATTTAATTATATGACATTACGAATTATTATCAAAAGAAGATGCTACTTCTTTGCCTTGCTTGGCTAGCGCTAATTGTTTTGCATTTGTAGCCGAGTTATTTTTCTCAAATTGCCGAATCAGTTAATTTTAAATTTTTCTGTTTCGTATTTTTCTAATTTCTGCGTTATGATTTAATTATGTCATGCCATGCAAATTAACAACAACATTCTCATGGATATATGGTGGTAGTTTTCTTTTCAATTGATCTAACATTATTTCTTTAAACTTATCGAATTTTGTAATCTTTCTACCATTTTATTCCACTCATGATAAAAAGTAAATATGACTTAACTGACATGCGAAATCTCGCCAAATGTTCTTTGTTAGCACAATACTAAAACTATAACCCTAAACTATAATCCCACTATTTTGGCGAAGAAAATTCTCAGCGTTAAACATTTTTCATTTAGTTCTACGATAATTCAAGAAAATATTTTGCATACTGCCTATTCCAACTAAATGCTGCAGTAAAATTAGGTTGGTTGAATTAATTATTTCTAAACTAGGTGGAGATGAAAGCCCTAATTCTTCTGCTAATGTTAACAAATCCTTCTTCCGAACTTAAGATATAAAAAAAGAAACATATTCTTACAAATTGACACAAAACAATTTAAAAAATAACTTACCTGGTATACCGTTATCCTCTTTAAAAAAATAAAAAAAAGACAAATGCATCGAATAGAGCAAATGCAAAGTTAGTTAAACCAGAGTTTTCTTGTGTTTACGCTTCCGCCATTTACGACAATCATCACACTTTTTAGAGGGAAATAATGAAAACTAACATTATTTTGAGAAGATCGAGAATACCATTAAGGGACGAAACAATTTATGTTGCTGAAAGCAATCTAAGACACATCGAATGCGTTAATAAATACTCCTAACAAACTGCTTGTGTTTACGTCAACAGACACACATGGAACGCAATGTGGCAATGTTTTAGTTTTTTCGGCAGTTTTGTAAATCACCGCAAGGTAGCGTATTCGAGCGCTGGAGTTGCGAATTATTAATCTATGCGTGATACACTTTCTTTCAGGTAAAAAGTAGAGCACTCTCAATTTCATTTACCTTCTGTTGTCAAAAATTTTAATTCAAACTTATGAATGAAAGAAGAAAAGCAGGCGTCGGATCATCACCGCACTCTAGTACGGTGATGGTTGGATATTTAATCGATTAAAATGTTTCGTAACTATAATAAAAATCATAAAGCGTTCCTGTAAGGCCTTTCCTGTATCTCATACTCTCATTCTGGCAACAATTAAACTTAATTTTCAGGTTGGCAACGTCTTTTGTTGAACATTTTAAACGCTTTAATTTATTTTGTATTTGTTTATTCTGGGATCATTCAACAAATGCTGATTCAAAGCGTAACTGAAGTGAAGATCTGCACATCTATTTGCGAGGTACTTTTTTCCCCCTCACAAACGTAATTGTATAAATTTATTTTTTTGAGCATTCACAATTGCGCATTGTTTCCACTTCCGTAGTCCTGTCCTTTTTGAGGTTCACCGGCCTCCGCGCGCGGTTGCTCCTCCTGGACGATGACGAGGCTTCTAGTCCTCGTCTATGTCAACTGGAATCGACTTTATGTGTACCCGACCCTCTCGGCTTTAAAAATCCTCCTTGGACAATAAAAAGCATGTTTCGATTTTTGCTCTTATGATTGAATTTTAAAACTTTTATCGCTTTAAACTGAATTAATATATTTATTCAGTGCATTATTTCACTTTTTAAGGCTCAATTCAGTTTGTTGGTTGGCTTTTTTTTTTCATTTTAATGAAACTTTTAGTCTTACTTATTGGGATGTTTTCCTTAAATTTACTATTTAATTCTGAATTGGAGAAATTATCATAGCGTGGAAAATGATAAATTGACGAAAACAAATCCGATTGCATATTGCTATTGCCATTCTTCTCCATATCCTTTTATTTTAGATTTGAATGGAACTCTTAGGGAAATATTTTTTTTTTTTTTTTTTTTTTTGCAACGGAATTTTTCTTTAAATCTTGTTTTAATGGCTTGTTTTCATAAAATATTAAAATTTTAGTTCGAAATTTCAGAGAGATAGTTTTTGCATACATTTGATAAGCAGATAAGCCCGTCGTTTGACTAGTTTGGCAAACATTTTATAAATTACGCCATGGACTAGTTTGGAAAACATTTTATAACAGACGTCAAGTGTTAAACGTTATCATAACGTTAAACGTTATCATAACATGTCTGTCGAATATTTTGTACACTTATCGGGGGTTTATCGAGGTAATAATCCGGATATTTTGTTCATAACGAAATTATGTATCATAAGATGTGGCTGCAGAAAATTAAGCCGTGAACTGTAGCATTGCTTGCATAAACTGCCGGGATTTAAAAAAAAAAAAAACTGACCTTAACAATTTATTACCAAATAACACCACCTTAACAATCTAAGAAAGAAAATGCCCTTTTTGCATGTTTGAATTTTGTACCATTAATTTTTAAATATTATCCTTACCGTCCATTTATTTAAAAACAAGTGATTAAGTGGTCTTTCGCAGACTCCCGAAAATGAAAAAGGGAAAAAAAGTAAATAGCTTTCGAAATCTTACGAATTTAAACACTTTGTCTCTGCACCTACTAGTTATAACAAAAACAAAAACACAATTTTAAAGGTAATTTTGTGATCTTAATTTTAACAATTAATGATTTTGCTTTCAAGAAAAAAGATTGTGATATGAGAAAGTTTTTGAAATTTAATTTCTCGTCAACTATTATAGATACAATAAAAGTAAAAAAAGTTTTTTTAAAGATAATTTTACGTTCTTTAATTTATCAAACAACAGTTTTGTTTTCAAGTAAACAGTTTTTGAGATATTAGACAAAAACTGAAAATACGCATTTTAATTTCAAAATGGTCGTGCGAGCTCCTACCCTACCACCGGGAACTAAAAGGACCCTCACCTGCTTTCCAGTTTCAAGAAATCAAATCACCATAATGACCTTCACTACTTCAGACTGAAAAGATAAAAGAATCATATCAAACCAATCACTGAGGAGGCTCCAAAAATAAAAAACGCCGAAAAAATGGAGTTTTTCTAAAATTCACAAACTTTGAAATTTAGTTAAACTATTATAGCTACAATAAAAAATAAAAACAGTTTTTTAAAGATTATTTTACGCTCTTTTATTCATCAAATAACAATTTTGTTCGCAAGAAAACAGTTTTTAAGATATAGATGAAAACTGAAAAAACACACTTAAAATCCTAGGTGGCGCTGCGAGCTCCCCCCCCCCCCCTACATCCTACCCTTTTATCACCGGGGACTTTTATTATGTTCATTAAGAGCCCTTCCTGTATGTGTGTGCCAATTTGCAACTATATGTTTTATTGTTTTTTCACCCTTATTTTGGCCTCAAAGTTTACTAGACTATCTCATCCATGCCAATAATCGATAACGAGGTTAAGTAAAGCGACATGATCTTTATCACGAGTAACTTTGAAACATAAATTAGTTTGGGAAACCTTTAATATTTAAATGGTTTTAGTTAAATTTGCAAACAAATAAATCCTAGAGACGAACAAGGAATATTTTTCAGTGCCAACTGCTTAAAGTTTTAGACATAAGGTTATCTTTCCTTTCAGTACGGAGCATTTATATGAAAAAATAAGGAGAAGTTTCTTGATGGTACCATTATTCTATTTCTGAGAAACATTTATACTAAAAAGAATAAAATAACAGAATCTTTAAAAAATTACTAAGCACTTTTCATAATGCACTCAAAAGGACAAAATAACTTTTTTGAGTCAGAAAGGGCAATTTAAGTATTCCTGTAGTTTTCAAAAATGACACTACAAACGAAGAAAAGTGCGGTTCTAGTCATTTCAAACCAAACCTTCCCAATAAGAAAAAAATGCATGTTTCAATACTCAAAGTTACGATTGAAAGTTAGATAATGATAAGAAATTCTCTTCATGACTTGAGCCGCTCTTTTCTTGGTTTGTGGTGTCGTTTTCTTGGAATTTTTGAAAACTACAGGAATACTTAAATTGTCCTTTCTGACCCAGAAAAGTTATTTTGTCCTTTTGAGTGCATTATGAAAAGTGCTTGGTATTTTTTTTTTTTAATCTGTTATTGGTTACTTAAGGGAGTTGAAGGTTTCTCACGGAAATTTTCTGCTCTTGAAGTCTGAAAAGCTGAATTTTGGGGTGTGTTTGATAACAATAGTGGAAAGGGAAGGGCCCTTAAAAAATTGCGTTCAAAACTCAAAAGAGTTTTAAGCTATCTTTGAGAATAAAAAGTTTGAGGATACTTCCTATGATACTGTTGAAAACAAAATTTCAAGCTATGTGGGAGTTGAAAGAAAAGGAGGGGGACCGGTCCTCTCCCCCTATAGAAATTTTGTGATTTAAGTTTTAAAACGTAGTTTTAGACTATCATTGGAGACGTTAAGCTAGTAGGGAGGAATCGGGCATACGGATATGCTTCGCAATATGTTCGACATTGAAATCTTAAAGACAGAGTTTACCAATAGTACAAACATTAGGTAACCACTGGTTCGGTTCCCTTCCCCCTGAATTTTTGTTTAAGTAGAAGTCCTAAAAACACATTTTAGGCTGTATAATATTAGGAGAAGGGTTCGGGGCAGTTCTCTTAATTTTTTTTATAGGGTATATGATGAGACGTTAGACAAGTGGATAGGCACTCTCCTTTGGAAATTTTTCGAAATCGAAAGCCTAAAAATGCACTTTCGGGGAATGTTTGGTGATGATAGCAAATAAGGGATGCGAGAGAGTTCAAGGGGGTTCTCCAAGGAAGTTTTTGCAATTGGGGCTTTGAAAACGCAATTCTAAAGCTATCTTTGGGGGTGGTAGGGGAAGGAGTGGTAGACTGAAGCTCTAAAAGTACAAATCCTATGAACACATTTGAAAGCTCTCTATGGCGATGTTAAAAAGGTATTTTTTGTCATCTTTTTTTATTCTCTTAAAGAGGGTTCATATCAGTTCGTCACCTTCAAAAGTAGTCGCCTGGGACACGGATTCCTGGATCAGGCCATGTAAACAACAACAGCTAGAAAACTTAAGAGAACATGAGGTGATAGAAAAGCCTCGTAGAATGTTATAGGTTAACAAAATTAATATTTTTTAATTGTATGGTGAGAATGTATTTTTTTTCGAAGAGCAAAAAAAAAATAATAATAATAAGGGGTAGAAAGCAATAAGCCTCTTTTTCAATTTCTTTTAGGTTGGCTAATGAGCTATCAAAGGGGGGGGGGTTGCTGAGCCCCCCCCCCCCCCCATTAACTCTGTCTATGCATAAGCTTTGACATTTCTTTTTTGAAAACAGTTGAAAGCTCAGCGAAAAACACAGGCGGTCGAAAAAGTTTAATGGTTTTAATTTGATCTGCTGACATTTGACATCTTGTTTGCTAACAAATGAAACTCTTGTAGTAGGGTCTTAACACAGACAAAGACATTTCCGGCAACAAAGGACTTTCAGGTTTCCTTTTCTTTTCTCTCTCTCTCTTCTCTTAATTTGTGACTTAATACTTTCAGCTGTAAACAGGCAATAGGTAAAGAACGCTATTTTTTTATTTTCAGTTTAAATAGAAACTAACTTTAATTAAAACTTTAAAAAAGGAAATAAACCTCTCGTTGTAACGTGGTAATTTTTTAATGCTGCGAAGACTCCAAATTTTAGCGCTTGCGCTTAGACCTAAGTCCTAAGCATTTGTGTGAAAGGTACAGAAGAAAGTTTGATGGCAACAGGAAACTACCTTACCTGTGCAACCCCAAGACAGATTTCTGCAATTTTAAATGCTAATTTGTGAAAAATTAACGTTTTTTGTATGCAACTTAGCAATATTTTACTTCTTCTAAACCATTTTATCTGTTTCAGAAGCATGCGTAAATACCAAGCAAGAGTTTGATATTTGAAAATAAGGAAAGAAGCAACGTTCCGTTCATCATATCAATACCACTTACACTCAGTATGTCCGAACACGAAGGGGCTGGCGATACACAGGTACCACCGAAAGCTATCATCAGCAAACCATGGTCAAAGCTCGAACGTGAAATTAACTATGAATATAAAAAATCGAACATCAAATCAGCAAATGGCTTGGTTCACGACGAGAGAACCGACTCCAACGCAGATCCGAAAAAGCTGGAGGAGCTGCTGATGGAAAATTGTTTTTTGAAAGAAGAAATGAAGAAGTTCTTCGAACAAATACAGTTTGAGGGAACACTGAAAGCAGAAAGCACAGGTTTATGCAGTGATGGCGAAGTGACCAAGGATGCTGCAAGTGATGCTGCAGAAAACTGGCAAGCGCGAAAAATAACTGATTCCGTCTTGAAGGTGGACGAGATAAAAGAGAAATCCCGAAAACTGGTGGAAGAGTCAGATATGGATTCCAGCACAGAAGAAAACTTAGATATTTTACCACTTGAAGAATACATTGATGAATTTCGGGCGGCACTGAAACGCGCTGAGGAAAATAATCCGTTCAGAAAGAAAGTGTTACCTGTCGACAGCACAGCACCAGATATCGACAGCTGGCAAGTAACGGATTCCGTTTTGAAGATGGACGAGAGAAGAGAGACATCCCGAAAACTGATGAAAGTGTCGGCTACGGATTCCAGCACGGAAGAAAATTTGGATATCCTGCCACTTGAAGAATACACCGATGAATTTCGGGCGGCTCTGAAACGAGCGGAAGAAAATAATCCGTTCAGAAAGAAAGTGTTACCGGTCGAGAGCACATCCACGGATGTTAACAGCGTTGCACCGGGAAGTTCACACGATCGCATGAAAGTGGGAAGTAAATTTGGATGCAAAAACAGGTCTAGTAAATTGAAAAAGGAGGAGGAAAAGAAGTCCAAAACGAAGCAGTGCCTGTTGATGTGACTTTCGATCCCTACTTTCGTTATTTGATATTTATACCTGAAACACCGTCTAAATTATTTAAAAGGCAACGCTCAAGTAATAAAAATATGTTTTTGTTGAGAATTAGCTGAATGGGAATTCAACCACCTTTTACTTTGAACATTTTAATTGAACCAAGCAGATATGTTATTCATTTTGAGACACACTAGCTAATGAGAGATGTACAAAATTGCTTAAGGCTTGTTGAAAATATTTTTAAACAGCGTGCGTTATTTCATTTTTAGTTACATTAAATAAGTGCTTTACTGAGGTATCAAATTTTTTCCCTAAATAAAATGATACATACCAGGGTGCCCACCTAGGGGGGAGAGTCATGGCACAGACTGCACCATTGAAATTTTTAGGGGGGTGACTGGGTTTTTTTTTTGTTTTTTTTTTTTTCATTTTGGGAGGGGGGGGCTCTTGCTTTTGGAGGGTTCTTTGCAATATTTAGGGGATGGGTCCTTGCTCTTAGGGTGGGTGGGCACCCATGTATATACAAAGAATAAACTGAAGATGAGTGAATGACCTTGTGGGGTAGCAGTTTGGTTAACAAATTTGTAGAAGTAATGAGGTTCTGCAAATGAGGATGTGATAACTGGGTTCTTGGAATAGTGCATGTAGTTCAGCCTTAGCCCTGGCTTAAGAGCGATAACTTACTGCTTAATACCCAAGCTTTGCCTTCAATTTATGAGTTGAACCACACCATAATTATGAACTCTCGCTGGTGAGCTAAATTTACTTTAGCTACCAATTTGTAAGTGCTCTCGCTTTAAATAGATGACATCTGCCTTCAGCTCAGTTAATCACTATTCCAGACTGATGAGTCCACAACAAGGACGAAACTTTTGATTCTAGATTTGATAACCGGGCTGTTAATATATTGCCTGCGCTTCTGCCTTAGCCCAGGCTTAAGGGCAGTAACTTACTGCTTAATACCTTTGAGCAGGAATAAGTAACTAGCAGGAGCAAGTTCAATCACTGGACTAGGAAACGCTAAGGTTTCCCAAGTGACATGGTTCTACTACGGCGAATGGGAGTCACGTTTTACGTGAAACGAGTGAAAGAAACCTGATTTCTTCCAATACTTTACTTTAAAATATATGATGCAAGGGCGCTCATATACAAAATTTTAAGGGGGAGGTGCAAGGGCGCCTATATGGGGCAAAGGGCTCAAGCCCCACTTTCAAATTAGAACTTCCATATTTTTAGTACTTTTTCTTTGCAAAAATGTAAAAACATTTTTTTCCAGCAATTAATCAATAAGATATTAAAAATGTCAAATTTCATTAACTCTAATCTGTACTAAACTCGGTTTTGATGGGGAAAATATTGTGCTAAACCATGGGGAAAATATATGACCCCCTTTAAAATTTTGCATATGGGCGCCCTTGGGGGGGGGGGGGTTAGATATTTCCCCCATGGTTTAGAAGGATATTTTCCCCATAAAAACCGAGTTCAGTGCAGATTAGAGTTAATAAATTTTGACATTTTTAATATCTTATAGATTAATTGCTGTAAAAAAAATGTTTTTACATTTTTGCAAAGAAAAAAGTACTAAAAGCAAGGAAGTTCTAATTTCAAAAAGGGGTTTGAGCCCCCCACTAACCCCCCCATATGGGCGCCCATGATATAATGTGACTTAAGATCTCTGCCTCCAGATTTGATAGTTTTATTCTCTACACCTTTTATTTCTTCTCAATGCTCAATACCAATCTAGTTTTCACACAAGTAGTTTTTACACAAGAAAGAGAGATAACAAAACATTGCAGAAAGGAGTTAAAACCATCTCTTCCTGCTTCTACTCCGGCTCCTGTATCAACCGTGGGATTGAGATACCAGAAAAAAGCATATGTTATTCTACTTTGTACACTTATTTCACTTTTTTTTAATTAAAAAATAAATAAATAAATGCTTTTCAAGAAAAACGGATTAAGCACAGGTTTTATACAAAATTTACTGCAATTTTACCCAAGCAATTTCCGATATTTTTTGTACTCAAAACCCAAATTCATCAGTGTGACCCCAAATTCGTCAGAAAAATGAAGTCTGTATCTGCCCTTGTGCTGATACTTTCCATTTTTTGTTAATATTGATGTGAGTGGCAAAAAGTAAAAGAATGAACGTCAAGTTTTAAAACCACACAACATAATATCTTTTATCCACTGAAGTGAATGGAAGAGTTTGCGAACAAAAAAATACTTTGTGCACCCTTATAATTGAAATTTTCATACCTTTCTGCACTTCAGCTGCTTTATTCTTAAGATAGTTTCAGTCTTGACACTAATGAATTTCAAAACGTTTGTCTGTTGTCAAGTTAAAATACTTTATTTGCATAATAAACAGAATAATACTTTTTGTAAGATTATCTAACACTGTGATAAATTTTCTTACAACAGATAAAATAGGCATTGAATTTGGAGTGGCGATTTAAAAAACACAATAGGAATGATTTTTCTCCTTCAAAAAACAGAAAATAGAAAGCACATTGAAGAAAAACAGAGAAAAGTAACATTAAAAATATAATAACAATGTAATATCATACAAAAATTAAAACCAAGTTTTATACAAGGAAAAAAAATGGATACCAATTAAAGTTTTAACAGAACAAGTGAAAGAAAATGAAGGAATTCTACAACATAAATACATTTTTAAATTATTCACTCCTTTTCATAAGACAATAATCACAAATAAATACGTTATTTTGACCTCATACAATGTAAACAATTGGCAGTTTCCATTAGCAGATATTGAGCAATTATTCAGACACCTTTTTGCAAATTTTAGCTTGCCCAGAACATGCAGTCAATGATCTTCCACATAACTTTTGAATACCTAACAAAAATCATAAAATGCGTTTCAAGCCATCATGAGACTATTGAAAATGAATAAACAAATGATTAACTTATGACTGCGCAAGCTAATTGGAAAATAGAGAAGAAAAAGCATTTTGAAGCTGAAAAGAAATTAATGAAAATTAAGTAAAACATTGAAAAAACTTTCTACAGAGCAAAATAATATACTGAAAATATGCTCTTTAGTGTGAGGGGAAACAAAAAAAGGATAAACAGTAAACTTTAAAAATCATAACAAAATATTTTGGTTAAAACAATTACCTGGAATGTCAAATTATTGATTTAGAACATTTGAAAAAGTGAAAAAAATATATCTAAATATGAATGAAAGATTTAAGCTGATACACACAATATATACAGGCATTATTTTCAGTCCACAACATATCTTACACTTTTAATACAAAACTTTGTCCTATAAGTACACAACCTTCATTCCAATGTACACTGTAATCACAGATTTCATGCAACTATACAAAACTTACCGAACTTCATATACAATTGCATTACTCTAAAGAGAATTAGATTAAAGAAATTATTGTTATTAAATAAACATTGAATACTAATAAGAATATGATATCTTTGATTTTTTTTATAATATATTCTGGAACAACATAACTATAAATGTGGAGTATGAGAACTTGCACACAATAGACTAAACAATGCAGTTATATTTGAACTCAGTCATTCTGGTAGATATATTGTATGTAGATATTTGAATGCAATTTAGATATACAGGTGATCAACTCCAAATTGGGACAATTGAAATCAGTACTAATCTGTTTCAACTGCAGAGAGTTGTTTCACAACTAACTTACTCAAACAGTTATAGAACAGATAAGTATATTGAAACAAGGCAAAGTTCCAATTTCTGTCTTCTAACTGCAGAAAACGTTGCTGGTAAAAAATAAAAAATAAAAGAAGAAGAAGGCATATTGGAAAAATTATTTACCTTCTAAGCTCTAGAAGCAAATATCTGACAATAATATTTACGAGTTTTTTTTTTCCTAAAAATACATTTTTAATTAGTAAAACAGCAAAAAGTTTTTCTTTGTACAGTGATCAAACAATAATACACTTAATCTTTCTGAAAGGATAGTGTAATACAGTTCAGACACAAATATGTCTCTTAATTCAATTTTAAAAGTATTTTTGCATGTTTTCTTTACACATATTTAAGCAATTTTTGGCACATAGCATATTTAAAAACGTGGAAAGCCCTATGAATGTACAACCTTTTTAGGCTTGAAATTATAAATTTATTTAGAATCTTTACATTGGCAACTTTAAATATAACTCGTTTCTGTCATGCACAAATTTCTTAATTTGAAAAAAAAAATAATAACACAAAGATGAGTGAGCTCGACAGCATTTTTAATGATAAACAAAGAAAGATGAAATAACAAATAAGAAACATAACATATTTACAATTTACCTATGAAAACCTACCCCGGGAAGGAAATTAGCAGTATCTACAGACTTTTTTTCCTTTTTTTTTTAGCTTTTTACTTTGTTACAGTTTTATTGTACAAACATGCTTATTTTTTTTTCTGCTGAAAATAAAACATGAAAAGAATGCATAATTCTAACATTTTACTCTTGTTTGTAGTCAATGAAAAATGTGTTTCTTTAAATAGCTCAAAAATATTTTTGTAGATACTGCTGTTTACCTACCTGTTATAGGATTATGTAATAAAACAAATTCGAAGCTTCTAGCAATAACTTAGCTACGAGCTCCAACTTTTGAAAAGCGATGCCAGTTATTATATTCTTGTAACTTCTAAAACAACATTAAAATTGTTTAGAGTTTAAGAAATCACAATAGTTAAAAGTATTAGCACTAACTTTCTTTTATTACCTATATGCAGGGCCTAATTTCTGAGAAAATAGGAGTTTTAGAGTCTTTATTACTTATTTTCAAATAGAAATACTAGAAATTTTCTCTAATATGTAAAAACTCACGTAAAATTGAAAAGCATACAAGCTAAGCTTCCATGGAAATGAAACCCTGTTCAAGAAATGTTGCTATTAATCTGCACAAGAAATAAAGAGTTCTTTAGAATGTTGTAAAACTCTAAATGTTAGAATTGACACACTCATACTCAAAGCATCAATACAATTTAAAAGTAAAAAACAAAGTGATGATTTTTAATGTTGATTCGATGGGATTTTAGGATTTTACCTAAACAATTTTTAATTATGCTTTTGAAATGTTAAATTGAAAATTAAAATAGCTTTTTTGCTTAACATATATAATAAATTAGTATTTATCTACCAAAAGTATTTGAACATTTATTATTTGGCTCAGAAGCTAATCATGATTAAATGGTAAATTATTTTAGATTAAGTACACACTAAACTTTTTTCATTTATTTTCTGTTTATTTATTTCACAAAAACAACTGAGTCGTCAAAGGAATATTAGCTTCGAAGTTTTATTGAGTGCATTTAATGATCACTAGACATCTAAATTTTATAGATGAAGTTTTGATACTTTTCATGATGCTAACTAGAAGTTATGACTATCATCAATTTTAAAGCCTTTGATCTGAACTAAGAATAAATAATTTTATTTGAGGCAATTTCCATATTCCTAACACATTCAGATAACTGCTTTCATACAGCGTCTTCATTCTCATTAGTTTTAAGCTTCAAGGAATTATGGCAAAAGAACTCATATCTTTAAGAACATAAAGATGTAAATTAACTTTTTTTTATATAGAAATTTTGATAAACAATAACTTCAAAGAAAAAATCTGATTATCTAGGTTTTTAGAATACCAGAGGGAAAATCAGAATTTAGTTCATTGACTTTAAATGTAAATATTTTCGACATTTAAAGCTTCAATAAGATCAAAAAACTTGCTACACAAAAATAATACCTGTTTCAGAATTCACAAACATTAATGAACAACTACAATTAGAAATAGCCTAATAGTTTTAATCAAGTACAAATACAATTTTTAAACTACTTCCTTAGTTGAATTTAATTTCAGTTGAATACAACAAAAATTATGTGTTTCATCTTCATAATTACATTAACAATAACTCTACAACTAAAGCAACAATATTAATTTAATAAAAAAGTTTAGTTTTAAGATTATAAATAATTCTATACTCTTGAAAAACATTTTACAAGTTAAAATACTAAGAAAAATAAAAACTCTGGGAATATATTAAAAACATATTTTTAAAAAAAGTTTCTATAAAGATTCAAATTATTAAGAACTTTCATCTCAACATGATAAATTTGAAAGATATGAACAAGGATTTTTCTAGTTGATAAGCTTGCCGCAAAGTTGAAGAAATAATATCATTCATTGAAAGCACATCACAAAGCATGGTTACTCGTGACTTTTTAAGTAGTTTATTCATTAATATTAAAAGTACAACTTAAAAACCTGATCTAGAGGGCACTGTAAAAAATTGCAAAAAAAAAAAAAAAACAAAACAGGGGACAAACATATCAATGCAAAATCAAAAAGTTGCAAGCTAAATTTAGAACAAAATATTTTTCAACAAAGATGCATACTATATACTGAATATAATTTCCAGTCATGGAAAAACACTGCATATATTTATTAGTTTACTACACATTCACTGAATAATCAGAAAATTTTCAACTAAATATGTTACAATGGAAAGACTAGAATTTAATAATGACAAAGTTATCATCTTCATACCAGAACATAGTAAATTTCTTACTAAGCTAATGATCGGGATCTGCTCATGTAAGTATTCACATGTACAAAAGGAGGAGGTAGGGTTATAGCACAGACTGTAAATACAATTGTAGTAAAGTAATGATATACTAGTAATTATTAACAATAACAACATGGATATTAGATTTGTAACAACAACAAGCAATGAAACAAACAATGAATATTTAGTCGTGACACTCATTCAGGGCTCTAATCACTAAAATCACTTGCTTCAGAGGGCCCACTTTCATCTTCAGATACAAGATCTGGAGCACCAGGAGGAGCTTCTGCATCTGGATTGCTTGAATAAATTAATACTCGTAAGCAACGAGTAAGGAGGGAGGAATAGCAACATAAGATATCACAAACTAGGAATTAAATGGTGACTGAAATTAATGGTATTCACAGAAATAAATAACATGCAACTAAACATCGGCCACACTTCAGAGAGCGATATTGGGAATTCGCTAACATTACAAATTGTAAATAGGGAATTGCTGACCTTTGCTTCTCACTTCAAAAGAGATTACAGAAACAAACTTACACTATATAAATACAGTCATTCAAATAAACTAAACATAAATAAAGTCCTTAGGAGGGTCATACATCGTAAATTCCTTTATTTTTAAATTTAAAACAACTCATAATTTATAAGTCTACTTCATTGAGAGGCAACTATCTACTGAACAATAACTGCAATAAAGAAAAACCTTCTACTTTAGAGAGAAGTATAACTACTAGTGGTTTGGTAGAAATACTGGGGCAGTTTCAAAGCTTTTTGCATCACTACACTTTAGCAGTTCAGAGTTTAAAATATTGTTTCTTCTGAGAATCAAACATTTAAAAGGATGGGGGGGGAGGGGGAGAAATTAGAAAACTAGGATACAAAGTCTCACAAATTCTAATAATTTTTTCAAAAACCTGTCATAAGCACTCAGGAACCTACTTGCACTAAACAAACAGAGAATTATTTTATACATTGATTTTATGTTACATCACAGGGATTTATTTCCTCATCGAGATGTAATCAAAGCAGAGTTTGAGGATCAGGGGCACAGGTATTCTATACATTTTATAGAAACTAAACTACAAAATATACAAACACTAATATGTTTCGAAAATCCAGGGAAGGGCACAACTGAATTTCCTGATTCCCAACTGACTTGACTGAGTAGACTGCTGCTTATTACTATAAATTATATAGCAGGGGGGCTGTTGGGGCCTATAAGTGGAGGGGGGGCAAAAAAAAGACAACTAAAAGCCATAGGACTTTTAGAGGTAGCAAAAAAAATTAAAAAAAAATGCAAAATTTTGTTAAGGCTGGTTTTGAGAATATTGAGGCAGATAAGTAGAAATTGATGCAAGACTAACAGCTTAACTCAGGTTTTTCTTAGGATTTTGATGAATATTATATATTGTGGTATTTTGAGATGTTACTGAAACTTCGCACAAAATTCGAACGTAGTCCGGGGGTGTGCGCTTTCTTGAAGCCAAAATTCTAAATTTCTAATTAGTTTTTTTTAATTAAATGTTTTAAGTGATTTTTAGCCTTTTTTTGTATTGCTAACGGTAGCACTTCCTTTTTTCTTTACTACTTATTTAGGAATTCTTTTGTTTTCTCAATCCCCCTTCCCCCACTGGACGTTTCGCTGTATCTATTTTATGTTACATATTTGCGTACTTAATTTAATTAAAATAGCAAGGTTTTTTTGAGACTACTTTTTTCACATTACGGGGAACAAGGAGATAGCTTTTTTTTTGAGCTATTTAATTAAAAGAATAAAGCACAAAGTTTTTTGAAAACTGGACATAGATCTAGAAAATATTTTATTCAAATTAAATCTAGATTGTTTAATACAGCCGCCAAACTTATCTAAGCAGGCGCCGAAGGCGGCGATCTTGGCGTAAAAAGGCGAACCAGCTGGTCGCCGCAGACGGCTAGTGATTGATAAAGTAAAGAAATTCATGTGTACTGAAAAAAAATCCTTGTATTTTTTGCTTAACAGGGTTAGTGTACTAAGTAGAGAAGAATAAGAAATATTGGAATCGAAAAACAGATGCTGAAAGATTACTGCACAATTTCATAGCAAAAAGCTAATGTTAGGCATTACATGTGGCATTGAAGAAGAGAGAATAAGCTATAAGTTCAATGTGTACCATTTTAGTTAAATGTAAATCGTTTTGGAAATTTAATATTAAAAAAAAAACTTTAAGGATTGAAAAGTAGAGAAACAAAGTTGTAGCAAAAGGGAACTATTTAATTCCCCCACCCTTTGTGATGGTGATTCTGAAACAATTATTGCATTCACATTCAAAAAAAATTTTTAATAACATCAAAACAAATTTTTTTACTATAAAAGCTAAAAAGTAAATTCGGACAACTAGCACTCATTCAAATGAAAGGCAACTTTCCATTTTGACATTCTGAAAAAAATCTTAGATGTTTACAACAACTTTAAAATGACTTAAGTCTTCACAAAACTAAGTATTTAAAACCATTTCTGACTTGTGTTATTAATGTTTTAAAATTACAAAAACATACACACAAAGATTTCCTGCATGCTCAAAGAAGATTTTAAAAACAATTTCTTTTTAAAAACCTTAAAATTATTTAAAGTAATTAATTTTTAATAGGTTTATATTGTGTCATAGTTGTTATAGAATTAAACTTAAAAGTTCTCAAAGGATATTAAGAGCCTATCATTACTAAAACCTTAACATGTGATCAAACTCCTCTCACTGATAATTTTCATGAACTTCAACTATATAGGTACATCATTTGCATTTATTTTAGAAATATCTTACAAGCACCACCCTAACCTTAAACGCATGACAACACCACATTTACTATATGAGTCCTTCTCACAGAAACAGTAACTTTCAAGTACTTGTTATAATTTATGAATATTTTATTACTACTCATAGTATGAATAGTCATAAAACTGCACGTATAAAAAATATGCATGACATACATATTTAAAGGGTTTAAATACTTAGAATAAAGTTTAACAAGATATTTAAAGTTAAGTCTCTATATTTTATTTTAAATGCATTTAATGTAAGTCTAAAGTACACAAATATCATTGCCTCACCCCTCACTTGTCCCCACTGTTACTGAAAAATAAGCAAAAAAAAAGAAAAATATCTAAGCAGACAAACTATGAGTTCACATTTTAAGGCTTTTTATTTTTAAATATTCAATAATTTCAGTAAAAAATTATTTAAAATTAAAATAACATTAAAAATTTGGTGATAAAATTATTTTTAAGTTTGTCCCTAGGGGGGGGCGGGTAGGATCATTCCCTCGCGGCAGTCAATTTACTTCCCAGAACCTCAGTAACATATTTTTTAAAACAAAAAGTCTAGTAATTTACTCCTGACATCCCCAGAGGAACATTGCAGCATATTTGCATCATTAAGTTGATGGAAATGTGTCCTAGGAATCTATTTCGAAGCATACAACCAGATAAGGTTTTCTGTGCCCGTCATTTCCTCACATCTGTTTTTAATAAAATGAAACAAAAGAATGCGAAGAAACTGAATAATCATTATACATTATTTCCTATTCTGATAATATTTGATGCAAATAAAAGCAAATATCAATCAGCTGTATTTACAAGAATCAAATTTTAATGAATTTGTCATTCTCTCTCTAGTGAGCGTACAAGTTATTGTTTACAGGGTTCAGTCATTAGTCAGGCAGAAAATGTTACGGATCAGAGTATCTTAATGAATCAGGACTTCAAGTTTAGTGAACAGTGCAGCATTGCAAGTAACAAAGCCAACGAAATGCTTGGGTTTATCAATAGATCTATTTCAAACAAATCTAAGAAGGTTCTTCTGCCTTTATATAGGAGTTTAGTAAGACCTCATTTGGAGTATGCTGTTCAGCTTTGGTCGCTGAGTATTATAGATATTTCTGTATTGGAAAGGGTTCAAAGAAGGGTAGCTAGACTACTAATGGAACTTTCTATCTTTTAGATTATGATACCAGACTTAATAGGGTTAATATATATAGCCTGGAGCAAAAGAGAGTCAGAGGGGACATGTTTCAGTTATTTA
This sequence comes from Uloborus diversus, assembly GCF_026930045.1. Taxonomy (NCBI): domain Eukaryota; kingdom Metazoa; phylum Arthropoda; class Arachnida; order Araneae; family Uloboridae; genus Uloborus; species Uloborus diversus. Next base: position 216,388,024 of record NC_072731.1, on the reverse strand, counting down.
AATTATCAAAATGAAAGTTGTTAATGGATTAAATTTTTGCAAGGAAAGCAGGACGAGGGGTCATTGTTTTAAGCTATTTAAATCTCGGGCTAACTTGGAAATCAGGAAAAACTACTACTTCAGTAGGGTCGTGGGCACTTGGAACAGCTTACTGGAAGAGGCAATAATGAACAAGGTGGTGGATAGCTTTAAGAGGGCCTTTGATCTTAATTGAGGACTATTTAATTGACTAGGACCAGCCTAGATGGGCCCAGAGCCTGTTGCTGGTCGTCACATTTGTATTTGGATAAATAATGCTTAAGTGAAGATGTAAGGATAACTATACAAAAAATATCTTTATTTTTCAGAACCAATATTTTTTCCTATATATACATATATATATATATAAAGCCCCTTACATATATCCCTTTCTATAACAGATTTCATCCAATAACACCCACTTTATTTCTTCTAAACTTGATAAGCTCAAACTGACTTTTTATGAGAATGATCCCATATAAAATGACTTTACATAAATAAATATACAACTTACTTTAACATATCTGGATCTACACCTTCGGCAGACATTTTTAATTGAACAGCACCAGCAGGTACACCCTTGAACCAAAACATCAATAAATAAATATATACATCTACATATAACACATATACAGTTGACTCTCGCCAACTCAAAATTGAAGGAAAGACATAAAAAATTAAGTTATCGAAAATTCGAGTTATTGAAAATCTTACAAAAGTTGATCTTTTTTGGATTGATAAGTTCTTCCATGTCATCATCTTCCTCTTCTGAGAGTGGTCTAAACTCACGCATCAACTATCTTTTTATCCGATAAATTTCCACACACTTGAACATCATCATTTACGTTGACAAAGTCTCCAAATGTTGTTACAGGACCCAGTTGCAGAACTTTGGACACTAAACTCCATTCCCCATCAACTGATTCCTCAATTTCCTTTACTTTTTCTTCCTCTTCTAGGTAGTTTTCTTTGTCAGATGCTTTATGGAAACCCGCTTTTCTAAAGCAGTTAGCAATTGTTCTTTTTTCAAAACAATTCCAGGCATTATCAACCATTCTCATTGTCTGCAACACATTTATAGAAGGGTTGCTTCATAGGCGGATTTAGGCTGAAATATTTGGGGGTGCAACAATAACAGAGATCTGGGGAGGGGGGGTATTCCCGGAATAACAGGGCAGTAAGGAAATAATTTTAGGTCGGGACACACTTTTAAATCTAAAAAACGCAATGTAAACCATATTTGGTAAGATTAGGGGATGGGCAATTCTTAACATTTCAAACTGCAGAAAAAGTCTTAAACGAAAGTCGATATTAGAAGCAATAGGTGAATCCAGCTACTGGTTTGGAATGGGATTCACGCCCCAGAAAAATTTGAAATAGTAGTTTTGGAAACGCAGTTTTACAGTTCTTGGTGATATTTTAAGGGCAAGAAAGGTACGTGTGGCTCTAAAGCTATTTTTTGAAATTTTAGTCTTATAAAAGTGATTATAGTCCATATCTATAGTTTGGGTTAGGAATGAGACTCTCAGACTGTCTCCTATCGATTTTTTGAAAAGCAGATAGAAATACGTAACCCCCCCCCCCCCCCACGCTACCTCTTTAACTTTTCATAATTGAAGTTCCAAAAATACTACGGAGGACAATTTTTGCTGCTTTTACCGGACGATTGTTCTGGAGCTCTCCCCTGTAAAATTTTCGAAATTGAAGTCCTAAAAATGAAGTTTTTCTGCAATACTTCATGGTATTAAAAAAAAAAAGGATTCTTCCACTTAAATATTTCGAAATAATAGTTTTCAAAACCAAAGTATTAATACTCTTTAATGATATTAGAGAAAGGGGTCGGAGGCCCTTGTTAAACACATGAGTGTAAGACCATATTTGGTAACGTTAGGGCCACTGCAGTTTTTCAAAACTGAAGCTCCAAAAATGCAATTTTAAACGATTTTCGATGTATTTAGGTGATTAGAGGATCTTTCTTGGAAATTTTGCGAAAGTGAAGCCTAAGAAACGAAATTTGAGGTACTTTGTAACAACTTTGGCTGGAGAAAGGGCTTTGGAGAAGAAAACTTTTTAGGACTAATAGGAAAAATGAAAACGAAATAGAAAAAATGAAAAAAAAAAAAAAAGGGAGGGGGGAATTATGAAAGAAAGAGGATTGTACCAGGAGGGGGAGAGGCACACGATTTGCCGCCAATAATCTGAAGCTGTTGAAAAATTTAAATGTCAATATTTTCTTTTTGAAAGAGAAACTAAGATTTTTTCCCAAAATTCTTTTTTTTTTCGTAAAATAACTGCGTTTTCCCCAAAATGGGATCTTTTCTTATCTTCGATAATAAAGAATATATTTTTTAAACATCTACTCAGCATTTTGTGAGGAGGGTCACCAGTCTTGTGCCCCCTTCTCCCTGGATGCACCACTGCAGCAAAATGTCCGGGAGTCCTCTTTCAAAAATTTTTGAATATTATTCTTTAAAATGTTTTAAAATGGCTTTCGGTTGATTTCGGTGTAGATTTTATTGATAAAGTTTCTTGCAATAGCCATGTTTTTTTTTTTTTTTTTTTTTTTTTTTTTTGCACTTGATTAGCCATTGTTTCAAAATTGAAGAATTGGTATTGGTATACGAATAAATACCCAATTACAGAACATGCAATTACTATACAATAACACAGCACTGAGCAATAAATTGTTTGAGAAGTTTCAGTTTCATTTGCATGAAATTATTTATTAGGTTTTTTTTCCAAATGGATAAAATCATTTTAATTCTTAACATGAGCACAGTTATGTTTTTCTTGCACTAGCGACGTGTGGTGATACAGTGGATTCAAGTAAATTTACTAGTATATTCAGCTATGAATTTTTTCCCCTAACTGCGTTTCTGAGTGAAATATACTAAACTAATTTTTTTCAAAACACAGGCAATAATTTTGGGGGTGCGGCGCACCCCCTGGCATTCCCGTAAATCCGCCTATGGGTTGCTTCCTTCGTCAATATCAGTAATGCATTTTTTACTATTTGATGACAATA